>NW_012151052.1:414386-506198 GCF_000956105.1 Propithecus coquereli | reverse complement strand
CTATATATTTTTAGTTGTCCAATTAATTTCTTGCTAATTTTTAGTAGAGACGGGGTCTCGCTCTTGCTCAGGCTGGTTTCGAACTCCTGAGCTCAAACAATCGGCCCACCTCAGCCTCCCAGAGAGCTAGGATTACAGGCGTGAGCCACCACACCCGGCTTATTTGTATTTCTAATAATCTTTTTTGTAGCTTCCTTTATTTGGAGCAGCAGACTCTCTATGATGTACTCTGGATAATTTCTTCTGATTTGTGTTCCAGTTCACTAATTTTCTCTTCTACCCTGTCTAGTCTTTTATTAAAGCCATTTAATTACTCAGAGTCTTATCAGAGAAGCATAATCACTAGAAGATAGATAGATAGATAGATAGATAGATAGATAGATAGATAGATTGGTTGATTTAAAGGGATTTGACCTTATGCAATTATGGGAGCTGTTTAAAACAGTCTGCAAAGCTTTTATCTGATGCTGGAGCTTAAGATCTACAAAGTAAGTATTCAGGAAGGGAAGTTGGATGTGAAGTGGGAGGAGAGTGAGGACAAACTGGAATCCCTGATGATAAACCAGAACCTATGTTAGTTTCTGACCCTGTTCAAGTTTTATGATGTAGGTGTTGTACAGGATAATCTTGTGCCCTTTATCATGGAGCTAAGCACATACTTGGCCCAGAATTTAGAGAATCTGAAGGAGGTTCTGGGGTAAGGTGCATCAGCTGCAAGTCTGGCTGTTGTTCCTTATCAATAAGGTGAACCATCAGACAAATGGCAATATGCATTAGTTGCAACAGCATCTGCTGCCCCTTAATTGACCTCCTGAATGTAAAAAACAATGTGGCTGCTGTTTCACTTCCACCTTTCAAATTTTTGCAAAATCTCTCTTATGGGCTACCCTAACTACAAGCATGCAGAAGAGGAATCCTTGAAAATACAGTTCAACGAGCCAAGGTGACATATTATAAAATCACCAAGTATATGCCTTTCAACTAGGCACCTATAAATACTTCTTTAACCCAAACTTAGCTTCCAGATAAAGGCAATAACAGAGTCATGCCTCTGTCTAACGTAATGCAACTATCCCACATTCAACCAAAAAACATGCTAACTCATTCTCTACCCCCCACACAAATAAAAAGTCCCTTTTCCACCTTTGGGTGATATTCATTCTTTTAATCCTTCTTTTAGCTCAATCACATGCATCCTTTCACATCCTATAACTTAAATAATGAAATAAAAATTAACTACTATCTTGTGTTAAGTGGTAGAGGGGAAGGTTATATATATATATCCTCCACACACATGTATGTACACATATCAAATTAAGGATGAAATATTCATAACTATTACAAGAATTTTTGCTACTGGTCATGTGGTTGTAGTTGGTATCTGTATAACTATCTTCTGCCTCTCTCCTTTAACATGTTCTCTTTGCCCTAAGCTGGTCTTGGCTCCTTGCTTGGTTAGTAACCCAAACCTTCATTCCTGAACGGTTTGGGCCACTTGTAGTGCTGCCTATGGTGGTGGCATTTTTTATTGACTTTAATCATAGTATATAGGATTACTTAGCCCTGCTTCCCCAGGAAATCTCCTGCATTCTAGACATAGTCTTCCTTAACCTCATTGTGTAGTTAGGATAACTTGATAGGATTAATCACCCCTGCCAGTACAATAAATCCCTTCTTTACCTGTTAATTCACTGGCCTGAGGAGCCCTAAGTGGCCAAATGATAGTCTCAACTTCAAGCCTAAAGGAGCCATTGTCATGTCCCTTGATGGAACTATTTCCTACTTTTGGAATTGATAACTCTAGACCAGTGGTTCTCAATTGGGGACGATTTTGCCCCCAGAGGACTTTGGCAATGTCTGGAGGCATTTTTGGTTGCTACAACTGGGAAGCAGGTGCTACTGACATCTAGTGGTAGAGGCCATGGATGCTGCTAAACATCCTGCAATGCACAAGACTGTTCCCTGTAGCAGAGAATTATCAAGGCCAAAATGACAACAATGCTAAGGTTGAAAAACACTGTTCTAAATCGGCAGAGCCCAAAGTAGTTTGGATAGGAAGCAGAATTTTTTTCTAGTTCCTCACTAGGGATAATGTGGAGAGAGTCTACTCCTGTTTCCATCCCCTTGGTTCCCAGACCCCAAGAATCCTGGCTATGGGAGAAAAGCACCGTATACTGCTGACCGCTGATTTATAGCATATACCCACAAGGTACTACACCTAGTTAGCACGGTAACTGAAACCATCCCATCATCTTAACATGGCAGCTGCTTTCTTATTTTTATTTTAGTAAAATATATATGACATAAATTTGCCATTTCAACCATTTTTAAGTGTACAATTCAGTGGTAATAGTTACATTCATAATGTTGTGCAACTGTCACCATTATCTGTTTCCAAACTTTTCCATCACCCCAAAAAGAAATTCTGTAGCCATTAAGTAATAACTCCCCATTCACCTCCGCCCTTCCCGGGTCCCTTATAACCTCTAATCTACTATCTGTCTCTATAAAATTGCCTATTCTAGATATTTTATATAAGTGGAAACATACAATATTTGTCCTTCTGAGTCTGGCTTATTTCACTTAGCACATTGTTTTCAAGGTGCAGCCATGATGTAGAATGTATTGGAACTTCATCTGATGCCTTCACAGGTCAGTTTTTCTTGTTTGATGTTTTTGCTGTTTTTAACCTATCAATCTAATTTCCTTTTGTGTCTGGTTATCTTTTGCTGTATGCTGGACATTTTATGTAAAAAAAAGTATGTATGGTAATAACTGGTGTTCTAGTACCCCTGTAAAAGTGGGTACTTACAGTTTTTATCTACTTAATTCAATTTTTCTCTCAATACTTAGTAATGATTCATGTAAACTAGAAGGTGACTGCCTATACTATAAACAATAGGGGAATTTTCCTGAGGAAGCTGTCTAACCTCAAAGAATTCCCTTCACTTGTCTGTGGAGTGGACCCTGATTTGTGCCAGGAATCAAACAGTCCCTTCACTTACAGAAACAAGTCAGGTTCTCTGTCATTGGCCCAACCTTAAGTTTGAGCCATGTTTGCTACTATATGCCTTTATATGGCACTATGTTAAGCAAAACTGTTTTCCAACTGTGTGCTCTATTTTCCTGCCTTCATACAAGTCTCTCCATTCGGGATGCCCATTTACTCCTTAACTTCATCTCTTCCTATGGCAATTATAATTTTTTTTTTTTTGAGACAAAGTCTCACTCTGTTGCCTGGGCTAGAGTGCCATGGCGTCAGCCTAGCTCACAGCAACCTCAAACTCCTGGGCTCAAGCGATCCTCCTGCCTCAGCCTCCCGAGTAGCTGGGACTGCAGGCATGCGCCACCATGCCTGGGCTAATTTTATTTATTTATATATATATATATATATATTTTTTTTTTTTAGTTGTCCAGCTAATTTCTTTCAATTTTTAGTAGAGACGGGGCCTCGCTCTTGCTCAGGCTGGTGTCGAACTCCTGAGCTCAAGCAATCCTCCCACACCTCGGCCTCCCAGAGTGCTAGGATTACCGGTGTGAGCCACCGCGCCCGGTCGGTCAGCAATTATCTTTAGACCAAGCTAAAAGCCACCTCCCCTCCCCTCCAAGTCTTTCCAACTGGATGTACTGTTTTTTCCCTCTTTTGAATTCTTTTAGCACTTGGTACTTTTTAATGGACTTTTCTGCCTTAAATTTACTTGTGTATTTATTTTAACCTCATTCGATTACAGAGACCCTACAAGTTACATTACCTGTCTACATTTTTGTTTATTCATCTAAAAAATGTGGATAGTAATAGTACATATTTTACACAGATTACCTCATAATCCTGTTATGATGATTAAGTCAGCTAAGACTTGAAAAGATATTTCTAAGGAATGGTAAAAGAGTGCTCGAATAAATTCTAGCGGCTACAGTGTACACTATTCTGGTGCTGGGAAAACTAAAACCCCTGACTTCAGCATTATAAAATTTATCCATGCAACAAGAACACTTGTACCCCCTAATATTTTGAAATAAAAATGATTAAAAACAATAGAAAAAATAAATTGTAGCTATTGCTACCGTTCCTCAGAAACATTGTGACTTCGATCTAAGAGTTTTCACCAAAATGAAAGAAAGCAGAAGCCTAAGGACTAAATTAAAAAAATTCTGTCTGAGATAATGGGTGAAAAAGCACAAGGTAACGTAAGTAACTAGTTGGCGCGTGCGCAGAGCCGATGAGGCGCGGGAGAGAGCCGGCGTGCGCAGAGTCGCCGGGGCGGTGCGGCGCGTGCGCGTGCGCGTGCGAGCGGCGCGTGCGCAGGGCGGGGCTTGCGGCCCTAAGAGCGGAGCCGGTTGCCTGTCCTCGCACTGTGGTTGTTACTCTGTGGCGACCGGGCTCGCGAAAGGGAGGCTCCCGTCTGGGTAATGGATTTTGAGAATCTTTTCTCAAAACCTCCCAACCCCGCCCTCGGCAAAAAACCGGCCTCGGACTCTGACAAAAGGTGATCCCACATCTTTTCATCCTTTGAATGTAGGGCCCCAGCCAGGCTCCGCCTCTTCGTTCCTTCTGGATTGGAGGCTGCGCGGGGCCACGTCCGGGCCGCGCCGCGAGGGCCCGTGGGGAGCACGTGGGCCGGCCCTGGCCGGGCGCGACAGTCGAACCGGGAGAGGTCGTGCGGGTGGAGGGGGGATAGAAGCCGGAGATGGGGTCCAGTTCGTAGCCGCGACGGCCAGGGGCCCCGAGAGCCTGGGCGAGGGGAGCGATAGCGGTGGGAGCAAGGAGGCTCTAGGATGCTCTCCTTTCTCTGTGCACCTGCTCCTCTAGGCTGGTTAGGAGCTTGCCTCTCTCTGTGTTCCCATAGCCTGTTGCCCTCTTGCCTGTTTCCATAAGCTCCCAAAGGACAGAGATCATTTGTCGTTTTCCACTGACAGACACATGCTAGGCTCTTTTTTGTAGAAAGGACGAAAACACAAGTTTATTAAACGTTAAAGGATAAGTAGTGAATAACTCTGTCATTAGTTCACTGATTTGCATCAGAAAACCCTAAAGACCGTAACAAAGCAACAAACACCATGTGGACTTAATAATTCCATTAGGTTGAAAAAGCAAGTGAGACTTGGCCAAATGGCGCTAATTTGTTGGTCTCATTCTTGGAGACGTGTATAATGTAGTTTGTTTACACCCAGATATTCTTTCACTTTTTATTCGTTGCAGTTTTAAGTGCTAAAAACCATCTCTCCTAAACCTATGTCTTCTACGTTCCCCAATTTCCCTAAGCCGAAACCTTGACTCAGATCGCACATTCTTTTATTTCCCTCGACTCAGGTGTGTCAGCGATTCTGGTTGATTTTACTTCTCGGTATCACTCATCCACTCATTTCACTCCATCTCAAATGCTTTAATTGAAACTATTACCTTAACTGATCATTAGGATCTTTACTACACACTTGACATGAAATATATCATTTAGCCCTCACAACAACCTTAAGGAGAAGATAATGCTGTCTTCGTTTTACAGATGGGAAAACTGAGGCACAGAGACATTAAATAACCTGTCAGGATTGCACAGTGTAAGCGGCAAAGCTAAGATTAAGTTGCCCAGACAGTCTGATTCCAGGACCCATGATTTTATCACCGAGCTTCTAAAATAAAATAAGACCTATAAATGTTGGAAAGAGATAAAGACACTAATTACTTGTAGATGATATCATTTACTAAGAAAAACAAGAGGAACCAATCGCTAAACTATGAAATACATTAAGAGAATTCATCACCAAAAAAGATAATAGCATCATTTTAAAAACCAGTATCAGCTATCAACTTGAAAATGTATCGAACAAAAGATCCATTCACAAAAACTTAACTGAAGCACATAAAAAATACTTGGAATTTTGCCAAAATCATAGGTGAAGAATGACATGGAAGTATGGTGAACTGTCCATTCATATCATTTGCCCATTTTTCTCTTTGGCTGTTGGTATCTTTCAAGTTTTAGGATCTCTTGTCTGCACATATTTTACTCCTAATTGTCATTGTCTTTGACTTTACCTATGGCTTTATTTCTCAATGCGTAAAGATGTGGGGATGTTTTCGTTTTGTGTAAATGAAGCAATCTTTTCTCTTATGATTTCTGATTTTTTACTAGTAATTTTTGGATGAAAATATTTTCATTCATTCAAAAGAAGTTTACTGAATACATGCTATGTAGGAGACATTATTCTAGGCCTTGGTGATATAGCAGTAAATGAACAAGAAAAAAATTCCAGTACTAATGAAATTTACACGATTGGGGGAGGGGGAGACAGATAATACGTAAGTGTACAGTATTTTATGTGATGTTAAATGCCCTAGAGAGAATGAAAGATGGGTGAGGGGAACAGAAGCACTGGTGAGACGGTAGGGAGTGTGTAGATATTTTAAAGGTAGTTAAGGAGGGCCTGATTGATCACATTGGTAAGTAACATTTGAATAGGGACTTTAAGGAAGTGAGGGGAGTTGCTGTCTGGGGAGGTGGAGTATGTTCTGTATGTTCTGTGGAAAAGTCCTGAGATGGAGTGAGCTTGGTGTGGTTGGGTTAGGGAAGCAAAGTGGCCAGAATGCCTACTAGAGTGGAGTAAGAGTAGTAGGACTCAAAGTCTGAGAGGTATTGGGGTAGGTCCGAGGGAGGAAGATCATGTAGGGACTTGTAGGTGCCATACTAAGGGCTTTGGCTTTGACTCAGACTGACATGAGAGGCCATTGGAGGGCTTTCAGCAGTGAGTGACATCCAACATATTTTAGCAGGGTCATTCTGGTTATGTTGAGGGTAAAATGTAGGGGACTGAGAGCAACTTGGATTATTAGTGGCAAGAAGTGGTCAAATGTGGGTGTATTTTGAAGATAGAACAAACTGCATTTTTTTAACAGATTGGAGGGGGTTTATAAAAGGAGTCAAGATTGACCTTAAGGTTTTGGTCAGTATCATGAAAGAGATGGAGTTGCTGTTTAAGATAGCAGGAGGATTAGGTTTCAGAGAGAAGAGCAGGAGTTAAGTGTTGGATATGTTAAGATTACATATGTTGGTAGATATCCAGGTGGTCATGTTGAATGGGAAGTTAGCTCTGTTTGGTTTTAAGGGGAGGGGTTTGGGTTGGAGACTTGGATATTGAAATCAATTACATATAGATGATATTCAAAGCCATGAGGTAGAAGGAGATCAACTCCTAGAATAAGAATACAAAGAAGAAAGAGGTTTGAGGACTGACATTTAAAGTTGTGATGATGAGCAGCCAACAGTGGAGACTGAGAAGAGGTGCCTGGTGAGGAAGACAAAACTAGGAGAGCTGAGTATCCTTGAAGCCAAGTAAAGAACATGTTTTACGGAGGAGAGGGTCAACTCTATCTCATCCTGCTCATAGGTCAGGTAATATGGGCACAGAGTTGTAGACCTTAACAGTGGAGTGGTGGAAGTAGACACCTATTTGGAGTGGGCAATATAGAATAATAGGGTGTGGTTTTAAGGCACACTTGGAAGCTTGCCTGCCTGGCTCAAATCTCAGCTCCGCCATTTGACTAGCTCTGTGATAAGTTATGCATCCTTCTTGTAATTCAGTTTTCTCATCTGTAAAATGGGGTTTTTAAGCAATAATATATGTATCATAGGATTGTTGTGATAAGTGGAATGTGCATGCAGCAACACCTGGCACAAAGTAAGCGTTAATGCAAGTGTTGGCCGCTGCTGTTACTGCTATCGTAGTCATTATCTCTGTGCCTAAGGACAGGTTGCCTCCTACTCCAAGAGATGATTCGTTACTGGAAACTGGAGCAATAAAGGTTCACAAGTATTTGATTTTTTTTGGCTCTAGTAATGGTAGCTTTGGTAGAAGGCTCACAGCTTGGCACCTCATCTGACGAATGTAACTCAGGAGCTCCAAGATCGATATAAACTGTTGAATTGGATGAAGCTGTGAAGCCCAAGTTCCTGTAACTTTGAAAGAAGCACAAAGCCACTATCCATATTCTCCTTGTGCTAGCAGTGCCTTCCGTTTGTAACACGTTCTTTTGAGAATAGACACATTGCCTGTTCCTGGCCTTTGTCTGACACATAACAATCTTGTGTTCACTATTTTCTTCAGCCCCCTGTATCTCTAGCGTCAAGCATTAATTAGATTCGCCTATACATATTATTGGCTTCTTTGTTCACCAGTTTCTTATATTTCCCATCTTCATTTCTCTTGAATTTACTTTTCATTTTGTTTCAGTATCCTCAAGTAATTGATGTCTGTGCAGGGTCAACTTCTCCGTCCTATGAGTCTGAACACAATTTTTCTTTTTCATCTTTATGCTTGAGTATGTTTGTCTCCTTCCTAGTCTCAGAAGGCACCCTTCATTCTGCCTGAAATACCTTTCTCCCTTACATTGCTCTTTGTTTGCTAACTCTTACATATCTTTTAGGTTCAGAAAGCCCCTGGCCCCCAAGTACAGGTTAAGTGTTCCTTATATATGCATCTATACTTATCACACCATTTTGAAACAGCTTTATTTTTTTCTCCCAAGCAAGTAGAAAGTTCTTAGAAGGCAGGAACAAGGTCTGTCTTTTTTACTGTAGCATGAGATAAGCCCTAGAGCCTGGTATATGGTGGATACTCAGTATTTGTTGAGTAAAGGGAATGATAAATGAATAAATGATTTATATAGCTGCTAATACCTGAACATTAAGGTTGTGTAATCTAAAATTTCAGTTGTACAGATTAGTTATAAACATATTGACATTTACTGCTCACCATAATTTTGTACATTATTTATCTTGAGTGTTTGGAATACTGATTTGGAATTTCTTTCAGGGCAAGTTGAAGACAAGCCAAAACAGTTAATTTTAATGTTGTGGTATGAACCCTTTTCAGGTTGAAAAACCCTTTTGTGTTATTTGATATTTTTGCTACAGAATCGATGATGAAATAGATGATACAGAAGTTGAAGAAACACAAGAAGAGAAAATAAAATGGGAAGTTAATCTGAAGTGTGAGCAAATTCCCAAAAAAGTAAGATTAAGTTGGCATATTGAAAAAACAGATAGGAATGGATGTGAGAAATTCATGAGGGATCCTGTTGGTCTCATTTTAGTCAGCTTTTGGGACCCACTTACTTACATCAGGGAAACTTGTTTATACTTTATTTGTTGCCATTTAACATGAATTGTTTTTAGTAATTGGTTTTGATTTTCCCTGTTTCTGAAATGGGTTGTAAACTGCTTCAAAAACTTCTTTTACATTAGATTAAAATTTTGAGGGCTTTGATTTGCTAACTTAACCAACCTTAGTGATTTATAGTTTAAAGCCTGTATTAGTCTGATAGGTTTGCCATGACAAAGTACCACAAACTGGGTGGCTTAAACAATAGAAATTTATTGTCTCATGGTTCTGAAGGCCCGAAGTCCCAGAACAAGGTATTGGTAGTGTTGGTTTCTTCAGAGGGCTGTGAAGAAGAACCTGTTCATTCCTCTCCTCTTGTTTCTGATGCATTGCTGGCAATCTTTGGCCTTCTTGGCTTGCAAAAGTATCACCCTCATCTCTGCCTTCATGTTCATATGGCATTCTCCCTGTGTGCCTGTGTCTGATTTCCCTTTTATAAGGACATCAGTCGTAGTGGACTAGGGCCCACCTAATAACCTCATCTTAACTAATTATGCCCGTCCTGGCCCTGTTTCCAAATATTGCCACATTCCGAATTACTGGGGATTAGGACTTCAACATAAGAATTTTGGGAGGGCACAGTTCAACCCATAACAAAGATAATATATGCTCTTCTCTTACCTTTCTTTTTCTCTTTTTGAACTTTTCTCAGTAAGCTTAATTCTAGCTTTTGATTTAAAGTGAGAGACATGTGACTCTTCCTTTCACTTGAACACTTAGAGGCCATTGTATGGTTATTACTTGGCCTAATTTCAATATCATTGTGTTTCAGGAAATAGGGAGGACCAAGGAAAAGGGAGAGAGACAGAAGAATAGCCTGTAGTGGAGAACACAAACAACTTATCCATTAAGGTCACTGTCTTATATGGGCAGGGTTCATGGCATCCCAAAACAATTACAATAGTAACATCAAAAATCACTGATCACATGGCTGGGAACAGTGGCTCACCCCCGTAATCCCAGTATTTGGGAGGCTGAGATGGGAGGATCGTTTGACCCCAGGGATCATTTGATCCCAGGGGTTAGAGACCAGTCTGGGTGATATAGCAAGACCCTGTCTCAAACAAACAAACAAATAAATACATACATACTTACATACATACATACGAAAAAATACAAAGCTCACTGATCTCAGACACAGATCACCACGACAGATACAATAATAATGAAAAAGTTTGAAATACTGTGAGAATTACCAAAATGTGACACACAGACATGAAGTGTAGCACATGCTGTTGAAAAAATAGCGTAGATAGACTTGCTGTATGCAGAGTTGCCACAAACCTTTAATCTGTAAAAACCACATCTGTGAAGTGCAGTAAAGCGAAAAGCAATAAAACAAGGTATGCCTATAATTTTCTTGGTAGATATCTCACATCTTACATACCTTTTGTTACATTTATTGCTCAGTGTTTATTGAAGCTCTTGTAAATTATATCTTTTTCAAAGTATCATTTTCTAACTGTTGGTTTCTCATTTGGTTGGCATACATCCTTACGTAGGAATGCGTGGAAGATAAATTTTTGAATTCTTATTAACATTTCCAAAAATATCTTGAATTTATCCTCATAATTCATAGTTTGCCTGAAATAGAATTAAGTTTGAGGTTATTGCTCCGTTGTTTTCTATTATCCAGTGTTGCAAAGGTGAAATCTTACCGATTTGATTCTAGTTTCTTTATTCTTGGTGTTCTTCATTATATGAGATTATAAGTCTTTCTTCATTCATTGTGCTTAGTGTTATTGTGGTGAGACCATACTCATATCCTTCGTATATGACACATATCATCTCTTATTTTTTATCTCTTTTTTCTTTGTATTCTAAGAATTTCTTACATTTATCTTTATTTTAAAAGTTATAATTTAACTATTTAGGAGCTCATTCTTGTGTTTAAAGCTTTCTAGCATTGTTTTTTGAATATAATATCTTGAATATCTTTCCGTATTTATTTTTAAAATTTTGAATTCTTTTCCTGGAATCATATTTGCTTCTTCTGGATCAGTTTTTCAGTTATTTTCTTGCTCTTTTGTTTTATTCTCTAGATCAGGGATCAGTAAGCATTTTCTGTGAGGATAAGACAGTAAATATTTTAGGCTTTTCAAGCCAAGACGAAAAATTGAGAACGTTATGTAGGTACTTACGTAATGAAAGAGAGAAAACAAATTTCCACAACTTTTTATTGACAAAATTAAGCATATAATTGTTTTTATAATACAGGTCTACTAATGAGAAGAACGAGGTTCTTCTTTATGGGATAATTATTTGCTTAATTGGGGTTCAAATTTACTGTTCCTTACCATCAAAATTGATTGCAAAATTCATCTGTTATGCTGATATATAATAGGACTTTATTTCATCTCTGAAAATATCTTCCCACTACAGATAGATATTGTCAAATACTGATATCAGTTCACTGGCATATGATTTTAATTGAGCATATTCATTGCCTAGAAGGCATTTATGAAACTTTATTAGATTCTTCACTAGATTTGTCTTTTAGTATGTTGTTACTTTGCAGATTAATCGCTTCCAATTGGAGGTTAAGCAGAAGCCCCTCAGTTGCATAGTAAATGGATTATGAAATGGCAGTTTCTTTTGCTCTTGTATTAAAGTCTGAAAAAACAGTACAGAAATTGTAGTTTGAATGTAGAAAATATATCCAGCAAATTAATGTAGTTATGGAGATCTTGCTTCTGTTTTAACTTAGAACAGCACAGTGATACTGAGCAGTCTCAGTAACATCTGTCAACTCATTAAGAGCCAGGGAAAACCACTTGAAATCATTTGTCTCATGTTTTTTTTTTTTTTTGAGACAGAGTCTCACTGTGTTGCCCGGGCTAGAGTGCCGTGGCATCATCCTAGCTCACAGCAACTTCAAACTCCTGGGCTCAAGCGATCCTCCTGCCTCAGCCTCCCGAGTAGCTGGGACTACAGGCATGCACTACCATGCCTGGCTAATTTTTTTCTATAAATTTTTAGTTGTCCGATTAATTTCTTTCTATTTTTAGTAGAGACGGGGTCTTGCTCTTGTTCAGGCTGGTTTCGAACTCCTGAGCTCAAACAATCCTCCCGCCTCGGCCTCCCAGAGTGCTAGGATTACAGGCATGAGCCACCGCGCCCGGCCTGTCTCATGTTTTAATTGTCTGTTGAAGTTCCTCCCAGTTTCCTCAGTCTTTGAGCAGCTCTTCAACTGCTGCAATCAAGCATGATTTCATTAACTCACCATCAGCTGTCTTGGCTAACAAATGAGCTGCTCAGAAACTTGCTTTGATTGAGGCTTTGTTTTTGTTTTTTATTTCTGTGAAGAAAGAAATTTGTGATGAAATCATCTGTTTTAAGTTTTCTTATTTTTCTGACTGTTACTTTCTTGTGAGTTGGGAATATTGTGATGAATGCTTAATATTGTAGTGTCCACATATATTGTGTTATTTTAGTACTGCTGTAGTATCATTACATGTTAATAAGAACCACAATGCTTTGCCATCTAATTTGACAGTAAAATAATCCACACTTCACTATGCCTTTAAATGCATTACATTCGAAGTCTACTTTTCATGCTTTGACCTGGTGGGTATGCACTGGTAATGAAAGAAATAAAGTAAAATGGCATGAGGAACTCAAAATGCTGTTGAGTTATAACCGTTACTGCAGTTTGTAGTGCACTGGGCATCTTTGTGAACTGATGAGAATGCCATAATGGTCTCTTTTGCAATTACTCAACTCTGCTGTTACAGTTTGGAAGCAGCCAGTATAATACATTAATAAATGAGAGTGGCTGTGTGCCAATGAAACTTTATTTGTGGATACTAAAATTTGAATTTTATATAATTTTCAAATGTCATGAAATATTTTTTTAATTTTTTGTTGTTACAACCATTTAAAAAAAAGCAATGATTGTTCTTAGCTTGTGGGTTATTACAAAAACAGGTGGCAGAGTGGATTTGGCCCTTGGGTTGTAGTTTGCTGACCCTTGCTTAGATTTTTGTGACATGCTTTTATCTTCCCTTCTTGTCCCTTCATTTAAGAAAGGCCTGGAGAGTCGATGGATATCCTCTGCTGTTGTGTTTGGTAGGTCTGTGTCTCTATTGGCCTTTCCTCTAAATGGGAAGGAAGCCTGTCTGGGCGTTCAGTAGGTGAGTAGGCTGCATAGGTGGGTAGGTTTCCCAGCAGCATAACAGTTCTTAACCTTCTTTGTGCCATGCACCCCCTTTAGCAATCTGGAGAAGCCTATGGGCCCCTGCTCAGAGCATAGTTTTTAAGTGTGTAAAATAAAATATGTTGGATTACAAAGAAAATTGGTTTTACTGAAATACAGCTTATCAAAATAGTAAAGATAAATGCGGTAAGAGTAATATGTTCTTTACTAATGCACTAAATAGTAAGACCTAGCAGTGGGTCTAATTATTCTAATTTTGAAGTAGTGGTAAATGTAAAAAATATTTTGAGATCTGTAGCAACTTTAATATATGAAAATACGTGTGATTTGTATTAGTGACAGTCAAGGTATTCCTGGTACTACTATGGTTTGTTCAAAACAGGAAAAAATACAAAATGTCAGTTTAGGGGTTGATGAAAATAATATGTGATTTTCTTCCCATCTAAGTTCACTGAATTTTCTGAATTTAATCCATAAACCGTGGGGATGGAGTCTCTGGATAGGAGGGTGAAAACCTCTGCTTTAGGGTGAGTGGGATGGAGTATTTTTCTGGTAGGGTGTATTTTCTGGTGTATTTTCCCAAATACACATAGAAGACTTAGTACCCCTGTGTGGGTGGTTTTACTGCCCACATGTGAAGCCTTACCTTTTACCAGACTTTTTATTCAATTTCTTTGGATAAACAGCCCTCTCTTTTCTCAGGGAAAGTTCCTGGTTGATTATGTCTGGTGAGGGGTAGGGTAGAGAAAATTTGTTATAATAGCTTTGTTTTCATGTAGAATTATAATGCATCGTCATTTATAGCCCCATTTCTCACACTCCAACCTAAGCCCAATCTCTAGGCTGCGGTCCCCAACCCCCAGTACCTGTACCAGTCTTCAGCCTGTTAGGAACCGGGCTGCAGAGCTCTGCTTGACCCCTCCCTGGCCCCAGCTTCGCCTCCCCCGACTCCTGTCTGTGGAAAAATTGTCTTCCATGAAACCGGTCCCTGGTGCCAAAAAGGTTGGAGGCCACTGCTCTAGAGCATAACCTCCTTTTTGATTGTCAGAAATTTGTTGAACTCTGTCAGTTACTGATGAACACACTTCATGCCTCCCAGACACATACACACTATTCTCTGTACTTTTATTTCTGTGGGGTGTCAGGAGGCCATACTAGTTTCCTAAGCCATCCTGAATCAAAAGCAAGAAAACCTTTTACTTGAAAAAAAAAAAGCTACTTTATTTAGACTCCTTCACAAAAGGAGAAAAGGGTTATAATCATGTTTGTACACTTTCCAGATTATACCTTTGTGAACAACAAACTGAAGCATTGAGTTTATAGCTAGCTAAGTGAAGAAAAGTATTCAGTAATATGCATTTTGTGTACTTCAGTGCCTTCTGAAAAGAATCATTAGTAATATTCATCGCTACTGTATAATAAAACAACATAATTGATGATTGTCCCAGTTTTATTAATGTTGCCAGATCATCTCATGTCTTCATTTAATACAAATCAGATGTGTTATTACTTGTGGTAAAAGGAATTGCTTCAATACTGTAGGCCTATGTATTTTGTGCAAGTGGAGGACACTTAATGACTCATTTGGATCATTTTAATACTTCGATTTGAATACACTGAACAGAATCTTATCTCTATGTGTTTGAGGAAGCTAATTGTGGGAGCTGCTGCATATTGAATAATCTTTTTCGTTCCCCCTGTGCCCACCAAGTAAAATTAAAGGGCAGAACCAAGGTAAACATAACAGTCTTTATCACAGGAGTCAGCCAACTTTTTCATAAAGGATCACACAGTGAATCGACTTTGTGGACCATGTTGTCTCTGTCACAACTAAGGCAGTATGTAAATGAATGGGTGTGAGTGTGTTCCAGTAAAACTTTATTTTCAAAAACAGGTGGCCAGGCTGAAATTTGCTTACCCCAACCTATCAGTCCAGAAGTTACATTTACAAGTTTGTTCTATGGTGTTAGTTTGACAAAGGTGCTCTCTTTTGAAAACTTGGAGACAAAGAACTTGGTGGCCTGAAGATTGTTAGATTGGTTGGTAGTCTTGTCTGGCATAATGAAGATAAAAGATATACATTGAAGCCATTGTCAGATCAAGAAACTTCCTCAACTTGTTTGGATTCTTTAAACAGGGAGCAAGTTCATTTTCTAGACTTATAATCAATCTGGTGGAACAACTCCTAGTTTTATAATTAACCATCACATGTAAACCATTAAATTGGGACACCTAGTATATTTTATAATAGTGATTCTACTGTTTTGTTTTTTGTTTTGTGCTGCTTCAGTCAATTATCATGTGAAAGTAAATAAGAGACCAGGCCACCAAGTATTCTTGGAAACAGAATCATTGGCCACTGTAATTATAGGGATGTCATCTCTTCCTGATATCAGAATAGGAGCCCTTTGGGACTTGGTCATTTTTTAAAAATAAACTTTTTGATTAAAATTTATATAAATTGTAATTATACAGTTTGATATACCTCTGTCACCAAGTGTAGATAACTGTGTAACGGATACTTGAAAATTTTTATACAGAAATTGCTTTATGTCATCTGCTATGATCAGCTTGGGCTCCTGCAAAATCAGCTCCCATACCTGGGTTTCTGTTCCAGTGAGTGATTGGATTCTCTGATGTTGCCTTGGGGACACTTTCAACAACAGAGTTAGAAAAACTATTTCTAAAGTGAACTTGATTACAAATAACAGGAAGTTCTTTCTTCCTTGTTGTTGCTGCCATCACTGCTATGGGTTACAGGAGAAAGAGTAGGCTTTGGTAGCTGAAATGTATCTTAAGTTAAATGGGCCATAATAGTTTACATGGTGTTTTATGAAATGGTAAATTATTGAATCAAGACATTTAAAAGTATTGTCAAAGACATCATTATATCAAAAAGACACCTACACTCATATGTTTATCAATGTACAATTCTCAGTCACAAAAGATACGGAATCAGCCTACATGCCCATTGACTGATGAGTGGATAAAGAAAATACACACTACGGAGTACTACTCAGCGATAAGAAAGAATGAAATGATGTCTTTTACAGCAACTTGGATGGAACTGGAGACCATTATCCTAAGTGAAGTAACTCAAGAACAGAAAAATAAATGCCATATGTTCTCATTTATAAGTGGGAGCTAAATATGGCTACACAAGGGCACACAGAGTGGTATAATAGACATTGGAGACTCACGGGGGGAGGTGCTGAGGATGAGGGATGAAAAATTACCTATGGAGTACAATATACACTACTCAGCTGATAGGTACACCAAAGTCCAGCCTCTATCACTTCACAGTAAATATATGTGTGGAATTCAACTTGTACCCCCTAAATCTATTAAAATTTAAAAAAAGGAAAGAGAAAATAATAAAAGTATTGCGAATGCAAAGGCAGAAATGCAATGTGAGAATACTATAATCCATTTATATCAAATAATTAAGATTTGGGGGTTTAGACTTTTTTTTTTTTTTTTTTTTTTGAGACAGAATCTCACTGTGTTGCCCAGGCTAGAGTGCCGGGTTTAGACTTTTAATTCAGTAAAATGCGTACAGTGTATAAATTCAGAATCTTCCCTTAAATTGTCTTTAAAGATGGATAGGTCATACCGGTTTGTTAGTTCATTTTTAATTTTGGAAAATTACAAATATATGAGTGGAGAGAATACTATATGAACCCCATGTGCCCAACACCTAACTTCAACAATGATGAATTTGTGGCCAATCTTGTTTCTTCTGTATAACCAGATTGTTTTGAATCATATTAGGTTTTTAAAATTGAAAATTCAATTTTTACTTAGTTTAGGTACTTTGGAAACTCTACAACATCACCGAAGAGTTTGCTACATAGAAAATCAAGAAGTAAGGACTATGATGTATATAGTGATAATGATATCTGCAGTCAGGAATCAGAAGATAGTTTTGCCAAAGAGCTTCAACAGTACATACAAGCTAAAGAAATGGCAAATGCTGCTCAACCCCTACCATTTCCTGAAGAATCTATGAAGAAAGAGGGAGCAAAAGATACTCAACAGGGTAAGGATCAAACTATTAATATTTCATCATTTAAAGTTTATCTAAAGAAGTCATCACAGTTGTCCATATATGGGCAGGGATCGTTTCCTTGTACCTTATCTCATGATACGATCATGGTTTTCATGGATCTGTACACCAGGCGTGAGCTTGTATGGCCTGAGATCCCACCTAAGACCTGGCTGCTTGGTGTATAAATATACACTGTTTGCAGGAACTAGGGGTGCAGGTGGGCTGTATAACAGAGGTCATGTCTTTTTCTAAAGGGAGAATGCTAAATCCCTGGCCTCTGCATGTATAAAGGATAGGATGCCTGTTTTTATTGCTGTCACTTGAAGAAGAATTGACTGGTTGTATGTCAGACTGGAACTCAGAAACATATGCTTTTAGATTACTAAAATGAGATTTGGCCATAAATACGGAGGCAAATGGCAATTGTACATGAAATTCGTAATTCTCTTATTTTCTTCCTCTAAGTGTTTTTTCTATTTAAAATGGATCTATAGATTAAATCTATATAAAATGTTTTCAATGAAAAATATGACAGTAATATACGAAGTCATTTTAAATATTTGAAGCTTTTTACCCTTATAGTGCTATGGCAATTCCTAATTAGATCCCTCATACTCTGAACACTTCAAAAGGATCTGGCTTGTGGCTTGTAACATTGATTTCATTAATTATCTTGCTTTTTTCCTGACAATATCTTATATATTTTCAAAAAGAATGAATTGGAGTGCTCTGGAAGATATTTCAGGAAAAAAAAAAAAGGAATGAATTGAGAATCCAGTGTATATTATAATTCTCTTTTTGATCTCTTAATCCCAGAAATTCTAGAAAGACAGGTCAGTATCTTACCAGTTTTCCCTCACTGAGCTGTGGAGAACTTGCCCTGGATTATTCTAAGATATACTTCTTAGAAGTAAACTATATTCATTCATTGTCTGGTTACTGAAAAAAAAAAAAAAGGAAGAAAAAAGTAAACTGCTATTATACTTCTGTGTTATTTTTTAAATTAATTTTTTTTGTTTTTAGCTGCTAAACAAAAAAATAAAAATATTAAAGCTGGTCACAAGAATGGTAAAAAGAAGAAAATGAAGCGAAAATGGCCTGGTACTGGAAACAAGGGACCAAATGCTTTGCTGAAGAACAGTGGCTCACAGGAAGAGGTATAGGATCATATGCTTGGAGGAGGACCCCTGTATGATTTTTGTCTTAATACTTCAGTGACAAGAAGTTCTGTGTGATAGTGAGAGATGGGAGCATCCCACAAAATCAGGGTTTTCCGATGGTGAAGATCTCCTTTTGCCGGGAGAGTGGGCTCTCCATGTTCTTTCTTATTATTGCATCTTCCTTCCCTCTCACTCACTAGCTGCCAGCAGCCATTTTAAGCCTTAGTGTTCTCCCTGTTGTCCCTGAGTACATGAATACAAGCACCTTGATTTCTGAGTATTGTCCTGTCAATGACTATGGAAAAATGGGAAGCCCAGAGAAGATCAAGAGTCAGGAGGTCATTTCAAAGGCCATAGAGTCTTACAAAGTTTGTCCTTCATCTGTTGATTCGTGATTCCCTCTAGAAATTAAAAATGAACATTTCTGGGCATTGGCCTTACCAAGTCTCCCTACCCACTACCCTCCTAGTATTGCGATTTTGTTTATAGAAATTCCTCTTCCTTGGTCTGCAGGTGTAATCAGGATAGGACAATAAGTGACTCTTCTCAACTTTGCTTTTCTGATGGAAAAATGGACTTTAAACTGAATGGCAAACTTTTTATTAGGCTTGTCACAGGGGACAAGAGTAAGGGCTTACAAAATATTAGAAATACCAAATATTATGGATCAAATCCATTATATAAAATCTATCCCTGCCTTTTTATTTTACAAATGAGGATTCTGAAGCCCTAGGGTTCAGATAATTGTCCATAGTCACACAGGGCCAAGCCAGGGCTAGAACTTTGTGTCCTGGCCCAGTCAGTACTCCCTTTCATTTGATTTACATTGAATCAAATGATTAGTTAGCAAAAGCTAACAGTCTTTATACATGAGGAACAAATTCTGAACATGTATGATAGACTTTAATAATATAACCAAATAAAATCAGAGATTTAAACTGACACTTATAAGGCATAATTTTGATGGTGCTAAGTGGAAATTTAACATTATTGCAAAGCAGATCACATAACTGTACAGTCAGGTCCTTTGTTTGTACATACTGTATTCCTAGAACTGTATTCAAAAATTTGGTATGCAAAAACTGTAAGCTATGTACTACATGTTAAAAGTAATATATTTCTGAAGAGCTCAAATGTATTATAAAATTCCCCTTTTGTTTTTTATATAAAAATGACCTTTAGTTTTATATCTTTATCACCATATTTGAGGGTATATTTCTAATGACATTTGTTGATTCAAGCTGGTCAGTATACTCAACTCACGCCCACTGAGCATCTCATTGAAACTATAGATTTCACTGCTTTGGGCTGACCCCATGACTTCCACTTTTCTCCTTGTTCTAAAGATCTTTGTTCTTAGACTTCGCTTTTTATCACAAGTACTAAAAAATTCATTTTTTAATTTTTTTCACTCTTTTAAGGGCAATATATAAAATATTTAAATTGCCTAAGCACTAATATTCACTGGTGGAATGCTGTTGAAACTGTTGAAACAAAACATTCATTTTTAAACTGATGTACAACAGTCCAGATCTTACATGTGAGGGCCAGTTTAGAAGAGTGAGTTTTTAATATTTTAACAGTGGTTTAAAATAATTTTGTGCAACAGAATAAAATATTCAATTTTCTATTTCTCACATTTAATTTTTTGTTTTTGTTTTTAAAGGATGGTAAACCTAAAGAGAAGCAGCAGCATGTGAGAATGAGTCAGGGATTCATCAACCAACATACAGTGGAATACAAGGGAAAACAAATTTGTAAATATTTTCTTGAAAGGAAATGTATTAAGGTATAAAACTGTGTAAGCAAAAATATACTAAAATGTACTAAATGTACTAAAATAAACTGCTGTTTCTATTCGTCACTCTTTTAAATCATACCTTTTAGGTTTTTGAAACTGTTTCCTTCTGGAAAAGGTTCAATTAAAAAATTTTAGTAAAGTATTCTGTTTAAAAAAGTAGATAAAGTACATAATTTTAAAAGATTATTTGTGTTAAAAATGTTTAGAACTTAAGGAAATTTTAAGCAGATATATGTGAGGTACTTACAAGGTAACGCATTAAAATTAGACTGTACTGCTTCTAAGACTTTGGTTCTTTCTGGAATCGTTTGTGTATTTAAAGTTTAATAGAAATTAAATTGTAATGACTTAACTATAAGAAATAATGACTTTTCCTTGTTCCTTCTTTTGCCTTAGGGAGACCAGTGTAAATTTGATCATGATGCAGAGATAGAGAAGAAAAAGGAAATGTGTAAGTTTTATGTACAAGGATATTGTACCAGAGGTGAAAACTGTCTGTATTTGCATAATATCCTTTATCACAAGATATAGTAACTTTACTCTTCATAGATATTTACATGAACATTTTAAATATGCAAAATTTTTAATAAAACCAATGTTTTAGTAGAACAAAATTACATTATCCAAGCCCAGCTTAGTATGAAAGTGATTAAATTATACATAGATTTTTTTTTTCCATAAGAAAGAAAAGATAACTTCCTTAGACAATCTCTCAAATGATGATTCTTTCTGCTCAACCTGGGTGGTATTGAGGGTTCATGAGACCTATTCAAGTTCCTTTCTGATACACATACAGAAAGACTGCCGGAATTTCTCCTGTGACATTGACTAATTGAATCTATATTCAGAAAAGCTACTTTATTAAAAAAGGCAGGGATTGAATAATTTGGGAGTACTTATTTCCTGTATATTCTGTACTATATAGAGGTTAATTGTCCCTTAATTTGAAGAATAATCTTAGCTCTTCAGTGCAAATGATGAAGACATGTTATAAAAATATGAAGCATAAACATTTTAGGGTAATATAGCACCTTTGGTCACCACAAAAGTTGTTTTTCTTCAGTTGTTCAATATAAGGAATCTTAAATTCTAACTTAAGGATTTTTTTCCTAGAAAATAATATTGAAGTTGTATAAATATATTCTATTTTAAACAAGCCTAATATTTGAATGATTCAGGTTTATAAGGCATATCATTGACTGATTCCTCTACCCCAAAAAAATGCATTAAAAATAATCACATTTCCCAAGGTATTTAAAATATATATCCTTTTCACATTTCAATGAAACCCATTGGTAGTCTATTATAAGAATGGATATGAAGAAAAAAGTATCTTGTGATAGTCAATAAACTTGATTTATATCATCTTTCTAAAATTAGATTTTTTGCATAACCCAACTACTAATTTATTTTCTCATTTTAAATAGAGAATTCAGTGTTTCTACTAGTATAAAAAGACTTTATATAGGCAAAATAAAGTCACTAAAATAACAAAAAATTATTTCAGTTGGATTAAAATTGTTCTCTTCCTTGACACTTGTGTTACATGAATATCCTTGCAAGTTTTACCACACAGGAACAAAATGTTATCAGGGTGAGTACTGCAAGTTTTCACATGCCCCACTGACTGCCGAAACACAAGAACTGTTGGCTAAAGTAAGTACAATTTTAATAATCTTTTGTTTTTCTTTTTTAAAGAATATATTTGAACTAAGGATGAGAATTTGAAGATACTGTTCCTTAAGGAGAGGGCCTCATAGGTTGACATATGGAATATATTAGGACTGATAATTTAAGAGTTTACTTCAGGTTAGAAAATTATTTTTCATTTGTATATTTTTCCTTATAGCTGAAAGGGAGATTTATACTCATTGCTGATATAAATTGGGATTCTCTTAAAACCTTCAGTGTTGGCCGGGCACGGTGGCTCACGCCTGTAATCCTAGCTCTCTGGGAGGCCGAGGCGGGAGGATTGTTTGAGCTCAGGAGTTCGAAACCAGCCTGAGCAAGAGTGAGACCCTGTCTGTACTAAAATTAGAAAGAAATTAATTGGACAACTAAAAATATATAGAAAAAATTAGCCAGGCATGGTGGTGCATGCCTGTAGTCCCAGCTACTCGGGAGGCTGAGGCAGGAGGATTGCTTGAGCCCCAGGAGTTTGAGGTTGCTGTGAGCTAGGATGACGCCACAGCACTCTAGCCCGGGCAACACAGTGAGACTCTGTCTCAAAAAAAAAAAAAAACCTTCAATGTTATCTATAAAGCAGATAAGAGAAATATTAATAGTACTCCTGTTATAAAGATTCTTAGAAAGGAAGTTAAGAGTCACAGGTTAATAAACATGTTAGAATTATATTCAGGAATAATCAAGTAGTAATTTCAAATTGTTTTCTTCAAATATTCTTTCAGTCTGTGAGAAAAGATTATTGAAAAATTATAGTCATTTATAGTCTATTTCCTGTGTTAGTTGGAGCTAGTCTTTTCAAAATTAAATCGAAATGTACGTGAAAATAAAGACTTTTAAAATCAACCATACCATCTTTTGGTGAAGTGTTCCCTTGAGCATATGCAAATATTAGAAAGTCAAAAGTGCTTATTTTTAGATATTTTTAGCTTGTAAAATATGAAAGGTTACTGTGGAATTAGAATTTGTACCAAATGTTTAGTTTATTTGTATAAAATATGTATGGAAAAATGATATGTAAAATTAGTTTTCAGTTCCTCTTTACAGTAGTAAATATTGGATTATTGTTAGGATGGATGTTATTGGAATCATTTGAGAATTACGAGTATGACAGTGTACCTGAATTAGACATAAATGCATAAAAATGATTATGTGATATTTTTCTTTATTAGGTTTTAGATACTGAAAAGAAGTCATATAAATAACATAGACATTAAAAAGGTAAAATTAGAATTTACCACATTTTTCTTTTCTTTTCCCCTTTGAACCATCTCTAGAAATTGGCATGGCAATCTCAATAGGACTTTTTCCATTTTCTCAAATAGAAGTATTTTTCTCTTTCCTCCCCCACTAAAAAATTGTAAGATATTTGATACATATACAGAGCTATGTGGGTCTCTATCAGTCTGCTTCCCTGCGTGGGTCTATCATTTATATTTTTATTCTCCTCTTGTGTTTCTTTGCAGATGGACCCAATGTGTATAATTCATGAAACAGTATATTTAGTTTTGCTTATGTTTAGAATTCATTTAGACAACATTATACTCTGTATTACTGCGGTCCCCAACGCCTGGGCCGCAGACTGGTACTGGTCTGTGGCCTGTTAGGAACTGGGCCACACACAGCAGGAGGTGAGCAGCAGTTGAGTGAGCAAAGCTTCATCTGTATTTACAGCCACTCCCCATCACTTACCTCCCCACCCTGGCCACCCCCCTTCCTGGTCTGTGGAAAAATTGTCTTCCATGAAACTGGTCCCTGATGCCAAAAGGTTGGGAACCACTGGTGTATTAATTGGTCACTTGCTATTTTCATTCAACATTATACTTCTGAGATTCATTCATGTAAAAATGCATATAGCTATCATTCAATTTTACTCCTATATAGCATTTCATTCTATGTATATGTTATTTATTAGTCATTCTATTATTAATGGATATTTAGGTTATTTTCAATTTTTTCACAAGCTATTATTATAAATATTCATATATGTACATGTCTGTCAGTTGGTATAAATATGCTTGAGTTGTCCAGGGTATATACCAAGGAGTAGAATTGTTGTATCATCTTAAAACTTAAGATAGTACCAATTTTTTTCTAAAGGAGTCATAACAGTTTATACTCCTAAAAACTGTGTAGAAGAACTCTTGTTATTCCACACTTACCAACATTTTTATATTGCTAATACTTTAATTTTTTTTGGTTAATTTAATGGGTGTAAAAATATAGTCTCACAGCTTTATTTGCATGAAGTACAGCATCTCATGCTTATAGACCTTTGAGTTTCATTTTTGGTGAAATCCCTATTGATGTCTTTTGCCCATGTTTTTATTGGTCTGCTTGTCCTTTATACATTAATTTTATATATTCATGATAAAATCCTTTCTGAAGTATGTGTGGCAAGTCTTTTCTCAGTCTTTTCCCAGTCACCTTAAAGGGCACAGGAATATGCTATCACTCTGTTGATAGTGTCCTTTGCAAAGTTTTTCATTTTCATGAAGCCTAAGTTATATCTATTTTTAATTTTGTTGCCTATGCCTTTGGTGTCTGTCATACACAAGAAATCATTGCCAAATTCTGTGTTGTGAAGACTTTCCCTTATATAATCTTCTAGGAGTTCTATAGCTTTAGCTCTTATGTTTAGGTCTTTGATCCATTTTGAGTTAATTTGTATGTATTATCTAAGGTAAGGGTCCAACTTCATTCTTTTGCATGTACGTATCCAGTTTTCCCAGCACCATTTGTTTAAAAAGTGTCCTTCCCCCATTGAATGGTCTTGGCACCCTTCTCAACAGTTATTTGACCATATATGTTAAGATTTATTTCCAGCCTCTCTATTCTGTTCCATTGGTCTGTATGTCTGTCTTTATGCTGGTACCACACTGTTTTGATTACTATAGCTTTGTAGTAACTTTTCAAATCAGAAGTATGAGTCCCCTGACTTTGTTCTTTTTCAAGAGTGTTTTGACTATTCGGGGTCCCTTGAGATTTCATGTGAATTTTAGGGTAGATTTTTCTGTTTCTGCAAAAACCATCATTTCAGTTTTGATGGAGATTGTATTGAGCAACATTTTATAATTTTTATTGTGCAAGTCTCATCTCCTTGGTTAAATCCTAAGTACAAGGATTTATTCAAGTTGACCCTTGAATAAATGGGGGTTAGGGGTGCCACCCCCAGGTAGTAAAAAAATCTACATATAACTTTTGACTTCCCAAAAACTTAACTTCCTTAAAAACTTAACTTTACGAGAAGCCTTACAGATAATACAAACAGTTGATTAACATATAAATAGACTAGTATCTACATGTATTTTATATGTTTATAACTTTTTCTTAATTTTTTCAATATTGCTAGGGTATGCAGTTTATCTGTGAGGTTTTTCAAATTGTCACAAATCTCCAAAAACTTTTCCAGTATATTTATTGAAAAACATCCATATGTAAGTGGACCCACACAGTTCGAACTTGTGTTGTTCAAGGGTTAGCTGTATTTTATCCTTTTAGATGCTATTGTAAATGGAATTTTTTTTTAATTTCCTTTTTAGATTGTTCATTGTTAGTGTGTAGAAATGCAACTGATTTTTTTGTGTTAAGGTTTTCTATGTATACGATCATAGGATGGATATTTTCTTAACATGCAAAAATGTGTTATACCTTAATAAGAAAATCAGCATCATACTTAATGGGGAAATAGTAGAGGCATATTCTTCTAGTTTTCACTAGAAGAGTTTATGTTTTGATAAGACTGTCCAGTTTCTAAACCTTGAATAGAGTTCCCCTCTGAAAACATGTGCATCTGGTGCCAGTTTTGTTTAAGAATTGCCTTGATGAAGCAATAAAAATTATTAATGTTATTAAACCTCAACTCATACAGTCTTTTTAATATTATGTCTAGCAAAATGGGAATATATATAACTGCATACTGAAGTGGTATTATCAAGGAAAATATCTGAGTTGCAAGCTGAATTAGCTATTTTTCATGAATATTAGTTTTACTTGAAAGAACAACTGAGATCTGGGCGAGGTAGTGTGTACCTGTAGTCCCAGCTGCTCAGGAGGCTGAGGCAGGAGGATTGCTTGAGCCCAGGAGTTCAAGTTTTGAGTCCAGCCTGGGCAACATAGCAAGACCCTATCTCTTAAAAAAAAAAATAAAAAAGATATAGATGTTTGGCAGGAGCTTTTCCACAAATGACAGAGTAACCCTGTCACTTCAAGGAGGACAACTGAAAATATTTGTTATCAATGATAAAATTCAAGCTTTTGAGCAAAAATTACAATTTTAGAACATCTGATCTGCCTCTGTGAGCTTAAAAGCTTTCCCATACCTAAAGATTTTTTGGTGAGATTTATTGATTATATTAAGCAATGTGATTTTTAAAGCACTAAACCATATAATGAAACATTTGTAAGATCTGCATAAATTAGTGCACTAATAATTTCCAGATAAACAATGCATGATACACAATTATTCATGAGTAAGACATCCATCCAACCCACAATATGACCAATGGATTTTAATGCAGTAGTACAAGTTTATTGATGTGGTTTGATATTCTGCACTGCATCTTGAAATTTGTTTCCATTTGCTTTTAATATTCATTTGCCCATCATTTTATTTTTAGCTTTTCTGAATAATTTTTAGGTTTGTTTCTTGTATGGAACATATATAGTTGGCTTTTGCCCTGTGAGCTAAACCAAAATCTTTTTCTTTTGATAGGTGAATTAAGTCCATTCACATTTATTGATATGACCAAACATTTGACTTAGTTGCTATCATTGTATAGTTACTGTGTTACATTTGCATGTTTTCTCTATCATGTGTTTTCTTTGCTCTTTATTTTTTCTTTTTTCATCTCATTTTTATTCTTTTTGTTATTTTTCTGCTTTTGTCCAATAACTCTTATTATGTTTCCATTCAAATCTATTCTTTCTTGTAACGTAGTCTTCATTTTAAATATGATTTTATTTCCTTGTATCATTTCTGATGTCAGTCAACTCTTGTTGCATTACTTCTATTTCTTTGTTCGGTTCTAATCTTAAGTTTTTGAATTTCGATTCAAGGTATTTTGTTTTCCCAAAGAGGAGTCTTTAATTGTTTAGATGTTTGTGTTTTAGTTTTCTTCTGCTGCATGGGTTTTCTTTTTGTGGGGGAGGGGGCGGTAAGTGTGGCTAAGTTGGTAATTTTCACAATGTGTTTTTTGTTCTCTGTTTTCTTCTGTAGCATTGTATAGATGAAGAATGCTTAAGCCTATGCCTGTTCAAGACTGGTGATTTGGAGTAGTTTACAGGATTCTTCATTCAAAGCGCCCTCTTGTGTCATTGGAATGATGTGCAGCTTCTTTAATGGATGGGCAGAGGGCTGGGATCTAGTGTACAAGTATATAAGGGATTGGTCTTCCCTGAGATGTTCTGGCCACTGGAACAGGAGAGCAGCATATATGGCAGAGATGCTGGCTGGTGGGTTGCAGAAGTCTCTTCTGATTGATTTAGTTTTCTCAATAAAATAGAAAGCAAAGTTAGGCTGAGTGAGGATGCGCGAAGAGGTACAGGAGGTTTGAGGAGAGAAAACTGCTAGGAAGACATTGGCATAATAGGTGGACTATAAAAATAGAGCTAGATCTTTTCATGTCATTAAACATTTTCACATGTTTTTAATGGTTGCTCACAATTTCCTTTGAGGGTTAAAATAAATTATGGTTTTATAATATTTTAAACAAATTTCTTGTTGGACATTTGTTTCCAATTTCTTAGTATTATAATAAATAAAATCGATTCCAGTTTCTTACTGTTCTAAATAAAATGGAAAAATATCTCTTGCTATATCATTCCTAAACTTCGAGTTCTTAACTTTTCTGTTATTAATATATAAGAATATTTATCTTTCTCATTGGTTTATAAACTGTAGTCAGATTATACACTTGTGTAAAATATAAACTTTAGAAGTGTAATGATGTCTTTAACATAATATTCAAATACAAAATTTTCCAAGTATAAATAATGACATTGTAAATATGCATTTCTATATAGTAGTATTGATTATTATTAGATAAATGCCATGAAATTGAAACTGTCATCATCATATTGTTTTATTGCTTGGAAAAATAGTAGTATTACTAACTTGTTGGACATATAAAGTAAACCAAAGCTAGTGATACTTATTAGCAAAGTCCTCTTTGAAAACAAGAGTCAAAGTTATTTTGGTTGTAATCTAATCCCAATAAAGCAAGAAATGGAATTGCGTATATTCCAAGCAAAGGTTTATCAGGCAAGAGCTAAGAAAGTAGGAAACCGGGATAGATCCTGGGCCCTTAGAAGCAGGAGACTGACCTGAGAGTGAGTCATCTCTCAGTGCCCGGTTGCTGTCTGCCAGGCTGTTTGGTCCACTCGCTCGCTGTGGCTACAGAAGAGGGCGAGGCAGTGGAAGCTGCTAAAGGAAATCACAGAGGAGAGAGGCAAGCTGGCTCTTTAAAGGGGTCTGTTACAAAAATCTTTGGTAATTTAATGAAATTGTACAAGAGAGTAGTTATAACCCATAGAATAGATACTTTCTGTCTTCTTTAAAGATTATATATAACTTTAAGGAATTCAAGAGACTGTCATAGCTCACACTTGTAGAAGGTAAATTTTATGGCAAACCTGTATTGTAAGCTGACATTCGCCCACATGAATAATAAGCCAACCTTAACGCACACTTTCCATGTGCCAGGTACTATGCTATTTTATTTTATACTGTTTAACTTTCTTATTTAAGCCTCTTGTTTAAGCTTAACAACCTTATGAAGTGGATAATGTAATCCATTGCATAGAAAGGGAATAAATAGGAATGTTTATGTTTTATTTTTTTTATTTTCATAAGCTCTGTAAATACTTGTAATTATTAGATTACAGTATAAATTGTTATATATATTACAATCTAACAGTTTATTTCCTGATGTTACCTCATGTATAGTTTGATACTTGTGAAGCATAAATATTTATATATAAAGTTTATATATAAGAAAAAAATAATTCTTATATTCCTGAAGCAGTACTCATCTCACTTGCAAACTTAAAAGACCTAGCAGAGGTTTGAGAGACTTAGAAGTCAATAGAGAAGTTTAAAAACCTCTTATTTTACAACTGATTATTTTGAAGAGGCAGACATATCTGTGTTAGCGAAATCCCTTGTGTTAAAGCCAGCTGGAAGAGAGACATGTTCTCTGGAATGTGCCCCGTGCACCAAAAGCAGCCATTAGGGTGTGGATCTCTCGTACCTGGGTTATTGCAGCACCTTCCAGCTGATCACCTGCTTCCCTGCTCCACTTTCTTCTCTGCAGTTCACTCGGGTTTCCTCAGAACTGATTTCCCAGCGTACTGCTTCAGCTGCGCCTCCATTGTATAGCTCCTGAATCAAGATCCGTTTGTCTGCCTGGTTTAAAGGTGCTCTGTAGTCTGGCGTCTCGGCCATACCAAGCTTGATTCCTACCTCCCTCTGCTGTCTCTGCCGCCCCTTGGTTTCCTCCTGTGAGGTCCGTATAATAAAACCATAGTCAGTTTTAAAAAGCGAGGCCAGGAGAAAAATAGGTACAAAAGTTGTATGGGAAAATCTGTACACGGATGTCATTTGTACATACATGTCATTTGGCCAGCATGGTTATCAAGGCTGTATTCAGTTTATCTCTGATCTTCTCTGAAGACAAAGCAAAAAGGATGAAGTGATCAGCTACTTATTTCTCATTATCAGGAAGAAGGTGGGAGGTAAAACCTCTTATAATAATTTCATAAAAAAAATTCTTATGTGGGTCTTAATTATGGAAATCATTAGAGTAGACAAGATTCTCATTTCTAAAATTCTTTGTGACAGGTTATTTATACGGCTCTTTTTTGTGGTCAGTTATTAAAAGGTACATAACAGTAAAACTCAATTTTTTTGTCAGTTCATGAGATAATATAGGTCTAGTATGTAGCATTTTGGTGTTTTGACTTGGTCCAGTTGTAGAACTTAAGAAATTCAGACTAGGAGATGTTAAATGACTGCCTGTCTTAGTAGGTTTCCTGACTTTCAGCATAATTTTCTCAGTTTACTGACTCATTTATGATAAGCTTATCCACTGAGGAGTTACATTCAAGGGTTTTTTTCTGAGCTGTTACTTATCGAGGTCAAGATACTAGGTGATTTGGTGATGTGGCCTAAAGAATATGGGGTTCCTACTGCCAATTGGAAGCACAAATGCCACATCGGGTTTGGTGAGATCAGAATATCTCAAGTTAAGCACCTGCTGAATACTAGGAATCATACATATGAAACTATTAATACTTATTAATCCCTATTACAATCTTATAATAGGGATTATTATATTAATAGTAAGAATAGTAGTTATTACTATTTATAGATGTAGAGACCATGTCTGTAAGAAGGCATTATTGGTCCTGGATCTCTGTAGCTTATATCTGTGTACCATCACATGTGTTTGCTTCCCTTCCTAACAGAATTTCAATTTTGGTTGGATTCTTTCTTCCCAAGTCATTTGTGCTTTATGGGTGGTGGGTCCTGGTCCCAACCCTCCGGGTTGTATCAACAGGAGTCTAAGATTGTGGTTCTCAACCTTGGCTTCACATTAGAATTACCCTGGAAGCTTTTTTAAAAATACTGATGCTTAGGGCCCACTTGGGCCCACTTTCAGAAATTCTAATTTTTTTCTCTCCTTTTTTTCTGGCTTGGGATATGGACATGAGATTTTCAGTAGCTCCCAGTTGATTCTAAAGCACAGCCAAAGTTGAAAACGACTGGTCTCAACAAATAATGGAAGTGTCATTCTTTTTGCCAATAGTTGGTTTAAGCTTGAAATATGAATACATGTCCTCTGGTGCACTTCTGGAAAAGTTAAATTTATTGTACTAAATGCTTATACTAGAAAAGTATCAAATCAATAATCTAAAGTGGATTAGAAGCTAGAAAAAGTGCAGCAAAATAAATCCAAGACAAGATGAAGGAAATAAGAGTAGAAATCAATGATATTGAAAACAGAAAATAAAGGAAATCAATAAAACCGAAAGCTTGTTCTTTGCAAAGATCAATAACATTGATAAACCTCTAGGCAGACTAATTAAGAAAAGACAAAAGATACAAAATGCCAGTATCAGGATTGAAAAAGGAAATATTTCTAGAAATCCTGCAAGAAATTAAAGGGATAAGAGGATACTACAAATATCAGTATGCACACAAATTTGAGATTATAGATGAAATATACCAGTTCCTCTAAAGTCACAAATGACTAAACCTCATATAAGAGAGCATAAATAACCTGAATTTGTCCTTATAACTCTTGAAGACATTGAATTCATAGTTTAAGATTTTCTACAATAGAAATCTCCAGGTCCAAATAGTTTCACTGGCAAATTCTATCAAATCTAAAAAAGAACACCAATTCTACACAATTTCAATATTTGCGAGATGTCAATTCTCTCCAAATTGATTTAGATTTAATACAGCTCCAATAAAAATCCAAACAGGACATTTTTTGTAGATACAAGCTCATTCTAAAATTTATGTGAAAGGCAAAGGAACTAGAATAGCCAAGTCGATTTTTAAAAAGATTAAATTGGAACCCTTGCACTACCTGAATTTAAGAATTACTATAAGCTACAGTAATCAAGACAGTGTGATATTGGTGAAATGACACATACATCAATTTAACTGATTAGAGTTTACAGGAATTGGTGTACACAAATATGGGCAACTGATTTTCTTATTGGTGTATCTAGACCATTTACATTTACTGTAATTATTGATACATCAGGACTTAAATTTGCTATTTTATTATTTTCTGTTTATTCCCTCTTTTTAAATTTTTTTCCCCTTTCTTGTGGGTTACTTGAACATTTTTTAGAATTTGATTTATCGACAGTGTTTTTGAGTGTATCTTTTTATAGATTTTTTAAGTGTTTGATCTATACATACATAAAATGCATATGTTATAGTCCAAATACATTTAATGTAATTACTAGTAAGGTAGAATTTTATGTCTTTCATTTTGTTATTTGTTTTCTGAGTGTCTTATGGCCTTTTTGTTCCTCTAGTCCTCCATTAATGCCTTCTTTTGTGTTAAATATTTTCTAGTCTATTATTTTAATTTCTTTGATTCTTTTTTACTATGAGTATATTAATGGCTTCCCTGGGGATTACAATTAACAACTTAGAACCATCTAGTTCGGATTAATACCAAGTTAATTTCAATAGTAGACAAAAAACTTATTCCAATATAGCTTTGCTCCCTTTTCCGTTTTTGTGTTATTATATCACTAAATTTCTATATATTATAAGCATTATAAACCAAAAGTTTTATAATTATTGCTTTCTGAAGTTGTTTAAATCAACTAGGATTTAAAAATGTTACAAACAAAAAATTTATTATACTGAACTTTGTATTTATGTAGTTACCTTTATTAGTGTTCTTTGTTTCTTTGTGTAGATTCAAGTTACTATCTAGGGTCCTTTCCTATCAGCCTGCAGGACTCTCTTTAATATTTCTTGTTGGATAGGTGTGCTAGCAATAAATTTTCTCAATTTTCTATATGTGAGAGTATGTAAATTTTTCCATTCTTGAAGAGTAGTTTTGCTGGTATAGAATTTGTGGTTGATAGCTTTTTTAAAAAAAAATCTCTTTTTTGTTTGAGCTCAGGAGTTCGAGACCAGCCTGAGCAAGAGCGAGACCCCGTCTCTACTAAAAATAGAAAGAAATTAATCAGACAACTAAAAAATATATAGAAAAAATTAGCCGGGCATGGTGGCGCATGCCTGTAGTCCCAGTGACTCGGGAGGCTGAGGCAGCAGTATCGCTTGAGCCCAGGAGTTTGAGGTTGCTGTGAGCTAGGCTGACGCCACGGCACTCACTCTAGCCCGAGCAAAAGAGTGAGACTCTGTCTCAAAAAAAAAAAAAAAAAAAAAATCTCTTTGAAGATGTCATCTTACTGTCTCCTGGCCTCCATAGTTTCTGATGAGATGGGACCCATTACTCTTACTGAGGCTCCCTTGTACTTAAGAGCTTTTCTCTTACTCGTTTAAAAAGTCTTTATTTTTGGCTTTCAGCAGTTTGGTTATGATATGCCAGATATGGATCTCTTTGACATTATCTTGCTTGGAATTCTTTGCGCTTCTTGGATGCGCGCATATGAGTGTTTTTCATCAAATTTGGGGAGTTTTCTGCCATTATTTCTTCAAATATCCCTTTCTCTCTCTCCTCTCCTTCTGAGACTCCCATTATGCATATGTTGGTATTCTTGATGGTGACCTCACAAATATCTGAAACTCTGTTTTTATTTTTTTTTTCTTTTTTATTCCTCAAACTGGTTAATATCAAGTGTTCAAGTTCAAGATCACTGATGTTCATAGTTCACCTATGTTCAAGTTCACTGATTCTTTCTTCTGCCTGCTCAAATCTGCTCTTGAGGAATGGCATGGTGGCTCACGTCTGTAATCCTAACACTCTGGGAGGCCGAGGTGGGTGGATCATTTGAGCTCAGGAGTTTGAGACCAGCCTGAGCAGAGCGAGACCCCATCTCTACTAAAAATAGAAAGAAATTAGTCAGACAACTAAAAAATATATAGAAAAAATTAGCCGGGCATGGTGGCGCATGCCTGTAGTCCCAGCTACTCGGGAGGCTGAGGCAGTAGGATCGCTTGAGCCCAGGAGTTTGAGGTTGCTGTGAGCTAGGTTGACGCCACGGCACTCTAGTCCGGGCAACAGAGCGAGACTCTGTCTCAAAAAAAAAAAAAAATCTGCTCTTGAGCCTTCTTGTGAATTTGTTATTTTAGTTGTAATTCTCAACTCCAGTATTTCTATTTGGTTCTTTTAAAATAATTTCTATCTCTTTATTGATATTCTCTATTTGATAAGACAACATTCTCATACTTTAATGTTTTATGTAGGGTTTCCTTTAGTTTTTTCAAAATATAGTAGCTAATTTAAAGTCTTTCTCTAATAAGTCCAACATCTGGATTCCTTAGAGATAGTTTATATTGACTATGTGTATGTCTGTCTATGTGGGGGGTCATATTTTCCTGGTTTTTTAAAAAATTTTTTGCATGTTCATAACTTTTTGTTTAAAATTAGACATTTTAAACAATATAGTTTGCCAACTCTGTAAATCAGACTACCCATGCAGAGTTTTTTGTTGTTGCTGTTTATTGTCATTATTGTTTGTTTAGGGATTTTCCTGGACTAATTCTGTAAAGTCTGTAACTTTTATTATGTATGGCCATTGAAGTCAATACTCATTAGTTTAATAGTAAGCTGATGGTTGGACAGAGATTTTGTTAAATACCTTGAACATATGAGTCTTCCAGTCTTACAGAGGAACTCTGTGTGTGTTAGAACAAATCTTCAGTATTCCATTTGGCGGTTTACAATTCTGCCTTAGGCTTTCCTTCCTGCATGAGCAGAGCCTCAAGGCTGGCCTGAGAAGAGAACTTAGGGCCCTTTCAGGTCTTTCCTGGGCATGTTCTCAGCCCTGCACATGCATGATCTTTTAGATTCCCACGATGTGTCAGAGCTTTGCAAAGCCCCCTATGGATATTTCATTTCCCAGTTTTTCCTTTATGTTTTTTTTGTCAGCCTCTTGTTGGCTCTGACTGGTGGCACCACCTCGAGTTGCAATGTGAAACAATTGCTGCCGACTGTTTTTGACAAATAGTAGGGATGTTCACACAGCGAGCTCTCCAGTCTGGTCAAATGAAGACAGATCCTGAGAGTGTAGCTTTTCAGTGAGCTCTTGGACAGATGGGCTAGTGACTGTTCGGGGGGGATGGGGCTTTTGAGAAGCTCCAAACCTGTTCTACCCACTCCAGTGACTAGCAGTGCTTTTGGTCTTCAAGGCTCATACTGCATTGCTGGGAAAAGGAAAATGAGATTAGAGAAGATAAAATGTGACAAGCATTCTACTAAGATTCAGCTGTTTTGCTTGAATAAATTCTCTTCAAATTGGTGCAAGCCTTCAGTTAGTTTCTAGAGTCTGAAAAAGTTGATTTTGACTATTTTTGCCAGTGTTCTTATGCCTTTTATGGAGGGCTGGATTTTTGTAGATTCGTACTCCGCCATTCCAGAAGTAGAAACTCTGGTTCACTCTTAAGTATCGTTTGACATCACAATACCTCTTTTTAAATAGCTGCACTATAGAAAAATGTATATTTCTAAATATATTTCATACATATGTACATATAAGTAGAAATATATGTTCATTTATTTATGACTGGCATGAACACTGAACATATGCCGTCTTCTAGTACTTTTATTTCAGAATCCCGTTTCCCTGCCTGTCATGCCAGGGACTCATCTTCCTAGGGAATGCAGTTGCGCCTACAGGAATGAGACAGTAAATGGTTACTGGATAAAGTGCATGTGACTGTTGACAGGAAGGTCCTAGTCTGTGAATATTAGGGACCTTTACTCCTTGCTCAAATTTCGAAACCGCCGTTTAAGGAATTCCACAGACATGATCTTATTTACCATTCTCATAAGTCTTAAGTAAATACAAGCTTTGTATCCCAGCTGTATCCTATGCAAAAACATTTCAAATTTATTTGCTTGGATGTGTTGCTTGGCAGGTATATTTGTTACATAATAATATAAACCGGATTTTAATCTTGGACTTCCTGAACAAATCTGTGATTCAGCCCCGTATCTGCTGACACACCAGCTCTTTTCAGCCTTCCATATGCCCACAGACTGCAAGCCAATTTAAACTTCCTTGTGTAGCTGAACCCAGTTAGGTAGACCCGGAATCAACAGAAATGCTCCTTATTTCAGCCAAATACACATAAAATAGTCATTTCAGTCCGTGAAGGAGGAAGGCCTGGTAGCTGTGAATTCCTTATTGTCTCGGAGACTGAATGCCTGTCCTTGTGCGGCCGTGAAGGATTCTATGTTCTCCCCAAGTTGAGGAGATGATGTGAGCGCCCCCTCAGGAAACAGAATCCTGCCCAACCTCCCCCGACTCCCACCCCTCTGGACTACCAGGAGTTCTGGAGGGCTGTGTTCTTTGGGATGCACCCTACACCCAAACCTGAACCGAGAAGAAGAAAGAAGAGGGAAAATGCCCTTGACTTTTTAAATGGGACGTGCAGGCCTCTTGCCCAGGGGCTGGAGCAGCAAGGTGGGGTGGGGGGTTCCCTGGAACAAATGGGCGACCTGGGCGAAATCCAGCTGGGAAGACACTGCTGGTGCCTGTGGACTTGTTCTGTTAAAGTTCGGTAAGGAGGATACTGGAGCTGTGACAAGGCTGTGGTGTGGGAGCTGCATGACGGGCCATGCAACAGCCGTCCCGGTCCCACCCGTGAGTTAGCAAGGGTCTGTTGTTTAGGACCCTCCAGGTCATATCACAGGATCTGCAGTGGGGGTTCAGGACAGCAGTCACTGGGCCCCACTTCCTGTCTCCGAGGCCTAGCTCCCATCTCCTCTGTTGTCAGGGGGTAGCCTTCGTGAACCAGGCAAGGGCACCCCTCGCCTCCACCCTCTTTTAATCTCAGCAGCCCGCACGCTCTTTATCTGAAATTGTCCTCTCTGACATTCTGGAAGCAGCACTAGGCGGTCAATGTCTGCCTTACTCAAGGCTGCATTTCCTCCTTGGATCAGGCACATAAAAGGCACTTATTTGCTCAATATGCATTACATCATTGACATTTAAAACATTTAAAGGGGTACTGTTTGCTTGTTTGGGGGTCTTTTTGTTTTTTGTGCTTTTTTTTGCCATCCAATCATTTGAAAAATGGTAGACCTTTGGGTGAGAGAAAGAATAAAAAGGATTTTAAAAAATGGTTAATCCTTGAAATGATAAAGGCCAATCCATGAAACAACACAGATGGGGCAATGTGGCCTTCAGCTCAGGTAATTAAAGAATTGCCCAGACAAAGGCACAAATAAAGGAGGGTGACCATGAATACAGCTGGTGGTTCCCTATGCGTAAGCCAGGCACATACATGCTACCCTGTATGTGACATTCCCATGCATATGTGAGGTGTCCTCCATGACTTTGTACAGTTCCTCCTGAGCAAGTGATACTCTTTTTATTATTTCCAGACTTGGGAATCTTAATTACTACTAGCCACCAAACTACCTGATACACACCTCATAGCTGATCACCACACTCCAGTGGACTCAGGTTGAGATCACTGGTTGCTCGAGTTGGGAGTTGGTGTCCATCAGTCAAAGACCACCAGGAACACACATATAGTCAACAAAGTCAGGCTCACTATCTGCTGCAGCAAGAGAGAATGGGGGTGTCTTAGCCTGTTTTCTGTTGCTATAACAGAAAACCATAGACTGGGTGATTTATAAAGAAGAGAAATGTATTTAGCTTATGGTTCTGGAGGCTGGGAAGTCTAAGAGCATGACACTGGCATATCTGGTGGTGGCTTTGCTGTGTCATAACATGGTGGTGGCATCACATGGTGAGAGGGCAAGAGAGAGAGAGCTGCTTTTATAACCAAGCGACTTCCATGATACGGAACCCGCTCCTGTGATGGCAACATTAATTCATTCATGAGGGCAGAGGGATTACGTTTCCAACACTTGAACCTTTGAAGGACACATTCAAGTCATGGCAGAAGGAAACTAGAGAACGTCTCAACAGCAGTTAGGGAAAGATAGTAACAGGGTATTTAAAACCACAGTAGGTCATGGGATGGCCCTGGGAGAGATGGGTCAGATTTCGTAAACTAAAGTTGCTGGAAGAGTCCATGGTCTTGTCTGACTGTGTGAGTGAGCAAGGGTTAGGAGAATTTATGCTTAGATGGTCTGTGACGTTCATGTTCTGAATGGGTACGCTTTATGGGTTTTGTGAGTCCTGGAACAGCCATGTTGAAAAGTGGTTTCTGCTTCAATTTTCAGTTCTCCCCAACAGCCTTGCTGTCAGCAGAGCAGTTTTTCACACTGTTACAGGGAAAGTGTGGCAAATGAGAGAGATAGAGGGACACTGGGAAATGACCCTGCCCACTGACAACTGTCTACTGCCAGTGTCAAGAGGGAGAGCTGCACACATGGATGCCAATGGGGACAAGATGGCAATTTCTGGGCATGGGGAAGACTCTGATCTGGGAGGAATTTCTGTGGAATATTCTTGCCCGTTTTTCTTTGGACTCATTTTTGATCTAGATTAGAAATTGTTTTTCCCTTTTGTTTGTCTAAGAGGAAAAGGAAATGGGGGCCGTGCCTTCTGGTTCTTAGGGCAGAACCTGACTTTAATCAGCATGCAGATGGAACCCACATGGTCCTTCCCTTGCTCTGCAATGCCACCTGCAGTTAATAAAGCAGAGATCCCAACGTGAGTTTTAGTTAGCCTGACTGGCTCACTGGTAGCCCATAGAGGAGGAAGGCTTCCCTGGCTTTACTGGGGGTGTATCTTAGTCCATGCAGGCTGTTATAACAAACTACCTCAGACTGGGTGGCTTATAAACAACAGAAATTTATTCCTCACAGTTCTGAAGCCTGGAATGTCCAAGATCAAGGGACCAGCAGATTTGGTGTCTGGTGAGGGCCTATTTCCTTGTCCATATTTGACACCTTCTTGCTGTGTCCTCACGTGATGGAAGGGGTTGGACAAGATCTCTGGGGCCTCTTAAAATTATAAGGGCATTAATTCCATTCATGAGAGCTCCACCTTCATGACCAAATCACCTCCCCAAAGCGCCATCTCCTGATGCCATCACCTTGGGGATCAGGCTTCAACATGTGAATTTGGGGGATGGGGGGACACAAACATTCAGACTATAGCAGAGGTGAGAGCCGCACCACTCTCAGCTGCAGGAACATAGCTGGAGAGGTGGGGGAGGGGGGTGAAGAGGGAGGAGAGGTGGGGAGGGGGTATTTTTGATCCTGCAGATTCTGAGGAGAAAATGGCTTTGATTTTGTTTGCAGTCCTCTAGGCTAATCCAGGCTTGGGATTAAGAGTCAAAAATCCTCCCTTTCCCTGGAGTCAATGAATCTCTTTATGAAATATGCTGATTGAGCCCCTTGTTTCATCTTTTACTGCTGAAATAAGTAGGATTATTTCATTACTGTTTGTAAAATTAGTCAATGTCTCTTTCAGAAAAATTTAAAAGGCCACAATGTTTGAAAATTAGCCTCCTGAATGTCCCAGTGTGACTCTGCAGTCATTGCAAAATGGCTTTCCTCTCTGACTCTAAATTTAGCTGCAATTACACCAATAAAGTCATTTTCTTGCTCCAAGATTATTGGCAAAGAAAGGGATGGCTGAGCTGGGATGTGGACTCTTGAAGTGAAGTAGGTGTCTGGTTGGCAGTTGGTGGCTGTCATGTTCCCCAGACTGGGAACAACTCTCAGTGAGGCGAGGTGACTGGCCCTCAGCTGACATTCGGAGGTGTGCTAGTTTCCTAGGGCTGCTGGAACAAAGTAACGCTGGGTGGCATTCTCTCACAGTTCTGGAGGCTGGAAGTCTGAAATCAAGGCATCTGCAGGGCCACACTTCCTCTGAAGGCTGTAAGGGACAAACCTCCTTTGCCTTTCCCCTACTTCTCGTGGTGACCAGCAGTCCTCGCGTTCCTCGGCTGGGAAAGTATGACTCAGTCTCTGCCTCCGTCTTCTCTCCCTGTGTGTCTGTGTCTCTGTTTTCTCTTATGGACACCAGTAATTGTAAGATGACCCCATCTCAACTAATTATACCTGTAAAGACCCTTTCCACATAAGGTCTCATTCATAGGTACCATACGTTAGGACTTGAACATATCTTTCAGGGGGACATAATTCAACCCAAGGCCAGAGGCTGGGATAGAGCTGAGGCTTGGCCTTGAGGACGTCCTCAGACTCGCCGGTAATGATGGGAAGGTTACTCCTGTCTTTGAGACCAAACTGCTGTAGCCCCGGTTTTGCAATTTAAAAAATAATTTTTTGTGTGTAAAGCAGGTGTAAGGAGTTAAATGTGTTCCACTCCTCAGTCCATAGCATAATCTCATCAGTGACGGAGAGAGTCTCTTATTTTCTTTATTGTGTTTCTGCCCCGAATCAGTCAGGATAGTTATGCCGGAGTAACCCACAACCCTAAAATCTGTGTGGCTTAAAACAACAAAGGACCATTTTTTGCTTATGCTTCTGTGCATCGCCGGCCAGCTGTTCTGCGTGATCGCTCAGGCACCTGAGCTGACAGGGCAGCCTCCACGCTGAGAGGGGCCAGTTGCCATAGGAGACGAGAGAGAGCTCCAGGGATCCCCACATCTGCAAGGCGGCGCTTGGCCTGGAGGAGACCCACACTTCTGAGCCAGCACTAGTCGCACTGCCACACCCAACCACAAGGGGGCAGACGCGCCAGTCTGCAAAGTCGGGGGAGGAGGAAGTATTTGGGCAAATTTGCTGTCTGCCCGACACTGTCAACTGTTTCATGGCTTTTGCATTGCCTTGCCCGTGGGGCAGGCCAGTGCTGGAGCTATCTCAGCGAGCATACAGACAAGATGCCTGCTTTTCTGGAGCTGGGATTCCAGCAGGTCAGGTCCATAAGGATGCTTTTGGCTGCAAATAAGAACTCCATCTGAAACCCACTTAAAGCATAACCATGTTATCTCACATAACAGGAAGCCCAGGGCAGGAAAGATTCCAGGCACATTTCACCCAAGAACCTGGCCCCCTTTCCCTTGCCTCTCCCTTTCACCAGGAGGCTTTGTCCTTACCCTGGCTTCCCTCGTTGTCAAAAAAAAGGCCTTCCAGCAGCAACTGTGATGACATATTTCCTCTTGTTCAGTGCAAAAGAAAGAGACCATTGAAATCACGCAATAAGAAAGCCCTTCCCTTCACTTTGCCTGGGACAATCCCTGACACCTAGCAGGAACGCCCTTCATGCTGGCTCTAGTATGGGGGTCTCTGGCACTCTTGGGCCGAGGGTTATTCATTGCAGTGGCCTTTGGAGCCTGGAGGGTGAGGGGTAAGCGATCACTTCCCTCTGCGACATGGGTTGGAATGAGGTCTGTATTAGCTAGAAGTGCTGTAACAGAGTGCCATGGGCCTGGTGATATAAACAACAGAAATTTAGTCTCTCACAATTCTGGAGGCTAGAAGTTTGAGATCAAGGCATGGGTGGGATTGGTTTCTTCTGAAGCCTCTCTCCTTGATTTGTAGATGGCTGTCTTCTCCCCCGTGTCTTCATATGGTCTTCCTTGTGTGTCTGTCTTCTAATTCCTTCTTCTATGACACCCAGCACATTGGACTAGGGCCCACTCTAAAACTCATTTTAAAGACCCTGTCTTCACACGCAGTCACGTTCGTGGGTACTGGGGGTTAAGACTTCAACATCTCAATTTTGTGTGAGCGGAGAGGGTGGGCACAATTTGGCCCATAACAAGGAGGGAAGGGTTATGAGTAAAACAGACTTCTTTCCAGAAGGTGGAAAAGGTCAATGGATACTGGATGACAACCAACAGGGTCCACACCCTGAGGAGAGAGGAAAATCCAGGTAAACATTGCAGGCAGTGAAAAGGCAGTGAAAAGTGCTTTTAAGGAAGATGAAGCAGGGTGGGGCCACCAAGAAAGGTGGGGAGAAGACAGCAGCAGTGGGGAGGTGGTTGGGGAGGCCTCTCTGAGGAGGGGCATTTGAGCCCCACCAGGTGGAGAGTTGAGGGAAGAAGTGGCAAATACCAAAGGCCCGAGGTGGGAATGGGGCTTGGCAAGGTCAGCGGCAGGAAGAAGGTCAGTGCATTTGGGCGTGTCATGAATAATGGGGACGAGCTGAGGTCCACAGGGTAGGCAGGGGCCAGGTCACTCGGGGCTCTGGGCATTTGAGGTTGCACTCTGAGACTCAGCGGCACTGGGGAAACACAGAGACTAAGATTGAACATGGCGTGTGTGGAATTACTACGTGGCCAGGGAACTGCAGAGATACAACTGTCCCAGGGACACACACTGCCCAAACCACCAAAAAACCAGCTTTGGCATGAGAGAGACTCCCTAGGGGGCAAGATTCTTGTTTGTGCCAGCTTTCAAGGCCCAGTCCCAACCAGGTGTGCCAGTCCCCAGGCACTGAAGGCAGGAATGAAGGAAGGGACACAGGAAATGACCTTCCCACTCAGGACGCCAGCAAGGAGTGAGGAGAAAACTCTCCTAAGACAGAGCTTGGCCTGGTCAGACAAGTCTAAGAAGCAGAGATCTTTGTCCACAGAAACTTGCCTGACCACGCAGCCAACTATGAGGATGGAAGGCAAGCTATTGTACAAATGCCACCATGTGGCTACTGGGAATCTTGGCATTGTGAGCAAGGTATATCATAGAGCCCACTTCCCTCTGAAGAACGTATCTAAAGAGCTTCCTGGAGACAAGGAACAAGATTACTAAGATCTAATTTTTCATTAGAAGGTAGTCAGATTCAGAACATTCTGTGAGCTCAAATCTAATTTTCTTCAATTCATACTCTCTTATTTGCAAGTCAGCTAACATTTTCATGGCTTTGCCAATGCTGGGTTTTGCAGGAAATCCTCTTTATGAAAGGGGGTATGCCAGCATGTGGCCCACATTTCCCATCAGGTTTCCTCTATTAGGAGCCATTTCAAGTGCCAGCTTCTCCATGAATTGGTCCTGATGCTTGCAGTTGTCCCTGTCTTCTGACCTTGGCGAGCTTGCAGCACCATGCATGTTGGATTTTAACTCCATTTCTACCATTGTCGAAGGTACCTCCTAGTGACATATGTGAAGATCTTACTTCCCAACCTGAGTGTAAATCCTCTCTTAGGCAGGGATCATTTGTTTGAAAAGGACACCCAAAAGAGCTTATGCAAAGAGGACTAAAGGACACAGGTCTCTCTCATAAATTCCAGAGGCTGACGCCAGATTTCATGAGGCACTGGACCCCCCAAACAGGAGACCAGGAGCAGCAGTTTGAAAACATGGCCATAAAATCCTTTGAAACCTGCCAACTCAACTCAACTCAGTGGGTACTCAATGGTCCATGTCTGCTTCTCTTTACTCAGTGGCTGCTTGTGACTACTTTGACCAAGATAGTACAGCAGAAGTGACCCTATGTGACTTTCAAGGTTGGGTCATAAAAGACCATGCAGCTTCCACATTGTTCTCTGGAACACTCGTGCTAGGAACCCAAGCCACCATGTCAGAAGTGTGACTACTCTGAGGCCACCCTGTGGAGGCTAAGCCACATGGAGAGTGCCAGGGCAGATGTTCTGGCTGTGAGTCCTACGCTTCAAGTCACCCCAGCCCAGGCCAGCCATGAGAGTGAGTGAATGACCCTGAGGTAATCCCAGCCCCCAAGCACGGAGTCTTCCCAGCAGAGGGAAGCAGAGGCATTGCAGAGCAAATGGAAACCACCCCCCTGTCCTCTATCTGAAGTCCTGGCCCATGGAATCCATGATAATCCATAATAAAATAATTGTTTTAAGCTACTAAGGGTTGAGACATTGTATCCAGCAGTAATAACCAGAACACAAATTAGGCTCTGTCCTTCCGAGTCCCCATGGTCTCTTGTTTCCTTTCTTCCCACATCAGCATCATTGTTCTGTCTCCGTAGACAAGATATCTTTCCTTTGTGCACATGAGCCCAATATGGTCATTCAAGGCCTTACCTCACCACCTCATTCAAGCACTCAAGAGAGATTCTAAGTCATCATTCCAAACACTGAGGAAGTGGGATCCAACTGTCACTACACATGATGACAGTGTTTGCGACATCCGAGTTACACAGATGATAAGTAGTCGGCCCCCCATATCCTCAGGGTCAGCATCCATGGATTCAACCAACCTCAGATCAAAAATATCCAGAAAAATTATAAAATAATACAAATTTTTAAAACAATACAGCATAACAACTATTTACACAGCATTTACTTTGTATTAAGTATTATAAGTAATCTAGAGATGATTTAAAGTATACAGGAGGATGTGTGTAGGTTATGTGCAAATACTATGTCATTTTATATAAGGGACTTGAGCATCCATGAATTTTTGTATCCACAGGGCGCTCCTGAAATACTGAGGGATTCTGTGGGACAACTGTATGTATCTACATATAATATGCACTTACTGTATACTGGCAATCCTCTTCCGCTGCTTTTATTTTCACAGCACTCATCCCTCTTTGACATTACATACTTTTCTGTTCACATGTCTATTGTCTGTCCCCTTGCTAAAATGTAAGCTCTGTGAGGTCAGTGTCTCTGGCAATCTTGTCATCCATTGTATCTTCAGCAACTGGAACAGTGCCTAGAACACAGTAGACATTCAGGAATATTGATGCAGCTTATAAACACTTAGAGATTTTCACATGTGCAAGGTAAGAGTCCCAAAAGCTCATCTTTCCATTCCTGCAGTGAGCGCTTGCTAAAGCTGAGGCAGTGGCTGGTGGAAAGTGACTCATTGGAGTTTCTGATTGCCTCACGTCTCTCCTTGGGAATATGCTCAGATTCTCAATAAACCCATCAAGTTTACTGTGATTCTGCAGTGGTATTTTGGTTTTGGTTTATTTTCCTTTTTGTTTGCTAGTGTTGGAGGTGTAACCGTTTAAAAACAAAGTGATTTTTAAAAGTCATCCAAAATCCTAGCTCATTTTCCATTGCTCAGGAGCTCACGATCTACTTGGCTTGCCTCTCGTCACTGCCTGGTGGCTGTTGACTGCTGCTCAGAAGCCCAAGGCAGGTAGGTGGAGTCGCTGTAGAACAACCTCCCACTCAGGCCTCTGTGTTCTTCCAAAGGAGGGTCGGGTGGCTGGGGCAGATGTGAGAACCAGGGCAACCACTGGGGCCTTCTTTGATTTAGGAACAGGAACTCCCATATATTGCTGCTGGGGATGGAAAGTAACATAATTCTTATGAAGGAAAAACTGTCCCCAGAGATACAAAGGCAAAACTATGAAAGACATAGGTACGTTGCTGTAATATTTTTAATAGTGGAGGACTGGAAACAACCCAAATGCCAATCAAGAGTGACTGGTTGAATAAACAATGATATGTTCTCATAATGGAACATTTTATAATGGAGAATATACTATATGGTTCTATGCAGTAATATCCAATATATTAAGCAAGAAAAAAAAGCAGATTAAAGGAAAGTGTGACCTAGTATGCTCTCATTTATCATTTGTTTGTATTTTTTAAATGTAAGGGTAAAAGGAGAAAAATTGATTACCTACAGCAGGAGGAGGAAACGGGGCATTGGTTCAGAAGATAGACTTCTCTGAATACACTTTATGTTGTGGATTTCACTTTGGAACCACGTAAATAGCTCACATAATTATCAAACATTTTAAATTAAAAAGTAATCTCTAAAAATCTCAGCAAAATGAAGTAAATAAACATAATCTTGATTATAGTTTGGAGCATACCACAGAGAGACTAATTAAAACAACAAGTTCACTGTGTACCCCTAATAGTGTAAACCTTCGGGGCAAAAAGAGTTGCAAAAGAAACATTTTAACTGTTTTCAGTAATCACAGTTTTGTAGAAGTGTTGGCATTGTTAAGGATTTTTTAAAATGTGTAATTATTTTGGTGATGTTGAGAAGGAGGTTTTCATAATGAGAGAAAGGAGAGCAGATATAGGATCAATGAAGTTATATTAAAACAAAACACAAGAGAACTGTCGTCCTGAATTGAATTGGAAGTATCATCATAAACTCATGAATGTTTTATCTTTTTAAAAAATACAAATAATAACATATTTCCTATTTTTAGCCACTAAAGCCAAGAAACAATGACCTAACCACTAGCAATGAGCATACCTAGCACCCAGATGTTGTTCTCTAATTACCATTCCCCATTAGAAGGAACCAGGGATTCTTGGGAAAAAATGGCTAATTTCAGGGCTGGGGTAAAAAAATAAACAAGATAGCTAGGAAACCATCAAAGAGGACTAGGGCCATTTCAAAAGAAATCAGCCAACTTGAAGCAGTGCCCAAGGACCAAAGATAGAACAATCTGAGCAACAATAAGGATAATAACTGCAATTATTAATAAGGATAATAACACATGTCAAATAGATTTCAGCCATGAGTTTACAATGTATGCAAAGAAGAAAACAACTCTCACTAGACATCTTGGAAAGATGACAGGGAACCTCCTCATTTTGAAAACTGGAAAATAAAGAGAAAGGGCATCAAGAATTCATCCTGCCTCTCATAGACAAACCAAATATCAGGGTAACAAAATAAATTATGAATAGAAGTTTCTCTTTATAAAGTATGTCAGCCAATAAACAAAGAAAAAAACCCAGTAGCACTAGAATATTAATTACAACCCCTAAAGAAGTAATGGATCTATGCAATAATCATCAATGGCTGCTAACATCAGAAAAGAGAGGCAATCAAATATGTGCCTTCTACTGGAAGTACTTGTCAACACCAACGATAAGCAGTCCTGCCAAAATAGATCTAACTTGAATCTGATCAAATCTGTGGATTCATAAGAAATAGAAAGGTCAGAGGAACATGTTAAAAGACACCAAAGAGATACACTCAGGAAAACCCAGACTGTGACAAATTCTACAGTATAAACTACACAATACTCTGTCTTCTAATAAACCTCTGGATTATTCTAATATATGCTGAAATGTGAGATCCTCTGCTACAGATTAAAAAACACTTAAGAGGCATGTCAATAAATTACAGTGCATAGACCTAATTTGAGCAAATAAAAAATCATGAGCCACTCAGAGAAATTTGAACAATGATTGAATATTTAAAGGTAATAAGGAATTACTGTTAATTTTTAGATGTGAATGATATTTAAGTTATCCTTTTTAAAAGGGTCATTATCTTTTAGAGCTATATACTGATATATTTATAGATGACATGATGTGGTGTCTGAGACTTACTTCAAAATCACGACGTGAAGTGAGGGTAGATGAAACAAGATTGCCCAGTGTGTTAATTGTTGAAACTGGTGATTCAAACATGGGGTTCCTTGTACTATTCTCTCTACTTTTGTATATGTTTGTAACTTTACGTATTAAAAAGTTTTAATGCCCCCCCCAAATAATATGAAACTATGTTGCCTAAGGCATCGGTCCCCAACCATTTTAGCACCAGGGACCAGTTACATGAAAGACAACTTTCCCACAGACAGAGGGGGCGGGGGAGGCGGAGCTCAGGCGGTGATGTGTGTGATGGGGAGCAGCTGTAAATACAGATGAAGTTTCGCTCGCTGGCTCACCACTGACCTGCTGCTGTGCAGCACACAGCTCCTAAATTTCACGGAAGACCATCCCCAATGGACAGTGGGGGGTAGGAGGAAAAGAAGGCGGAGCTCAGGCGGTGATGCGCCCAGTTCCTAACAGGCCACGGATCAGTACTGGGCCATGGCCCAGGGATTGGGGACTGCAGACCTAGGGTACAAATTAATTCCTGTTAACTACTGGCTACTCTGACCTAGCACAGATTGGAGCTATGAAAGGGCAAAGGAGAAGTTGGTTTCCGTAGGAGAAAGTGAGGAGAGAGGGTATAGAGAACAAGACACTACCCAGGGGACAGGGGTCCCAAGCACTCAGGCCTTCATATTTGGAGCCATGGGGCCTGGGGCTCAGCGTGTGATTTCATCAATGGGAAACAGGTTTGATGACGGCAGCTCTTGGTGATGAAAACTGTTGCTTCAGATTGGGCCTGTTTGGCATCAAAGTCATCATCATATACCAGTCTGGGGGGAGGTGCCCTGCTCTGTAAACTCCCAAATCATTCCTGAGCTGCTGGGAAGTAAAAGGCTTGTTCCTCTGAACCACTCCTGTCCCCAGCAGAAAGAGCCCACGGCTGTGACATCTCACACTCAGGAACCTGGCCGGGCCCTTGGACTCTCCCACCTGGTGTTCCACACACAGGACTGGGTGGCGTGCAGGTTTCTGACCCAGCATAGCAATATTTGGAAACATAAGGCTGTGGATCATGTTTTAATAAAGTCTTGTAACAACCCAGAAAAGCAGATTTGCAGGCCCCTGTTCTGTTGTTAGAAAGAGATCACAGCTGAGCCCATGGGAGAAGAAAATTTTCAAAAACAACTCCTGACCATGTCTCACTCTTTGTCCAAAAAAACAGGATAAGGATAAACCACCCTAGAAACCATCTTAATATTTCCTTGATCACTGAACTAGAGACACACTTGCTCTGGCTACATCTCATACCAGGACAACTACAAATAATTTTTAAATAAAATATGTGTGATGAAATCTCACCAGTAGATTCACATGTATTTCGATATTGAAATTTCCTCTCTCCAGAACTTACTTGAGCCGAAAAAAAGAAAGAAAGAAAGAAACTAAGAAATTCCTCACAGCTCAGCTACCAGCTACCTCTTAAGTTTTAACCTTTCTGGGCTACCCCACTCCACCCCATGCTCAGCCCTAGCCTGTGTTTTCTTTCTTTGGTCACCTGGAGGGCATCACCTGTGGTTCTTCCATCAGAAGTAGGCGGCCCTGGAATCAGTGACAATGTGAGCACTTTCCTAAACTCTCCATGGCCAGATGTTGTCCTTACCAATCTCCCACATGGCAAGACAAATTTATTTTGGTGGAACAATCCCAAACGTCACCTCTGTGTTCTGTGTCTTATTCATTTATTCCAGTGTATCCAACCCAGGCAGGAAGATAGCCACTATCCCCTCCTAGAAGGAACTGGGCTATCTCATGCTCAGGGAGGAGTCAGGTGGGCAGGGAGGAGCAACAGACTTTATTTCTTCAGTTATAACACCAGATATGTAGTTGAGATAGGATTTCTCAAAAGGGAAGTAACCCAGGCAGAATCCTGTTTTAATGATGGTTCCTTGGTGTAGAAGGATCTGCGTGGAGTTTCCAGGCCCTCCTGTGACTCTCTGATAAGGCCGGCAGGTGTGTCAGAGGGAAGGCAGACAACGTGTCGCATCGGGTCGTGGGAGGAGACGTCACTCCCTGTGCCACATGTGCAGAGGCGTGGCTGGACCCTCAGCATAACCAAAACCACCTCATTCGGAGCAAGCTTGGCTGTAACAGTGCAGAAAGGCCAAAGATCACCTGACACCCACCATGAGCTTTTCCCTTCCCAGCTAGTTGCAACTCACGACGCCATCTGCACAGCATTCTGAAAAGCTGCCCATCCCCCAGAAAAGGTTTGAAAAAGTGCATCATCTAAGGGAAGGGGCTCAAAGCAGAAAATATGCGATGGCAGCAGTTTGGGTTTTGTGGCTGCCCTTCTGTGCCACTCCATGGGACAGTGTGTAGCGCTGCCCTGGAAACCTGGGTGAACAGGCAGGTGGGCAGGGACAAGGCGGGAGGGGAGAGATTGTCTGTCATAGGCAGCGGCCACAGTGGAGTCTTCCGGGAAGAGAAATGAGCCAGATCTCCATACCCCGGTCCCCCCATGGCACCCTTAGAAGTCATAGGGGGACACGAAGACGGTGACCTTGGACACATGGTTAGCCTGGAAGGAGCGGTCCAGGTATTCCGACATGTCAACGTCCACCTCCAGCGTCTGAGGCCCCTGCAGGGTCTGGACGAGGATGAGCTCCCCCGTCTGCCTGTCTGAGCGCTGCATCACAAAGTGGCCGCGGCTGTTCCCGCCCACGATCCCAAACCGCAGACTGTTGGGCCCGGCTCGGCCAGGGGCTGAGGCCGTGGCCATGCGGAAGAGCGTGATGGGCGGCTTCAGGTTGGAGGGCAGAGACAGGTAATGGAAGGAGATGGTCTTAGGCAGGTGGCGGCAGGATCTGCTGTCCATGGGGCAGGGGTTTCGCTCGCACTGGCTGGAGCAGAGAGGAGACACAGAGGCAGTCAGGCTTGGGGAGCCTCCAGGGGCTGCTCTGACCTGGTTGCCCCACCTGCCTGCTCTCAGAGGCCACCTGGGTGACCTTTCCCAGCCACAGGTCCCTCCCCCAGGAGCTATAGAGCTGCAGGCAAATGAATGTGGCTGGAGTCAGGCCACGGAAGGGGTGTGCCCCGACCCCTTCTGTATGTAGTATGTGTATGTATATATGCTATCACTATAGTTTTCACAGAAAAATGAAGCCTGGGAATATTAAATAACGATGGCAGTGCTGGTATTCAAACCAGGTGCCCTTTCTGCATGTGCTGAGGCCTCGCTCAGCAAGGGCGAAACCCCAGCACTCAGCTGGCAGCCTCCTGCAATGTGGTACTGCACACGTGTGAACTTTCCAGACGCAACACTGATTCTTAAAGCAGGAAACCCCGTCTTTCTTAACCGTTTAGAATCAGGGTCTTATGGAAATGCTTTAAATATTTCTCTATCTTATCAAATGTAAAAGACAAATACAATGTTGCATATTTGGTGATTCAGTGTCTCATGATTATGTAGGTCAAATAACACATCTAGCTGTTAATCTAATGGCTGCAAGCCCATCATCCTCTATGCAGCAGGGGAGCACTTGGTACATTACTCGCCTTGGAACCAACTGGGTTCCTGCTGTGTTACAGCAGCAATGCATTAAATGCAACCACTAAAGGGAAATGGAAGCTCAGAGAAGCCACACTCCCAGCCCCTTGCCTCTCCTCTTTCCTATGACATATTAACCTTCTCTCAAGAGCCTCTGGGCAGAATCTGGACCTGCCTCACTTGGAGGCCTGGGTGAGGGATGTCTGTACCCGTGGGAGCAGGTACGTGGGTGTGCATGGGTGAGGGATGTCTGTGCCCAGGCACGGGCAGCCCTGGCTGTACTCACAAGGGAGATGTCTTCACATAGCTCACATTGCCGCTGCCCTCGGGGCACTCGGGGCTGACGCACTGGAAGCCTCCACCAGTGTTGATGCACGTGGTCCCCTGCGGACACATGTGTTGTGGGCCCATACACTCATCGACATCTGAAATATAGGACATACCACGAGGTGAGAATGTCCTCAACTGTCCCTCCATCACAGACAGAATGCCAGGAGAGGACCTCATAGGCACCGGAACTTGGTGCTCCATGCATGGGGAACTTTCCAGATACCCAAATCTTATTCTTAAAGCAGGAACTGTTTGGAACCCGGCTCTGGCAGAAGTGCAGCAGAATGGAAGTGCTAGGGAGGACCCTCCCTGCGGTCTGGTCCTTATCCCTGGGTACGGCAGGTGGCAGGGGTGCCGGAGAGCACGAGTGTTACCCGTCACGCTTCCCTCAGACTTGCCTCCTTCTCAGCCCAAGTGCCCTCGAGTCTCCCCTCCATGGCTGTTACTTGTCATCAATTTTTTAAAAAAGACTCAAATCTTCTGGAAAGCCTTCCTCTCAGCCTCACCCCATGCCGAATGCAGACGTCCCCTCTCTGTCATTTGTGTGAGTTTTCTGCTCCCTTTCCAGGCATCCAGTGAGCCTCTGCGGCTGGACACTGCCTCTTCCCAGCCCTGAGCCATCCTATGTGAGCCTCCGTGAATACGGTGGGGAGGACGGCTGGGGGCTGGATGGCTTCTGGACGCCTCCCCTACTTCTGACAGGCTGCCCACTCCTCTGAGCCCTGCAATGGAGCCCCAAGAGGATATCGCTGGGCAGTCAGCTCTCCTCACGTAGCCCCGCGTCAGCCTGCGGAGAAGCCCTCTGCCCTCCCTCCTCCACCTCTCCCTCAGTGGTTCACAGCCATCGTCTGGGGCCAGTGGGGCTCCTCTCTGTGTCCTGTGTCCATGGGGGATGTCCAGCCAGGGGAGATGGGCCTGCCCATCCTCCTAGCGTAAGCCAGGCCCACATGACAGACCCAGTTCCCCCAAAGGCCCACTGTAGCACCGGGGTTCCAGGGCCTAGAATCAGGACGAACAATAGGAGACCCCACTTGACCTTCAGGCTGAAACATGTGTTCTGACTCTGAGCTAATGTGCAGATCTGGTGTGTCTGTCTATTAGTATCTGTATTTGCCCTAAGAGAAGTTGGGGCGATGGGAGGCCTCCTGCTGGTGTTCCCAGTGTCCCAGGACGTGCTGGTGGGGGTGATGGTGCCTGCTGTGAGGTCCTCAGCCTCTCCACTCTGCCAGCCCATTTTGTACACATCCTTTCCTGCCCGCGGGTGCCTCCCCGCTCACTGCAGACACTGCTTGCTGATCATGGCTCTCTTTCCCTGAGGGGCAGGCTTCAGCACTGGGGTGAAACCTGAGCCAGCTATTTTCCATTTGTACTAACTGCCCCCTTCCTCAAAATCCACTCTCTGGTCCTGGGAGGCTGACTGGTCTGGACTTTATCTCCTGGTTCCCAGGCCCTCTGGCTTCCAATCCAGTTTGGCAAATGGGAGGCCTGAGGGGCTGGGGTGTTTGTGTCCCTGCACCACCCCTGCCGGGATGTGGTTCTGGTGGCAGCTGTGTCCTCCATGGCCACAATCATCAGGCTCTCATAACTCCCCTCACCCCTCAAGCCCAGGGGCACTTCCGTCTAGTAAGCCCCAGGGGCTCCACCTCTCTTGTCCTCAGCTAGCCATCAAACAGGGCTGGTGCTGTGTAGCCCAACCTGGCTAAGGGATGTAAGTGCCTGTCAGATGCTGTCCCTTTCAGAGGCGGACATGCAGGTGCACACATGGGCTTATGAAGCCTTGTGGGCTCTTCCAGATTATATGACATGGGAGACCACCTGGCCATTCTGCCTTTGGGTCCAGCCCTAGCTGAAGGCATTGCTGAGTGGACATAAGTGACCTGACCTTGAAAAAACCAGTTACTTGCATAGACTAGAAGAGACTATTTGCCAGGGTGGTTAAGCAACTGCTTTTCTTATTTATGTAGATAATGATGTAGCCTGATCTTTGAGAGGCACTTTGGTCAGTGGTTTTTTAAAGACTGAAGGTATCTGAAACTTTGACTCCCCTAACCACCCCACTCCCGACTATAAGGTCCTGGGGGGTTCACAGCAGCAGTAGGTGACCTGGTGCAGAAGGCATTCGCTAGCCACCTGCCTCTGCTGTGGTCTTACTCACCCTCACAGCTCTTCCCGTCGGCCAGGGTCCGGTACCCGCTGGGACAGGTGCAGCGGTAGGAGCCCGGGGTGTTCACACAAGCATGCATGCAGAGCCGGGGGCGCCCCTCCTGCCCGTAGATCTCGCACTCGTTAACATCTGGTGACAGAAGTGCCCACTTTGACTCCAGGAGCCATGTGACGGGTGTTGCTGGCCATCACCCAAGACAGCCGCACCTCGATTCCTGGAAGTGATGGCAGCTGCAGCTAAGTGGCTGGGCCTGGTGCAGAGGCCCCAGAAGGGGAGCAGGTATGCTCCCCTTTCTCCCGAGCCAAGGGCCCAGAGGGCTGAAAGGAGGAGAGGGAGTTGATGTGGTGGACCCTAGAGGGGCGCCTCTGTCTAAGGCTGAAGGCCACCGGGGGAGACCCTGCAGAGGCTGGCAAATCAGGCCTGCCCCCGAGTGTAGGGCTGGCTTCGCAGCCCCCTTAACTCTCCCTACGTTTGGGAATGGAGTAAGAGGGTCTGGTTTCTGCTGCTGTAAAATGAGGCTATTAGCACCAACTGCCCAAATCTCAGGTTTGAACTTCTGGTTTGAGTGGGTTTGGGACAGAACTTTGGTAATCAGGAGAGGTTGGCAAAAGCGAGCTGGTCAGTAAAGCTAGGCCATGAGGGGACCAGGGAATAAGTCCCAGCCCCCTGCTACATCTGGCAACCACCGGGCCAACACTTACCTGTAACGCAAAGTGGCCTGGCTGGCTGACATCACGCCCAGGAAGCCGCCCACCTGCCCCCCCCTCCCCCCTGTACCCTGGGCGCGGGCGGGGTGCGCCCGTGCAGGCAGCAGCGCCGCGGGTGGCAGCCCTTTCCCCCGCCCCACGTCCTCCCTTGCTGTCCCCCGACCCCAGGGGAGCCCGCGCCTACCCTGGCAGACGCTGTCTCCGGCGGCGCCGCTCAGGTGGAAGCCGGCCTCGCAGCTGCAGTGCTGCGCCCGCTCCACCTGCGCACAGCGCGGCGCGCGGCTGAAGGCGGGGTCGCCGGCCACGCTGCCCTCGGGGGCGGCTGCGGGGAGAAGACACCCTCAGTGCCTGGCCCTGGCGCACCCGCCCGGGCCCAGATCTGGGGAGGGGCCGGGAGGAGAACCAAGACCGGGGCGCGGCCCCTTCTCAAAGAGCTTACTCTGGGGTGGGGAAAGGAAAGACAAGTAATTAACCATAAACCCAACAGCCCGGGCCAAGGCCACCCAAAGCGGGCGGAGGTCGGAGGTCGGAGCGCACCCGCATAGAATGTTCACGAAAAAGCAGGCCACAAAGCTGCACACCAAGAAGGACCCCTATGGTAAGTGCACGTTTTCACTCAAAAAGGTTTAAACAACCCCCAGATACTAACGGTGATCACAACAGTTTAAAACTACGGACCACTATTTTTAGGAAGTATTTTTTGTACTTTTCTGAAGTGTCTACATTTTTTTGTTTGATTTTTCATCAACAACATACATTATTTTTCTAATCAGAAATAAAAGTGGTTTTAAACATTTGCAGAGGATTTAGAGCTCTCATATGGTTGGGGGAGATTCAAGGGGATCAGTGGGAAGACTAGTCAGAGGCACAAGAGGACAAATGCCGCGCGATTCCACTTAGAGGAGGCACCTGCAGTCCCCCGATTCATAGAGGAAGGCAGGATGCTGGTCACCAGGGCTGCGCCGTGGGGAGTTGTGTCATGGGGACAGAATTTCAGTTCTGAAAGATGGAAAGAGTTCTGGGGCTGGATGGTGGTGATGGGTGCACAGCAGTGTGAATGTGCTTAATGCCACTGAACTGTACACTTAAAAATGGTTAAAATGGTAAATTTTATGTTATATATATTTTACCGCAGTGAAAAACAAAGCGAATGGATTTTTTACAGAGTAATTGGAGGGAGGCTCCGCCAGGGAGCAGGACGGCCACAGGCCAGCGAATGGAAGGCGGGCTCCCGGCTGCGGTCCCGGCAAGCAGGAGCCCAGGCGTCTGCTGGGCTGTCCGTGGGTGCTGCGAGGACAGGAGCTGGCTTCCGCTGTGCCTGCTCACTCCCTCTTCTTCCCCTTCCTGGTGAAAGGTCTGGTCATGCGGGTACTTCCCACAGTGCCCTGGACCTGAGCAACAGCTGCCTGATGGTCCTACAGCGAGATAAACCCTAACAAGTGGGGTTTAGAACATTAAGTGACCCGGGCTGGCCTATTTGGGGTGAGAGGGAGCCTATTTCTGTTTCCCTCTTGTTTGTAAACAAGGGGAGAGGCAGTGGGGCTTCCAAGAAGGCCTGCCTCTGGCCTCTGTTTCCACAGAAAGCAGTCCCAGGGACAGGAGCTGTAAGGGGGCCTCTGGGCTCCCCAGGGCTGGGGGGTTTGGGGGTGTCTCATTCTGAGAAAGTGCCCAGTCACCGACTCAGCTGACCTGAATCAAGGCACATTAAGCAGCAAATCTCTGGGGCACTATTTGACCCTGATCTTGGGCTGGGTCCAATACGAGGACATCAAGTATTAATAAAGCTCCTATTCTCCACTGCGTTAACCACTAATGCCCCCTCCCCCACAGAGATTCCACACAGAGACAAAGACAACCAGACAGAGCATGCCAGGCTTTTCTGGCAAAGGAATAGGACATCTCTGGGGTTGGACTGTTTTACGGATGAAACCTTGATTGCAGCACAGTGTGGGAAGCCTTGTCCATCCTCCATGGATTCCTTTTCGTTGGACTTTCTTGCCACATGCAACCAGCCATTGTGTGACTTCTTAGACCTTCTTAGACCTTCTAGGCTATGTTGGGACTTCAGATGTGAATAATAACCTCATCTCCAGTCAAATGTCCAGTTCTCCAGCTCTCAAAATACTTGGGCCTGCATCAGTAACTCCTAATTTTGCAGGATGTGATGAGAACATTTGAAAGCAAAGGCAGTTCTGCAGGCAGGAGAAATGCTGATCAAGCAAAGGTGGCCACAATGAAATGTTGCAAGCCATTTAGGTTGGGAGTCAGTTCTGCTTCCTTCCACAAGAAGGAGCAAAGCCCTGGCTGCCCAAAAGAGCTAAGCTCTGTCCATGTGACCACCTTAGGGACCCCGAGGGATCAAGGGATGTGAAACAGAGAGGAAAAGCCTACATCTCCGAGGGGGGCTGAACTCCCAACACGTCTGCGTCTAGTGACCCATGACCAGGGTCCTCCTCTCCCTGCAGCAGGACATGCTCACCCAGCCCCACAGCAGCTGCATACCGGTCTGGGCCTGGTGCTGACAGCGGCTCCCAGTCCTTCCTGGAGGACAAATGCATCTGTACTGGTTGACTCCTTCTACACACGTTCCACCATTTTGACAAGGCTGGCTGGAGCATTCGCTGATATCTAGGAAAATAAATGATTTTCCAATACCAGTATATGAGTTCTACTTTTAAAACAAATTAAAAATGATGGGTTAACTTTCTGCACATGGTAGGATGACTCCCGATTTCTGCCTCCCTCCACATCACCCTTGTCACCCTCTCCACCAGCAAGAGCTGTGAGGGGTCGGGCAGAGCTGGATTGGCCCCATTGCATTCAGCACACACTGTGCCCACCTGGGACTGTGTGTGCAGGAGCTGGCCCATCGCCCAGCCAGGTGCCACCCAGAGGCACTATTTTCTAATTTGCAAAGGTGCATTGTAGACAGTGGTAGCCAGGCAGAAGCAGCTACCTCTGGGCATCTGCCTGCATTGCCTCTGAGTCAGGCCGCCTTGCCCAGCAGCTCTGCCTCCGTCAGCCAGCACCTGGGAGGAATTCAGGGAGGGATGGCCCATTAGAATGTCGAGGGATGGGGAAAATGACTTTTCCAAATTCCCATACAGAAGCCCTCCTGTGCTCAACCAGTTAGCAGTTTTTTTTTACGTTTCCTTAATGTTGGTAAAGGAAGACGTTCCTTGCTCCTACACAACAGTTCTGTGGAAGAGGTGTATGGAGAGAGAGATACATATTTGAAAAGCTCAAAAGGTTTTTCTCTGAGTTGTAGGCTTATGGGTGATTTTCCTTTGCTTATTTATACTTTTTGCATTCTTCCATTTTTCCACAACATTTATAAACATTTATACATTTTTAATTAGGAAAAAATGACTTTTTAAAACCCTCGGGCCATGCATGTTTGTTTTGGATTCCCCAAGCCCAGTGAGACACAGGCCATTTCCACCAGAGAGAGGAAGTTTGTCAGCTCACTCACTTGACTACAGCGTTTTGGGAAAGAAAATTGAAAACACGTCCTTGTTGGCATCAGAGCACCTTCCTGCTGTGTCTGCTAAGGGGAAGAAACAGGTGCTTTGCTTCTAATGAGAACGACAGCCTTGTTTTGGGTGGATTGGAAGGGACTTTGGCTTCCCTGAAGTCTCCCTGTGATTGGGGTGTCATGTAGACTATTGTATGGTTTCTATTCATTGTAAAATGACCCAGACTGTCCAAATGCTGCTTGTCCCTGGAGAAGGAGCCATTTCTGTCTCTCAGTAACCTCAGCCCAGTTGCGCTGTCCCTCATACATCCTGTTTTCAGATGACTGGTTTCCAGGAATGTGTCCAAAATGACACTGTACACGAATGCCACAGAGCTCGGTATTCCCGTTTCTACTATTGTCTGGGCCTATCATTGCTCACCAGCATGGTCTGACAGTGGGCAGATCACTAGGTCATGAAGCTATGGGCTAAGAGCCAAAAAAAGCGAACAGCAGTGTCATTCAGCATGGCCCCGGTGGGACTAGCGCTGTCGTCTCCCCTCTGCTGGCTCCTGTAGAAGGAAGGCACTGAGCCGCCTGCCTGGGAGGGTGCAGGTGAGGGCTGGGGGTGTCAACTGGACTCGACAGAGACACGCACAGGTGTCCCAGTACTGTGGACTGTCTCCACTTCCGCATCTGCCCGGGGTGTTCATTTCTAGGCAGGCCCCACACAGACACTCTTGATTTCTCACCTTGATGTGTGACCAGGGGCATTCAATGGCCCAATGCCCAGTCTGGCCCCCCAGGAGCGTCCCGATCAAAGCACAGTTGTCACATTCACGTGTGTCCCAGGCTGGCAAGCCAACACATGGATGATCACCCTGTTTTAATCTACTGTTTAGTGAGCACTTACTGTTTTCATGCAACCAAGCTAAGTGTTTTATATGTATGATCTGACTTTTTTCTTTTATTTCTGATTTTTTCCTGGGTTCTGTCATCTCATTTCAAATTTTCCATTTTTCCAATCACCTCATTTCTGAGGTTTTTCTCACTCTTAATTACACTGTTACTTCATAGTTTTTATCTTTTAAAAATTTCTTTCAGCTTGTTTTGAAATATTAGTTTACAGGTTTCATCTGTTCTATGGGCATTTCTTTATCATCTGTGCAGAATTTATTCTCTTTTTCTTATAGTTTGGCTAGGATCTGGTAAGAGTCCTTTTCTATTACTCACATTCAAGTGAAGTAAGTTTTCCCATACAGCTTTGCTAATTTTATGACTCTGAAATTCCCACTTCTGTTGTTTTTTCAGTGTGATCAGACACGGGGCCTCACACGTTCTCAGCTCTGCCTCTTGCTCTTTTATCTGGATGGCCATCGCTTCTGTTTGCACTTATTTTCCTTGTTGTCCTCAATTTGAATGTTCCTTCCATTAGAGTCTCCTCAATATTAGGGCTTCGACCTGGAAAGTTCTGAAGCTTCCTATGGGCCAGACCACTGCAGCAGCAAAACTTCCTATTGAAAAGGAAACTGACCCAGAAAGGCTGGCACTGAGACATATCCTAGTCAAATGAATGAATTTTAAAGAAAAAGAAAAACATCCTTTGGGCCTCCAGACAAAAAGCCCAAGAAACTTATGGTGGAAACAACAGCATCAATTTTAAACAGAAGATGTAGAGTAACATATCTAAGATATTCAAGGAAAGAAAAATGTAAGCTAGATATTTATATATAATCAAGTTGATACCTGGTTACAAAAAAAAAAAAAAGCTGCACACTTTTTGAAAGTAGGAGAACTCAGGGACCTGCCTCAACTGGACAGACATCAGTATGGGGACAGTGATGCCGTTCGCCAAGGAAGAAGAGATGTATCAACCAGTTGTGAGTCATGGAACTGAGTTGGACCCTGATTCAAACAAAGTGTTAAAAATATGTGAGACAACTGGGGGAATTTTTACTCTAATTAGATATTTGATGAGATTAAGGAAGTTGCTGTGTTGATAATTACTGGGTTTTAGGTATGTAAGGTCATTCTACTATCCTCTATACTTTTCTGTGTTTGAAACTTTCCATAGTGAAAAAAGTTTTAAGATGCTTATCTTAGCATTATTTGTGATTATGAAAACCTGGAAACAATAAAAGGATCGTTCAGTAAAGCACAGAGTCGCCCTTATGAGGAAGTGCTTCATAGTCATGAAAAGTTATGTTTAGAAAGAAGAGGTAATGGAGAATTGCTCGTGTTAGTATCTACACACAGACGATACTGAATATGTGAAACTTCCATATATGTGCTTAGCTAAAAGACTGGAAGGAGATTTATAGTTTTCAAACATAGTCTCTCATTCTTTCATTCATGTATTCATTCATTTGATCACTTGGTAAATCAGCCAGCCAGTCAGTTACTCAGTAACTATTTATTCAGTGACTGCTATGTGCAAGGTAGCTCTTTCTGCTCAAATCCTTTTTTAAAGGTCTCCAAGAACAGGCCTCCAGATACAGAAGGTGAGATAGACTAAAGTTCTGCTCCATTCTGACTGCAAAATAACCTTCCAACACTCCATCCAACACCACCAATCCCACCAACCCCACCGACCCCGCCTTCCACAGCCTCTCCTAGGTCTGCCTCTGTGGTCCCCTCCTTCTCCATGTGACCTCTCATTGCCCCTCAGCTCTCTGTCCTGAGCCACGTTTCTGCACCCTCTCCTTGTGGGTGCTCCAACCACTGTCCGTGGATTTAAACACTAGCCTATGCTGGTAACTCCCAACCGGGCATCTCCAATCTTCCTTCTCCCTTGAGCTCCGGATGATATCCAGCCATTCCAGCCATTCACCTGACATGTCTGGGGCTGGAATTAATGCATCTCCACTAGGGTGTCTCACAGCCATTGGAACTTAACATGTCCAGAATGGAATTCTGATCAATGACCCACATAAAGGCTGTTTAGAAACAAACTTACATCTGCAGCTCTGTCTTTGTTATCAGTGTAAATGACACCCTGCTCCCCATCACCCAAGCCTGAGTCTGGCAGCCTTGACTTCTCCTGGCTTAGCCCATGTGGGATAGTGGCAGGTTCATCAGTTCTGTCTCTAAATATACCTTGACATTCCCTGCCATAATCTCTCCCCTGGACCTCTCTCTCCAACAGTCACCTACGTGGTTTCTCAGCTTCCATTCTTGTCTCCTCCAGCACGTTCTCTACACAGCAGTGACAGACAAATCTAATCACGACACTCATCTTAAACCTGTTTACTGTGCTTAGAACTATTAATATTTAGGTCATTAAATATGAAATGTCCGATTTCAAATTAAAAGTGTAGTTTATTACATCTCAAACAAGAAGCAGTACAATTGATCAAAGTATGCGCCTAAACTATCGACACAATTTTGCCATCTTAACGGTAGCTTGTTTATGCCAGCAGTGAAGAAGCCTGGAGAGTGAGTGGTGATGCAATCATGAAAGGCATTTTCCATAGCTTGTTGAGAATTGAATATTTTTCCTTGCAAGAAGTGGTCCAAATCCTGGAAGAAGTGGTGGTCTTTTGGTGCAAGGTCTGGTGAATACGGTGGATGACAGAGAGTTTCCAAGTCCGGCTTCTGTAGTTTAAGCAATGTTGTTTGTGTGACATGTGGTTGGGTGTTGTCTTGCAAGAGGATTGGCCTATCTCTGTTGACCAATCTCAGCTACTTAATCGCAAGCATCCTCATCATTTCATCCAACTCGTTGCAGTAGACATCGACTGACCAGGTTTCGTGAAGCTACAGTGGATAATACCAGCGCTGGACCACCAAACAGACACCATAAGCTTTTTTGGATGAGTATTCAGTTTTGGACCGTGTTTCAGCACTTCATCTTTATCCAACCATTGTTGCAAATGCTTGCGATTGTCAAGAAGAATCCATTTTTCATAATATGTAGCAATACAGTGTAGAAACGGTTTGCCTTTATGTCATGACAACAAGAAAGGCAAGCTTCCAGACAATTTCTCTTCTGATGCTTGTTTATTTCATGTGGAACCCATCTATCCAGCTTCTTTACCTTGCTGATTTGTTTCAAATGGTCCAATATTGTTGGAATAGTGATGTCAAACCTTGCTGCTAATTCACGCGTGGGTTGAGATGAATTCACTTCCACTACAGCTTTCAGCTCATCATCATCCATCCTGGTCTCAGGTCACCCACGTGGCTCATTTTCAAGACTAAAATCACCAGAATGGAACTTCTCAAACCATCGACTTACTGTGCATTGATTAGCCACATCCTTCCCAAACACTTCATTGATATTTCGAGCTGTCCACACAGCATTGGTTCCACAACAGAACTCATATTTGAAAATAACACTAATTTTTGACTTATCCATGGATGCACAAAAATTGCTCTATAAAAAATTTGAAAGATAATCACAAGCCACAACATGTGTTTGAAAGACTGAGGATGTAACCTTACAAACAAAGAAGTGTCAAAGTGAAATGTTAGAGATGTCAACTGTCAAACTTAGTACTTAAGGAAATCGGACATTTCATACTTAATAACCTTAATAAAACCCCACCACCCGCAGGTGGTGGCCCTGCAATCACAATAGCTGGCCTGCATGTCTGTTACTTGCAATGCACATACTCTCCAGTGGCAAAGTTCTATATTGTATTTTTTTATTTCTTCAAACATGCCAAATTCTTCCCTTCCTCAGGGTCTTTGTGCATATTACTTCCTCCTCCTGGAGTGGGGTTCCCCGCCATGCCATCCCGGTACTGCTTTTCACATGACTAGGTCCCATTCATCCTTTCATCACAGCGTCACTGTCATCTGCTCAGAGAGGCCCTCACCTGTTCCTCTTCCCCATATTATTTACTCTCAGTCATTTGTTAGGTCTTATCAAAGCAGTTACCCCAAATGCTCTGTGTTTGGCTGCTTCGCTTTGCCTTGTCTCCCTCCTTAGCACATGAGCCCTCCCAGGCTGGGGCGGCGTCTGCTGCATTCAGCATGAAATCCCTAGTGTCTGGCACAATGATTTGTGCATAGGTGGTGCTCAGTGAACATTGGTTGAATAAAAAAATGAAAGTGAAAAATAAAGGGTGGAGGCCAGGCACCATGGCTCACATCTGTAATCCTAGAACTCTAGGAGGGAGGATTGCTTGAGGCCAGGAGATCAAGACCAGCCTGAACAAGAGTGAGACCCCATCTCTGCAAAGAATAAAAACATTACAAGTGCATCATGGCACACACTTGTAGTCCCGGCTACTTGGGAGGCTGAGACAGGAGGATTCGCTGAGCCCAGGAGTTTGAGGTTGCAGTGAGCTAGGATGATGCCACTACACTCTAGCCAGGGTAGCAGAGAAAGACCTTGTCTGAGAAAAAATAAAACAAGATAAAAATAAAGGTTGGGGATGACTCACAAAAAGATTATTTTTCACCAGCATTGTGGTAAGTGACAAAGGTATTTATTTCTCTCAAGTTTGTTCTTTGGTTACGCATGTTGTCAAAGGCACAAGGCCTTCAGCTATCATCTCCCCAACTTGGAAAGCTTCAAATCATAAAAACTCTCCCTTCAGAGAAAGAAGGGGGGAAAAGGAAAATACTCCAGGAAGCCACTGGCTGCTTTCCATTCTGGAGTTCTGGGGCCCATCTCTGCCTGCTGTTTTTAAATGACATAATCATGTGTAATTTCCTTCTCTGCCAAGTTGGGTTCATCACCCTCTTTCTAAGCAGCTGACTGGGGCTGGGGTGAGGGACAGTTCCTAAAGTGCTGTCAAATCTTTCACTGACACTTTGGGTCTTAAAATGAATCCTCTGTGATTAAGAAGATTCTTCTCCCCTGTGGTCACAAAACACACAGTGACTACAGACTGGTGATATGGAACAGGAAGGGGCTGTGCTCAGTGGCTGGTGATAAGAGTCTAGGGTTGGTCACTAGATTGTTGAGCTCCAGCCTACATCCCTTCCACACTGACAATACTGCCACAGTTGGTCATCAAACAGCAGACAGGAGCACTATTTTTCCCTCTTGACAGTTCTGGCTGACACCACTTTCAGGCTCTTACTGGCGACAACATCCGTGAATCAAATAGATTCTTGCCAAGAACGGAGGTGCCGGTGCAGGCACAGTCTACTAACTTGGGAGGAGCCGCGTCCAGCTGCTGGTTGGGCAGCTTGGTTAGGAAATACGAGTATTTCTGTTTTCTCACCACCATGGGTGGCCCAGCCTACATTTAAAGAGATGAAGAATATCCAAGATCTCATCACGAACTGAGCACCTAGTCCCCTGAGTCAATCCTTCCCAAGTTTTAGAGAGCAAATGTGGCCCCGGTGGAAGTCCCGGGTGGGCTGCACCATGCAGTCCTCTGGTGTGGACGTCAGGGAAGAAGGACAAATGGCCAGGAAGGAGGCTGGAGGGAGAGGGGAGACGAAGAGCACAAGGTGCATCTGGAATGAGCCGGCAAGTCCAAGGGCAAGACTCAGGACGAGTGCTACACTGGCCCACGGGAAAGGCCCACAGACTTGCTGGCAGCTCGGCAGGTGGGACTGTCTTCTCTGCACAATGGTCCTTCAGGGAAAGTCTGGCCTCCACATCTCAGGAAAGGGAAGCCTGCCAGAGAGGTTGAGGGTTCTGATCTTTATAAGGGCTGGCGTGGCCTTCCCAAAACATCAGGGCAAGTGGCAGCAAGCATGCACAGGTGTCTTCCTTGGCCAGTGCTGACACACTCAGTCTACCTTTTGCCTGTGGCTGGCAGCCATTCAGACTGCTTAGGGCCCAAAATGCAATCATCAGTGCTCCAGAATTTTCAATGTATTTTCTGCTTCTGGCAGTAGCAAGAACAAGCAAAGTGGTATTTCTCAAAATTTAGTTAACATCAGTATTACTTAAACATGAAGATTTCGTGGGCCTCATCTATAAAGATCCTGACTCAGTAGGTCTCTTGAGCAAGTTTTCCAGGTGACTCTGGAGCACCTTTGAGAGAAGGTTCACCTCTGGAGAACGTTTGAGAACCATGGCACACAACAGCCTTGCAAACAAACTGCAGTCCCAGAACGGAACAGTGGTGGGAGCACTTCCCTGTAGTACCTTCCTCTTGTCCCTGTCCCCAGCCCACAGTCACAATAACAGCAGGACCTTCCTTTCCATTGAGGGGGCCCTATTGCAGCAAGGCAGGTGAGTGACTAAAGCTCCCAAGGTCCAGAAGGAGGCAGCAGACACACCCAAGGTCTTCTGGGAAGACATCCTTGTGCAGCTGCCAAGACGGAGCTGCGCTGCGGGGAGTGCCTTGGGTCCCCACCTTTTGTCAAGCAACTGTGTTCCTTTCCTTGAGCCACTTAAGACTGTTCCTGGGCCTCCCATGGTTTGTATCTATCTGCCTAAAAGGGCATTCTTTCAGCAATCTTCTCTGATGAACTCATCTTTTCACTTTAACCCCATGATGCTCATTGTAAATGTATGTCACCGTTGGGGATAGGACATTTGCATAATATCTGAGCAAGAAAGAAAAACTAGCACATGGGTAAAATGTGCTTCTGCCTGCAACACCACTGGGGGGCACATGGGCCATGCAGCCCTCTGGAGAGGAACACACAGTGCTCAGTTCAAAGTGAGCATGCAGGCAGCAGCCCCCACTCCCACTGCAGACACACAGCCCAGGAACAGAGTAGAGGGGTAAGAAGACATTGGCAGCACTGTTTGTGATGGCCGGAGTAGAATGCAATCAGGTGCCCATGACAGGTGGACAGATAAGGTGTGAGGTGCCCCCCATAGAGGACGGGGCAGCCATCAGAGGTGCTGAGGCTGACCGCACATGGCCACGCAAGTGTGTCCTGAAAGTGCTGAGTGGACCGAGAAAGAAACCAGCTGGGGTTGTAACCTCAATCTGTGAGTTAAAAATACAGACACCCAAAGCAATGAGAGTAAAATGTCTCCGTGTACCCACCTCTGCAGCCATTGTCATCACCATGAGGTACTTAACCTGTATTGAGGGACAAGAGTAAATACCAGGGCCAGGCGGGGTGGCTCACACCTATAATCCTAGCACTCTGGGAGGCCAAGGTGGTCTGGAGGCGGTCTGGAGGTCGAGGTCTGGAGTTCGAGAGTAGCCTCAGCAAGATCGAGGCCCCATCTCTACTAAAAATAAAAAAATTAGCCAGGCATGATAGCTCAAGCCTGTAGTCCCAGCTATTTGGGAGGCTCAGGCAGGACGATCGCTTGAGCCGAGGAGTTTGAGGTTGCAGTGAGCTATGATGATGCCACTGTTCTCTACCGGGTTGACAGAGTCAGACCCTGTCTCAAAAAAAAGAGAGTAAATACCAGATATTGGCATTTCCCCCAGCGTGTTTCCACATTACAATAACTTATATCTTCTGGCTGGTTCCCAGATAGGTCTGAGAGCTGGTACCTGTGATCAACCTTCCAACCATCATCTTCCAAGGACTCAGGAAATAGAAGCTTAAATCCGTAAATGTGATTCTTGTTGCCCCAAGCTTCTCATGGCAATCCATATTCATCTTTAGAGATGGCATATTTTCTGGGGTTTTCAATTTATTTATGTATCTAAAATCCTCTCTCTACGCTATCCTTTGCAATCTATTCATGTAATATTTGTGTTTCTCCTTCAGCTCTTTGGCTGGAATCATGGACATTCTGCCCCAGCAGACATTCACGAACCTTGCTCTGAAAATGATTGGTATCCACGATTTTTCTGACCATAGGCTTTGGAAAAACCAACAAATTATGTGTGCCAAGTCTGATTTTCCTCTATATCAAAAAAGTACTGTTTTCAGACCTAGTGCAGAGAAAAGAGAAATTTTTTCCCTGCCTCCCTTCACCTCAGTGGACGGTCCTGTAGGCTGTGGACGCCAAGTGACAATGCAGACAGAAAGTCGGTGCGGTTCCTCACCAACAGCCTTGCAAACAAACTGCAATCCCAGAACGGAACAGTGGTGGGAGCACTTCCCTGTAGTACCTTCCTCTTGTCCCTGTCCCCAGCCCACAGGCAGCTTCTTGCCCTCACATTGATAAGAACCAGTCACCAGCATCCAGAGTGGAGTGCAGTGTTGAGGGGCACAGAGCCCAGGGCACAGTGGCCAGGTATGAATCAGCTCAGCTTGCACCCCAACCCCTCTGTGTGACCTCAGTTCCTTAACCCCTGTGTGCCTCAGTTTCCCCACATGCAAAACAAGACTGAACTGTTGTGAGGGTTAAGTGAGCTCATGCAGGTGCAGCCAGCCCAGGCCTGACCCGGAGGTGAGTGACCAGACACGTTGGCCACTGTTCTGCGGTTGAGGAATGATGAAAGAATCACACAGAAGGTGTCCCAAGAATGACCCCTTCTATCCAGCAGACCCTGCTGCGCTGCACCGGATCCCACGCAGTGGGAGGGAAGGAGGGGCGATACCTCTACAGCGGGGCTGCTCCCCTGTCCAGGTGCCATTGGGAAGACACATCACGCTGCTGGGCCCAACCAGCCGGAACCCGGGGTTGCAGGTAAAATGGACTTCGTGATCCACTAAGTACTTGCTTCCGAACTTTTTGCCATCTGGAGGGGCATTCAGAGCCGGGCAGGAAACTGTAAGGAGAAATGGAAGGATTAGGAGCCCCTTTTCCCGGACCACAGCCCTTAGACATCACTCTGAATGACAGGACTTCCCAGCTTTAAGCGCCCCTCTGTTGCGTGCCTCCTGCCGGCTGTGTGCCGTGCTGGCCATTCTGAATGCTCTGTCTCCTCGAGTCCTCAAAGCACTCTTGGAGATGGGTAGTACGGTGCCCGCCTAGTGACAGGCGCGGAGACACTGAGTGTTGTGCGCAGGGCCTCGCAGCATGGGAGGGCCAGGTGTCCCACGGTGTGACTGCCCCCCCCCCCACTCTGCTTCCTCGCAACTCCAAGCCCACTGGGTTTCTTTAGGTCTCCTGAACAGGACGGGCTCAGCCCCATCTCCAGGCCTGGGCTTTTGCTCTTCTCTCTGCCTGGAATGTTCCTTCCCTAGAGCTTCCAAAGCGGGCTCCTTCTCACTCTTCAAGTCTCCACTCAAATGCCACCACCTCCCAGAGTGTTCCCTGACCACCATGCCTAGCCAAGACCTCCCCACGCACTCTCCATCCGCTGAGCTCACTTTGCTTTCTTCTTAGCATTTGTACCCTTTGGAATTTTCTTATTGCTTCTTTCCACATTTGTTGTGAGAATGCATCTGGTCTGTGTCCCTGCTGTATCCCCAGCACTAGTCCAATGCCCGGCACATAGTAAGTGCTCCATAAAAAATTCTTAAAGGAATGAATGAAACATTAATTTTTGCACTATGACTATGTACCAGGCACTATATTAGGCATTTAGGATATATTAATATCAGTGAACAAAACAGCCAAATCCAGCCCTGAGGACGCCCACCATCTAGCAGGGGAGACAATTGGTAAGTGATCAACAAGCAATGGCAGAGTGCTGTCACGTAGAAAATGACAGTAGGCAACGGTGCTGGAGGTGCCGGACAAGGGGCACGATTTTGAATCTGGTGATCAGGGTAGGCCTCACTGGAACAGCGCTGAAGGCGGAGGCACAGCCATGCAGATGTCTGGGGAGGGCAGAGGAAGCAGCTGGTGCAAAGGCCCTGAGGTGGGCGTGTGCCTGGCAGGCCTGCGGCGTGGCAAGGCGGCCACCAGGCTGGAGAGGAGTAGGCAAGGCAGAAAGTGGTGGGGGATGAGTCAGGCAAAGGCGAGTGAGAGAGGGTTACACAGGGCACCTGAAAGAGGGCAAAAAGGCCATACAACTTGTTGTCTGCATGAGACCAGGCCACCGAGGATGTGAGCCGAGGCATGAAGTGACCTGACCTCCAGCATCACTGCCGCTGCGGCTTGAACGGGAAGTGCCGCGGCGAGGAAGGAAGGGAGGGCGGCCCAGGCCAGGGTGGCAGTGGGGCGGGAAGAGACGGTTTGAATCCTGGCTGCGCTATGAAGGCAGAATCGGCCAAATTTCCTGAGGGAGCGATGAGGCTGGAGAAAGACAGGAGCAGCTCGTTCACCCCTCTTCTGTCTGAGGCGGAGCGTCGCGCCCATGGGCAGCCCAGGCCACGTTTGTTTAATGAGCGAGTGCCCACGGTTGGGATGGCCTGGACTTGGATTCAGTGTAGACGGAAATTCAGAGCCACTTCTAAAATGCTTTCAGATAAACTCCAAGTGTCATTTGTCATTTTAGGATTTTAAACAGATGAAAACAAAACCATTGCTTCAGCTGTGCAGGTTGAAGCAAGTGACAGAGTTACTCAGCACCCCCCGTGAGGGGCACATCGGCCAACAAGTTTATCAGGGGCGCCCTGGACCTGAGGCCACGAAGGAGCACGACGGGCCTCCCTGCCCCAGAGGACAGCCGGCGGGCCACTGCAGCTCTGCCCCAAGTCCCACCTGGGCCAGACCCACCCTGGGTTCCCCACGGAGCAGCCATGCCGCCTGGCCCGGCGGGGACGCTCAGAGGCCCGGTGACTGGGCAACGTCCAAATGTTGCTCCGCTGCCTCCCTTGAGTAAAGCCCCAAGTTGGCGCCTGGTGCTAATCACCTTGGGAGGAGCAGGTGAGTGAGAGCTCATGTCCCAGCATGCGTGGCTCCCAGGGTGCTGCCTCGTTCTCTGAAACTTTACAGTTCTTTTTAAGATGTACTTCACTGTGTTATTAATAAAAGGGTTTAAATGCTTTGAGGGGAAAGGAGTGGGGTCTCTTTGGAGATGAAAAATCTTTAAAAACCTTGAAAAAGGGAAACTACCTGCTGGAGCAACTCACACATAAATTGCACCTGAATAGATCGAACAGTATCTGAATATAGTAGGTGCTCAATAAATGTGAATGGGATGAATGAATGGATGCAAATCAGTTGAGTATCAATTTGTAGTCACATTCCAAATGGGAGCTGCAGACCCCTGCCCCAGCGAAAGGATGAGAACCTGTGCCCTGGTTGATTCCTTTCACTCTGAGCACATCCTGTGAGTCTACAGAGCCGTGGCGAAGCTCCCTGCGTCTTCCCGAGTGAGGTTACTGTGTAAGGAAGGCGATCGGAAGTTTAGCCACCAGCGACGTGGGGACATGAAGGAGGCTGTTCTGGATGAGCCTGGCTGATCGGCTGTGATGCTGTCAGGAAAGAAAGGCCGGGAACATAGAAGGGACAAACCAGGCATGGAAGCCAGAAGGCGGAAGACCAAGAATTCTCCTGAACTAGAAATTATCCTTCCTGACTCCCAGAAATGCCCTTAAAAAATAAATAAATAAAATAAAGCAAAAGCTAATTTTCCCACTACCTGCCATGCGATCTGGGCATGTTTCTGGCGGTCCCCCAGGTGTGGGTCCTGCCACCCACCACACTCTGCAGTGGGGTCCTGACAGCTGCATGCCCTCTGCGGGGTCGTCACAGGATTAGCCTCCGTGCAAGTGACGTACCCAGCACAGTGTCCGACACCTACTTTGAGAAACACAGTATATGGTGATGATTTTTTTTTTTAAAAAAAAAGATAATTTGCCACTTTTAAAAATCTAGCATGTTTCAGGGATAAAAGACCCCAAATCTGGGGATAAGAAGATTAATAATGTAAAAATAGCTACCTTTCTGTCTGTCTAGTGGACAGGGGCCTCCACTATGGGGAGGACAGTTGTATAAATTATTCCCTGCAGGCTCTTCACTGAAACTCCCAGGACCACAGGCGGCTCTGATCCCATGAAAACAAGAAGGCTCTGTGGAATTAAGCCATTAGCAGGAAAAAAAAAATCGCTAGATCAGGGCCCTCCAACGGCTTGCTTCTCTTGGCCTCAGTTTCGCCATCTGCAGCAGGAAGGAAAGATACCCTGCTTGCCTTATGGAGTTTGGGTATGTTGAGCCCCACCGAGGGCTCGGGCCTCACCATGCCTTGGAAAGTGTGCAGTTTGGCTGGGAGGTCTCGTTCTGCACCGGTGGAGCCAAGGAAAACAGGACTCAATTCAGTGCTGCTGAGATCTGGGTTTGCTACCATAACCTCTGGCAAGGTAGGAAATCCAAGCACTTCCCCAGGAAACTTCATCTCGCACAACAAAGAAGGCCCTTGATAAATGTGTCTGCAGCGAGTAACTGATGTCAGATATTCCATGGGCTCATGGCTTAGACAAACATGATGACTGCCCCCTGCCCGCAACACCCCCAGGGGAGGCCGGAGGAAAACCAGCCACCATCTCTGGGCTTTGGCAGTGTGAAAGCCGTTACCAGGACAACCAGGAAAAAGTGCCCAGTGTCCGATAGAGGCCTACCCTCAGAAGAGAGTCCGCGTGTCCACTGTAACCTCACCAGACAAATGGAACTTGTCCTCACAGCCCTTCCCTCCCACCCCACTGGTACTAATGGGGACTCACTGGAGGATGTATTTTCCTGCCTGAAAAACTGGAGCCAGTGTTGGTTCATGGACTGTGACAAGTGTACCACCCTGGCGCGGGCCAGGGATGGTGGGGATAGTATATGTGTGTGTGTGTGTGTGTGTGTGTGTGTGTGTGTGTATACGGGGACAGTGTGTGTGAGAACTCTCTGTGCTTTCCACTCAGTTTTGCTGTGCACTTAAAAATGCTCCAAAAATAGTCTATGAAATTAAAATAAAAAACAAAAACAAAACTGGTGCCAACTGCTGTCTGCATGGGCAAGGCATGCCCTAAAAGCTGTCCCTTTCAACAATCTGTCAGGATGACATGAAGACGTGATAGTCGTTGGGTATAAGAGGAAATGGGGTGACACTCTGACTCAGGGAGAACAGAGAAAGCAGCCACCTGTTGACACTCTCCCCCCAGCCCCACGCCCCCCAGCCAGGGCTAAAAATGGGCAGCAGATGTAAGGCGAGGCAGGGAAGGGTGAGGGCCGCCAGGGGCCTCAGGCAGGGTGGACTGGGCTGGGGAGAGCATCTCGGGGGAAGTGCTAGAGTGTTGCCCTGTGGCCCCAGCGGTGCTGACTTGGGGACCCACCTGGTGGCGCATCCGGGGCCACCCTGCTCACAGAGCTCTGCAGCGCGGCCAGCCGGCTCTTCATGTGGCGGATGCCCTCTGCGAAGCGCGTCTCCTGGCCCTTCAGCAGCTGTTGCAGCTGGCGGATGGCCGAGAGGAGCTGCTGTTTGCTGAGACAGTTCTGGGAAGAGAAGACACCACCACCACCACCCATTGTGACTGGCTCAGTCGCACACGCTCACTCTGGGCCTCCGGAAGTCACCCAAGCCACAGAGTCCAAACTACCCTAGCCGCTCACTAAGCACGATGTGAAAGCGACCTCCAGCTGGACAGCCCCAAGGACATGAATCATAGTCCCCATCCACCCTTCGACAAAAACAAAGCACGGGCAGGATGGACGACTCTAAATGACTGGGTGGTTGAACAACTGTCTGAATCCGAAGTGCCTCATAATCACTGGTCTGTTACTCCAAAACACACGCTCGCCCATCCTGCACTCTATGGTGATGCCCTGAGACCTGGTCCTTTGTGAACTTTTTCTTTCTTTCCCCCTCGGACATTTTAAAAAGCAAATGGGTGATAGAATACATAGAACAGGCAAAACAGGAATGCCCAGTGGTCCTTATACTTTTAAACATATAACAGGGCAAATGAGAAAAAAACTCAATGAGTTAAAGAGGCATTCAGTAAAAGTTAACAACCAGTTCTGATGATTTTTTAAAAGACACAAGAAACAGAAAAAGGAGGATCATGCTTATCATGATAAAGGCAGTCTAACTTAAAGCAGCACCTAGCATCATACGTAATGATAAAAATCTCACGGTTTCCAATCTCAACTGTCTTTAAGAGCCGGGACATGAGAAAGAGCAGAGGAGGGGTGAAGCCAGTGGGGAGTGATAGGACCTTGACCTTGTGGGGTGAGCAGGTCTTTGCCAAGGTCATTCACATTCATTTGCAGGGCGTGTGTTACGACCGCACAGCGTTGACTCGGACTACCTGCGCAGGGGAAAGGAGGTTCACCACGACAATGACGGTCATCTTTAGGGATGGGCTTATGGATCATTTTTTAATTTTACTCTTTATATTTAATTTTTTCGTACCATTAGTTTTATAATTTCAAAAATTGTATAAAAGCCAGTGGGGCAGCTAGGTGGCTGGGAGGCATGTGGCCTCTGCAGCCTGGGTGGCTTCCAGCGTCACCAGTGGAGCGCCACCACCACCACCACCACCACCACGGTGGAAACAGAACCACAGCTGCTCTCCCAGGGAGCCTGCCAGGCAGCTGCACCTTGGAGGTTTCACCAGATGACTCACTGGCCGGATCAATGAACACTTTTGACAAACTTGAATCCCCAGATGCCCCTGGAACTCGTTAATCCACAGGGGCTCCTTGGCCTCCACCATAACCGGGTCCTGATGGGGCATAGCCCCAAACAATTGCTGGGAAGAGAAGTTTTGCTTGTTTTCCTTCCTCCTCCCCTGTTGTGGTCCTTCCCACGCAGGTCCTGGGGCACCCAGGGGGCGACCTCCTGCAATCCCCTACCTGTCCAGCACCGTACAGCCATCCCACTCAGCCCCGATTTCCCACACCCACATCCCCTTCCTTTGGGAAAAAGAAAAAGGGAGCTGCTTTATAGACAGCATCACAGACAGCATCATGGCTCATATGTCAGTTACGTTTGTCAGGCACCTCTCAGTCCACACAGAGCTTCTTTGCTACGTCCCCGCACCTCACCGCTGGCTGGGAGCAGCCCTGTGGGGAAGAGGGGCTTGTCTCCCTTTCATAGATGAATGCATGGAGGCTGAAAGTTAAATGACTTGCCCCAAATCGTGCGGATTGGAGCAATAAGGCAGCCTAGCAGAGCTGCGACTCCCATCCGGCCCCCCAGCCACCCCGGTGGACGGCCTGTCTTCTCACACTCAAGCTCCTGTGTGGTGAATGGTCTCACTGATGAATGTGCACTTGGGATCGATAGGACCGAACTGAAACATCACGCCAGATTTCTAACTGCCGTGCAAGTGTCAGGTGGGGCAGCTTGGCAGGGGGGCAGGCAGTGGGGAGAGAACGTGGAGGGAACATCCCTGACCATGAGGAGCCAGCTGCCTCCCTGTGCTACAAGCTGGCCAGGGCCGTGGCAGCTGAGAGAGGACTTGCCGGGGACAGGAAGGCTCAGTTTTGAAGCTGGGAGAGATCTGTGCCAAGGGCTCTGCTGGAGGGGGCAAGCACACTGCCAGGAACCTGGGGGTGGCGGCGTGGGGCTCCAGGAAGCAAAGAAAGAAGGGAGTGTGTGCGGAGGGAAAGCAACCGTTCTCCAGTTGGCACTGGGCAGCTGAGTATCTCTATCTACAGTCAGTGCAGCTGGCTCCGGGCACAACCGCCTGCTTCCAGTGACACTTCCTGCACCGTGGACAACAGGCACCAGCTTTCCTCCAGGTGCTCTCTGGGAGTGAGATGTGCTCGCCTTGCCAGCTGCAACCCAAAAACCTTAAAAACCTTCAAGACCAAGCAAAAGAAGGCTGCATCCCAGGCGGCAGGGACACGGAAAGTTGCAGGCCGACCTGCTGAGCGGAGGTCTGGGGGCTCTGGCTCATCCCTGCGGCCCAGCGTGATGGGGTGATGCTAACAAGACAAAGCGTGGTGCGAGGAAGATCCTTGGTGGGCTCCGCAAGCCAGTATGCTAAGGTCAGGGCCAGGGCGCCAGGGAAGAGAGGGAATGAGTGCCTTCGACATGAGGTTTGAGGGTCTGTGCTGTAGCTTCTCCTAACAGGGCGGCTCCTTGGTCTCACACCGCTGGAAATGGAGCCCTTGGGCACCATGCTCAGAGTCTGTCGCCTGTCATCAGCACAGGCATCACTGAGCTCATCTGCAGGGCTGGGCGATGAGCTGGAACCCTACAGACCAAGGCAGGTGCTCAAGAGACCTACATTATGGGGACAAATCGGGTCACTGGAGGGGGACTGAGAACCCAAGTGTCTCCCTTGTTCTAACTGAGAAAGCTTCCTCATTTTGTTTGATCACAAAAAGAAAGCATATTCCCTGCAAAACAATTCAAACTACAGAAAAACACATCAAAACAGAGAGCAAGTCCCATGACCAGAGACACAGACAACTGCTGTTAAGTTTTGGTTCAGTTTCAACCTTGGGGTCGGACGCAGGTGTGCACTGCGCAAGCATCGTCACGCAGGACTGTAGGACGCAGGTTCTGTGTCAGCCCTTTGTCCTCAGGCTGGCTGTGGCCTCAGCGCCGGCTGCAGCGTCATTGTCACGTCAATGAGCAGAGCAACCTGCCTGACCCCTGGGTCTCAGGTTCACTTCTGTCCCTCAGGGTGCTCTGTTCAGTCTGGGGAGGGGGCTCCTTGCCCACCCCACAGTTGTCTGCCAGCGCCCCACCCACACCCGCCACCAGCCCCTGCACTCAGCCGAGAGGAGCCAGGCACAGGAACACGTCATTTCCTTCTTTGCAGACGTAGCCCTGGCTGAGGTCAGCCTGAGGGGCTGCGAGGGGCTGTGGGCAGGAAGTGGGCCAGACCCCCAGGGGTTGTCTACCTGCGTTTCAGTGACGGGCTGGCTTTGGGCAGCTCTTTCCCATCTCAGGGTTCCACACCCTTCCAGAGCTGACCTCCTGCTCCGTGGGAAAGCTCACTAAGGCTGTGATCTGGCCAAGGTCAAATCCGGACAGGGCCGAAGAAAAGGGCATATCCCAAAGGCCGGTACCTTGAAGCTCACTTTACAGGCTTCTTCCAGGGCTCCCGAGGGGCCCTCGCTGTAAATCTTTTTTTAAAAAGCGATCCCCTCAAGTGACTTCAGCTTTTATCCCTTCGAAACCAGGCTCTTTGCCAGGCTTATGCCATTGACAATAAACAATGAAAAATACTTTCCATTTCTTTAATAACTTATTTGAAATGGAACCAAGAAAAGATACTCGATGAAACTTCCATGTTTGAGGAGAAAAAGATGAAGATTTACCGTTTCTGTTATGAAACTCTATAAAGGGCGGGCGGGCAGCTCATCTAATTTGACACCAGCGGCAGCGTCCGCAGAGAAGACGTGAACCAGTTTGACAAGTGGCAACATATATCACCCCATCCGGGCCTTCCCGAGCTGGGGTGCAGAGGTGGCATGGATGGTTCTGGAATACACAGGCCAGCTGGAAGGGCAGGGGGAGGTGGCCCTAAGGCTGGTGGGAACAAGAAAGCCCCCAGAACACCCTATCCACCCCTGCCCGCCTCAGGGGAATTCTTGTCCTTCTTCCCTCCAAGCCATCGTCTCGGCATTTCCTCTGGTGGATCTACTGGAGACTCCTCAGAGCCTACAGTGCTCCCCTTTCTCTGAGACTGGCCAGAGCCCCAGGAGAGGTGGCCCTCCAGAGACACTTTGCACCCCCAGATCCCACCTGCTGGCCCGGGGGCGCACACAGCCAAGGACAGCTATGTGTTCCCCTCCAGCTCACCCCATCTCCATGCCAGAACGCAGTGAGCCTGACCCCTCCCATCCCATCCAGGCCTCCCTGCTATCTGGGCTCTAGGGTTCAAGACACTGCCTGCTATCACGGCACTGAAGGGCACGGGAAGATGCTTCGGGGGTATATAGGGGGACAGGGGGGCGGTACTTGAGGCTTTTGTTCTCCTCGGACCTGGCTAGATGGGTTTCCTCATAGTGACGGTCTTGGCATGGTGACAACTTCCTAGAGCCACCTTCGTGACAGCAGAGCTCTGAGCCTTCGGGTGGCCACAGATGACCCCTCAGACTTGGAGGGGCCGTTCCTCGTGCTGGTTTCTCCTAAGCCACAGCTATGTGTCCCGTCAGCATTTTGCTAATGGGAACACAGATGTTTTGATGCCGTAGGTCTATGAAAGGACCGAGCACACTTGCCAAATGTGTGCCTGCTGGCCAAGGCTCGAAGCCCTCGGCGTCTGAGTCATGTTGAATCTGTGCATGTGCTTTCTCCAGAACTGATTTTTATTTCAGACCAAGCCAGAGGCGGGTTATAACTCCGCAACATTTCATCCCAGTGATCTCTTCTTAGCACCCACACAAAAGAGGAGGGAAAGTGGGCGCTTCTGGGGAAGTAAGAGAATTTCACTTGGGAAGCTGCTCAAGGCCCTTGTATTGGTCAGGATTCTCCGGAGAAACGGAAGCTGTAGGATATATATATAAAATAGATACATATATATACACACATATAAAATATGTAATATATAACATATATTAATATACATCACATCACATATATATTAGAGAGAGAGATTTTAAAGAATTGGCTTGTGCAATTATGGGGGCTGGCAAGTCCAAAATCTGCAGGGCAGGCCAGCAGGCTGGAGACCCAGGGGAGGGCTGAGGTTGCAGGTCAAGTCCAAAGGCAGTCTGGAGGCAGAATTCCTTCCTTCTCCTGGATCTCCGTCTTTTGGATGAGGCCCACCCACATTATGGAGGTCAATCTGCTTTACTCAGAGGCTGCTGATTGAAATGCAAATCACATTTAAACAATTCCTTCCCAGCAACATCCAGACTGGCGTTTGACCAAATCTCTGGATACCCAGCTAACCTTTGTCCAGATGCCACATTCACAAGCAGACTAGGCTGTGCCTTAAGGGCACTGGCATTATCTTCAGCAAACATCGGATTTCCTCTGCTGCCCAAGCTGAGAGGGGAGCCGGGGTTCCACACACGGCGTCAGCGGTGGCGGCCCCCTGCTGGGCACTCAAGCTTGGCTATGGCCTTCCTTTCACGTCTCACAACTTGAGGACCTCCTAGTGGCCAAAATGGCAGTGTGTTTTGCTTATTTCCTTTTGGCATTTGACTCAATTTGAATATAGAAGGAAAGAGAAAGTTTAGGAAATAAAAAGGAATCCAAGAAGGCAGGAATAGGAAACTAATTCATTCTGGCAGCTCCGTGGTGAGCAGTTTCCCTTTATTCTGGTGGGTGGGACACCACTTGGTGGGGCGTAAGCAGGGAAGTGATGCAGTCTGGCCCGACCTGTGTCTTTGGGAAACACAGATTATAGGAAAGCAAGTGAGGACACGGGGAGAGGAGGTGGGACTCAAGAGCCGTAGTCCAGGACGGGACAATTTCAGTCCCACCATTGCCTACCCACCCAGAAACACTTGGGATTTTTCCCTAGAGAGTGCAGGAAAATCCAAAAGCACACCCCCATTTTATTTAGCCTTCACCACCATCTGGGTTTGTCACTCCAAGAAGAAGGAGCCCAAGGCTCAGGACCCCCATGCCATGCACAAGCACACACAGTCATTTTATCCCTCCCTTTCCTGTCTGCCCATGCTGCCTGCCAGATCTGCCCTCTCCGCACTCCTCGGCAGGCCCATTTCCACCTCAGGGCCTTTGCACTGGCTGGCTCCTCTGTCCAGAGAATCTTCCCTGGGTCCTCGAAAGTCGGGCCCCTGTCTTTCCACTTTCACTTAGAAGTCCCTCCTCAGAGAGGCCTTATCTGCTTGCTTAATGTAGGGTAGCCTCTTGGCCACCCTCCACCACAGCACCCCACTTCAGCTGTCCACCCCCAATACTTTTCTGGTTTATCTGGTTTTTCTCTTCCTGGTTGGTAAGCCACGTGGCAGAGACTATGTCAGCCTCCTCTTTCTCCCCCCAACACGTACTAAGCATTTATTATGGGCCTATTCTTTGAATATCTTTGGTTTTCTCCTACTACAACCCTATGAGGTGGGAATGTCTATTAGCCCCACTGTTCATAGGAGGAAACTAATTCACAAGGGACAGGAACTTTTCCCAGATGGCTCAGCCAGGAAGGGTCTGAGCCAGGATGTGGGGCAGGCTCTGGGAGTCTTCCCCACCAGCTACACTGCCTTGGGTTACAATGCCCCTCAGTTACACTGCCCCGGGTCCTGCTGCCTCTCCCCCACCCGCCCAGAATAGCACCTGTCCTGAAGGAGGCGTGCTAGGCTATCGGAGAAAAGGCCTAAATTGCAGGAGCCCTGAGGTGACACTAACATGTTTGGTATGTTTTTACGCTACAGTGTGAATGACTGGTCTGGTGCTTCTCTAGAAGCATTTTTTTTTTCTTTTTGCTTCTGGTACTACAGACCCCCTGTCCTGGAGCTCAGTGACCCTTTGCCTTTCTTCTAATCAGCCTGGGAATCAGCTGATGCTCTTGGCTCCCTGGGAAGTGCACAGTTGCTGGTCTTGTTTTCCGAGCCCAGCCCCTGCTTCCTTCGAGATGGGAAAACCAGCCCAGGTGAGCAGAGAGACAGGCTCCTCCAGGGCTCACAGTGCCCTCGCCTTCTGTCTAGGGTCTAAAGGCAACTGTATCTCCAGCAGAGGGGGAAAAGTCTGAGTCAGTGGCTAACCAGACAGCAAAAGTGGGGCCAAGGGTGGCTTGGGGACTTCCCAGTCCCCTCCCAGTCACCGCAACATCCCCCATGCCTCCAGTCTTTGATGTAAACAACTGTCATGACTCCATCTTAGTTCTTAGAAACCCAGCCCCAGACTGAGTTCCTTGGGTGGTCTCACTTCCCACCTGGTTGCCTTCCTTGGGAGATTCTGGTGCCCAGGCTGCCAGAGACACACACATTTCCCTATATCCAGGGGTCAGGGGGATGATTAGTTCCTTAGATACAGATTTTACTTACTGACGGGTGGCTTTGGGTCCTGTCAAATTATGGGTGCTTATATTTTCTTTAATGAAAATGTGTGTCATGTCCTTACTTTAGGTTCCAGGTAGTTATTGAGAAGCATGGAAGGCCCTGGAGAGGGTTTGAAAGGACATAGAAAGTTCCACCCACCCAGGGAGTCTTCTCTGTTGTTCCCAGGTCCTGGGGGCTGCACAAGCCTGGGGAAGGTTGGCAGAAGCCAGGCAGCCCCACCGTCACCCCTGTGGATCAGGGGAGTGACCAGCACAGTCAGGCCTCTGTCAATAGCTGTGCTCACCATGGACACTCCTCCGGGTCAGCTGGCTGGCAGGTCTGAGTGGGCACGTGGAGGGAGGGCCAGTGCCCAAAGAGCCAGGGGAGCAGCTTCACAGGTACCTGGCTTGGTCTGCCTGGAATCAAGTCTGCATCAAATAGGATCCTGTAGGGTAGGCAGACGCGGGAGGATATCCCTTCCTGATTCAAAGACCCCCGTGCCAGCCTCAGAAGCCACCGAGCTGACTGGCCACATCTCCTTCCCCAGGTGCCACGGCTCAGGTCGTACCCTCAACTCTCACCGCCAAGGGCCCCCAGGACCAGAAATGAGAGCAAGGTGGCCTCTGTTCATCTCTGCAATCGGGGCTGCTCTTGACAGGCCGTGGGTCTCATTCCTGAGTGTGCCAGGGAGAGGTGGAGGCTGCTAGGGAAAGCAGTAGATGCCAGGAGGGCCTCCCTGCCGCCGCCCTGCCCTGACTCCACCCATTCGTCTAAACACAGGTGCCTGCAGGGAGTAAGTCTATGGGTCACTGTGATGGAGGGTTTGGAAAAATGGCCACAGTCCTTCTCCTCCCCCATGCCAATGCCATTTGCAGGGAGACTGCTGCTCTTTCCATTAAGAGGGAGTTCTGTTTCTCCACCTTTCGTATCTGGGCTGGTCTTGTGACTTGCTTCGGCCAACAGAATGCATTGGAAGCAAGGTACCAGTTCCAAGGCTGGGTCTCAAGAAGCCTGCGTGCTTCTGTTCAGTCTTGGCCGTCTACCACCACCGCCGCCATGTGACTAGCCTTGGCTAGCCTGCTGGAGGACGAGAAGCCTCGTGGAGTACAGCTGAGATGACCAGATGAGTCTCCCTGGACCAACCAGCCCCAGCTAACCTGGCAGCTGACCACAGACGCACGAGCAAGCCCAGGCCAGATGAGCTTTGTCTGGCCCTCACTGGCAGAACAGCCCTGCTGAGCCCAGCTCAAATTGCTACCCTGGGCTGCCAACACCAGACCCAGAGCTGCTCTTTTGAAACCAAAACCAGCGTCCTTGTCTGTTTTGTTCCCAGTGACTGGGCCATTGTTGGCACCAAATATTTGTTTTCTGAAATACCCCATTGTAGATCTGAATGATTTATAAGCCCCTCCATGTATTGGTATAAAAATCTCTACTGCAGGGTTGGCAAATACTCCTGTTGCTGTGACCAGGGCAGACACCCTAATCAATGATGGCATCCTTTCGTGCCGAGCTCTAAACTGACCAATGACCCATCTTAACTTCAACTCTAGGCAGCCCCAGGCAATCGATCGGAACTGGCAGATATATTGACACCAATGGGCTGACTTCCCAGGCCCCACTCTGCTGGGAAAGAATAAGCTTTGGTTTTCATTTTTCTACCCTTCTTCATCTCGTTTGTTCTCAGACCAAGGAATAGGTCTTGAATCCTGCCCCTGGCAAGAGGCATTGGTTTTCTCTGGGAAGTTGGTGGGGAGGTGAGCTGGCGTCCAGCCGGCAGGAGAGAGTGTGCACAGGGCCAGCTTTCCTCCTCTCACTTCCTCCTCTGGCCCCGCTCCCGACAGCGGATTCAGCCGCCACTTTCTTGGCCACATCAGACCCCCCACCTACAACAAGGGGATAATGATGCTACTTCTGGCTGCTTTAGAGGCTCAGTATAGGAAAGGGGGAACATCTACAGTGGGAAAGTGATTTGACAAGCCTACTAATAATGGGTTAAAAATCATAAGGATGTGTTCAAAAAAATAAGGGAGTAAGCCAAAGAAAGAGGAAGACATATGATCTAGAAAACATAGACTCCAGCTCAGGAGAGCAGGGAGGCTGTCTCCCCGGGTAGCCACAGGGCCACATGCCCAGAGGGGTCAGCCAGACAGGAGCAGAAGGCAGAGGGCTGGGAGGGCTGGGAGGGATCGAAGGGGAAGCAGCAGGGCACAACATGGGCTGGGAAGGAGATTTGGGAAATAATTGTGTTTGCATGGATGGCAGACTGGGCAAAAGGGGAAAAACTCTAGGAAAATAAAAAAGTTACACAAGAAAGGAAGTTAATCATAGACTGTTTGGCTCTTCAGTGAACAATGGAACAAAGTTTTCATCTGGCATTACAGGAGATAATTTGTTTAGAAATGCAGAGTGGTCTCCAGGGTGTTTAAAAGTAATTGCCTCAAGAGAGAAGAACCAGTTTCTCCAAAGATACAAACTACCAAAACTCAACCAAGGGAGGAAAAAAATGCTAACCTAAATAGTCCTGTAACTATCAAAGAAATTGAATTCATAGTTAAAACTTTCCAGAAAAGAAATCTCCAGGCCCACATGGTTTCATCGGTAAATTCTACCAAACATTTCAAGAACTGGCACCAATTCTACATGACCTCTTCCAGGAAACAGAAAATCCAACTTATTAATAGACTAAAGAAAAACCACAGGACCAGATCAATTGAAACAGAAAAAAAGCAGGTAAAAAAATCTCAACATTCATTCATAATAAATATTCTACCAAACTAGGACAAGAGGGAAACCTTAACTAGACAAATGGCATCTACAAAAAGCCTATAGATAGCATCATATTTAATGTTGATGACTGAATTCTTTCTTCCTAAGTTCCAGAACAAGTCAAGAATGTCCACTCTCCTATTAAACACAGTACTGGAATTTTTAATCAGTGTAATAAGGCTAAATAAATAAATAACACAAAGATTAGAAAGGAAGAAATAAAACTGTACCTATACACAAATGACATGATTGTCTATATAAAAAATCTGAGAAAATCTACCTTTAAAGTTCACTATAACTAATAATTGTGTTCTACAAGGTTACAACATACAAGGTCAACACAGAAAAATCCATTGGATTTCCATATATTGGGAATATCCAATTGGAAATAAAAATTTTTCAAAAAACATACCATTTAACATAGCTCCAAAAATGAAATAATTAGGTATAAATCTAACAAAGCTTGTTTATGTTGAAAACTAAAAAATACTGATGAAAGAAATCAAAGAAGATCTAAATAAATGAAAAGACGTATGGTGTTTGGAGATTGGAAGACTCAATACCTTTAAGATGCCAATTCTTAATCTATAGATTTAATGTGATCCTAATCAAAATTCCAGTAGGATTTTTTTGTAGATATAGACAAGCTAATTCTAAAATTTTAATGGAAAGGCAAAGAACCTAGAATAGCCAAAAGAATTTTTAAAAAGATGAACAAAGTTGGGGGACTCATTTTACTCAATTTTAAGATTTACTATAAAGTTACAGTAATCAAGATAGTGTGTTATGCGTAGAAATAGCCCCATACATGTATGATGAGATGATTTTTGAGAAAGTTACTAACACAATGAAATGGCAAATCAGTAGCCTTTCAACAAATGATGTTGGAACAATTTGGATATCCATATGCAAAAAGTGAGCCTTAACATAAAACTAACACTTTATTAAAAAAAAAAAAAAGAACTCAAAATGGATCATAGTAAAAGTGCAAAACTATAAAAATTTCAGAAGAAAATTTTCATGACCTGGGGTTAGGCCAAGAATTCTTAGACTTGATACCAAAAACACGATCCATTAAAATAAAAAATCAAAAAATTGGACTCTATTAAAATTTAAACTTTTGCTCTGCGAAAGACACTGTTAACACAAGCTATAGGCTGGCCATACTGGCTAATGCCTGTAATCCCAGCACTTTGGGAGGCTAAGGTGGGAGGATCGCTTGAGGCCAGGAATTTAAGACCACCCTGGGCAACATTGTGAGACTCCATCTCTACAAAAAATTTAAAACTTAGCCAGGCATGGTGGCACGTGTTTGCAGTCCCTGCTATTTGGGAGGCTGATGGGGGAGGATTGCTTGAGCCCAGTAGTTTGAGGTCACAGTGAGCTACCATCATGCCATTGCACTTCAGCCTTGGCAACAGAGTGAAACCTTGTCTCTAAAAAAATTAAAAAATTTTAAAAAGACAAGCTACAAACTGAAAGCAAATATTTGTAACTCACATATTCAAAAAAGGACTTGTGTTTAGACCATATGAAAAACACTCAAAACTTAACATTAAGAAAACAAACAATCATTGCTCACCTATAGTCCCAGCTACTTGGGAGGTTGAGGCAGGAGGATGGCTTGAGCCCAGGAGTTTGAGGCCAGCCTGGGCAACATAGCAAGACTCCATCTCAAAGAAAAGAAAGAAAGAGAGAAATAGAGAGAGAGAAAACAAAGAAATCCATTTTAAAAATGGACAGAAGGTTTGAACAGACACTTTGCCCAATAGCCAATTCATATGGCAAATAAGCACATGAAAAGATGCCCAATATCGTTAGTCATCAGGGAAATGGAAATTAAAACCACAATGAGATGTCATTACACAGCTATTAGAATGATTTGAGAACAAAGCAACTTGACAATTTTAAGTGCTGGTGAGGATGCCGACTGACTGGGTATTTCCTACATTGCTGGGGGGGAATGTAAAATTATAAAACTAATGTGGAATATCATTTGGCAGTTTCTTACATAGTTAAACATACATTTACCATATGACCCAGTAAACCCACTCCTAAGTATACACCCAAAAGAAATGAAAATTTAATTCACATGAAAAGCTGAATGTGAATGTTTATAGCAGCCCTATTCATACTTGTCAAAAACTGGAAATGACACCATGGCTGTTGTTCAGTGGATGAACTGCAGTACATCCGTGCGATGGAACACTACCCAGCGATGAAAAGGCACCTAGCGCATGGATGAACCTTAGATGCATTAAACTAAGTTAAAGAAGCCGAACTCACAAAGCTATGCACTCTTTGATTCCATTTAATGACGTTGTGGAGAAGACAAAATTACAGTGATGAAGAATAGATCAGTGTTGCCAGGTGTGGGGTAGGTAGAGAGCATGACTTCCAAGGGCAGCAAGACACAGTTTTGGAGTAGTGGAACTGTTCTGTATCCTGACTGTGGTGGTGGTTTCCACATACAGAATATAGCTTTATGGTTAAAATCATGGAAATGTACACCAAACCCATTTATTTTTATTTGGCTGTGAAAAGCAACATATCAAATAGGAGGAGGAAACTAAAGGAATGATAACGATGGAATTTGGAGCCCCAAGACATCTTATCACAGGGAGAGGCTTGGGGGCGGGACTCCTGCTGAAACACCCACACAACTCCTGCCAGGGCCAGCCCTGCTCGCCCAGCGCATTCTTGTGGGCAGAAGCGGGGCGAGGTGCAGGGGTGTTGCATGTCCATTCTGGTCTCCCCAGCAAGGCTGGTTCCATTCCAGTGGGAAGGCCATCAGGCAGGCCAGTGCCAAGATAGGGCTCCTCCTTGGGAGACCCCCACATTGCTCAGCTCCCTTCCTTCCCCGTGATCACCTGCTTGTCATCAGCTGGTCACAAAAATCCTACAAAGTGACTCAGGACAGATGTGCTGACAAGAGGGACACAGTGGATACCCATGGAGGACAGCAGGAGACAGAGATGAGACTGTTCATCCCCACAGGGTCACTGCTCTGGACCCTGCAGCGTACAGCCTCTCCTACCTTGTAACACATACACACACACACACACAATGATGGGTCACACAGACACATGCACACACAATTGCATGCCCCGATACACAAAGACATATGCACACAATCACACACCCACTCGCCATCACACACACAATCACATATTCACAGACACATGCACACACAATCATAGGCACCAATATGTAAAGACACACGCACACACAATCACACCACAGGCATATACACACATACACTCACCATCACATACACACATTCATACAGACACATGCACACACAATGACAGGCACCAACACAAAAAGACATGTGCACACACAACCACACACAGACACACTCACATGCACACACACACAGAGATACACACCCATCATGTTACCTTTGGGCTGTCACCTACTACACAAAGTGAACACATTTACCAGCAAACTGAGGAACCCCTGACAAGCTTATGGACTGCCCGCACGAGGAGCAGTTGGGGGTCTCTCGCTGTGTCGCTGACCCTTTGCCTGATCTATCCTGTCTCCTCTGTGGCAGGAGATGGTCCCATGGAGATAGTTCATTCTCCAAACACTCGCTGAATCTCCACCAGCCAACACCCGTTACTGCTGAGTTCAAGAGTCCCGGGGCTCACAGTATTTTTCCAGGTACACCAGGTCACCTCAGGCCCTCATGAGTCCAGTCCTGTGTCCACTGTGAATTTCCCTGCCCTCCAGCCTCCCCTAGGTCCACAGCTTTTAACTCTTAGAGCTGGGGGTCCCCTGGGTCTCAGGCACCTACTCTACTAGAATCACTAGAAGCAATTTTAAAAATACTGATGCCCAAGACTCACCCCAAACCAATTGAATCAGAATCTCTGGGATGAGGCCAGCACTGGGATTTCTAGAAGCTCCTAGGTGCTCTGATGTGCAGCCACGGTCCGCTCTGAGACTGCCTGGTCTGTTCAGAACAGCACCAGCCCCATTCATTCCTCTGAGTGCCTACTGTGTGCTGGTCCCTGGGTAAAACTCCCAGGTGGGTCCCCATCCCTGGGGCCCTGTAGTGGGGAAGATAGACGATAAACCTGGAACCTACCAAAATACAGCATTACAAACAGTGATCAGCTATGCCAGAGCCTTCAGGGGACCTGAATAGAAAGTACAGGGGCAACAGAAAGAAGTGAAAGTCGTTAGAAATCAAGAAGGGGGGAGCGGGGAGGAGGGGAGGGGGAAAAACCTACCTAACAGGTACAATGAACACTATTCGCTTGATGGGCACACTAATAGCCCTGACTTAAGCATTACAAAAGCTATCCATGTAACAAAACATTTGTTCCTCCATTAATATTTTGAAATTTAAAAAAAAGGAAAAAAAAGTCCCCAGAGTGGAGACTTGTTTACAGTGGGGGTCCAGAAGGCCTCTAGGAAGGAGCACCTATTGTAGTAGACCCAAAAGATAGAAGGGATCAGGCAAGGCTTGTTCCAGCATGCACAGAGGCCCCAAGGCCACCTTTATGGTTCACCCCAAGCTTGCCCAGTGAGCGGCTGCAGTGGGGAGAGAGAGACCCCCAACACATAGGACTTTGGGTGAAAAACAATTACACTTGAAATTTTAAATGAACACCTATGGACAATCCCTTTTGCTCTCCTTTCCCTCATGAAGCACCTGAGACAAGTATTTCACAGGTAAAGGCAGCAAGGTGTAGAGGATGAGGAATTTGAGAAAGCCTGGATGTGGCAGGGCAGGAACTGGATCCAGATGTCCAGGAACAGAGCCCAAGAGAGCTCACCTCGGTCTTTGCTGCAGCCGCAAGCATGTGACACTGCCTCGGGATACAGGTGTTTGCCTCCTTCCTGAGGTTCTGAGCACCTAAGATCACGGATGGCAAGGCCAGGCTCCCAAGCATCTCATCGACGTCCTGTCCACCCTGCCCCCTGGGAGCTTGGGCTGGGGAGCCGGCTTGAGGGCACCCACTGTGCTCCCAGCATTGGGCTCTGGGCCTGAGGTTTTGTTTTGATTTGTAATCTGCAAAGTTGGTGGGCGATCCACGGCTCTGTTGGGTGGGTTCAGGGTGGCCCCAGATGGGCCTCTGCTGGCTGCTGCTGAGTAGCTTCCTGTGGTGCCCGCTCACCACCTTCTGCACCAACATCCCCATGTTTGGTCTGAACCCAATTCTCCCTGCCTGGAATCCCTTCCTGCACCATAGTCTTTGGGCTAGCCATAGGCATGCCTGCCTGGCCCAGGAATTTAGTCACAGGGCAGGGAGTATGGCCAAGTGTCTGCAGGAAAGGGGAAAAGCTTGGAGCTTGACAAGAGAGACAATGTACTTCACTCCTTCCTGGCGGTGTGGCCTTGAATAAGTCATAACCTCCCTGGGCCTCAGTTGCCCCATCTGCAAAATGGGGGTAACATCATCTCCACCTGATGGGGTTGCTCTGAGAATTAAGTGCCTGGAGATGCCCAGCAAGGAGTCTGACACACCTCAGGCACTCAGTAATCTGTGCAGGCCTCCTCCTCCTGCGACTGTTATTGCTGTGGCTGGCATTGTTGGGGTAGCTGGTCTGTTGTCCCCAGACCAGGCCCCCCAGTGAGAGAGGGCGGCTCTGGCTGCCCAAGTTAGTGTGGTGGATGCTGGTTCTGAATTTGGCGATTTCAGTTCTTACCTTAATTTTTAAAATCAGTTCTTATTGGTTAATATCAAAGTGAATCTAGTCAAGTATTAATAAATAAATCCGGTGGAATTTGGACAAATACAAATGGCAAGAAGAGAGACACTAAACAGCAAGCTGCCTGTGTATATGCGGAAGAAAATTTAGTCCCAAATTCAAGGCCTCGCCGCGGGCTCAGGACCAACGAGACTGCTTCAGAAACCTCCAGGGCCACCTCTGCCTTGGAAACGCTACGAACTGCTAAGAAAGCTCTGTGAGTGGTTAAGGGGTGGTGGTGGTAAGAATATTTCAGTTCGAAATTTAAATGTTGGAGGTTGGAGGGCGGGGACATTCTCTAACCTATATGGGTGACTCGAAGCTCTCCTGGAAACCCAGAAAGACCAATGTCTCCCAAATCCCGGAGAAATCTTCCTCCTACTTGCGATTCTCACGGGGAGCCCTCTCCCCCTGTGGCCCGGACGCTTTCACACAAACCGCTCTGCCGCATCAGCCCGGGTGCCCCCAGCCGCCTGGCCCGCGGTGCATCCGAGATGACAGATGGGGCACCCTGCGCCTCTCTCTGAAAACTGCACCCAAGCCCAGGAAGCGCTCCAAGCACTCAAACCTAACATCCCAGGGGAATGTGGCAAGCCCAGGTCCTCTGGCCTTGGCGTTGGCTCCCCTGCGATCGGGACAGGGGCGAGGCGGGAGGGACACTGACCTGGGAAGCCCGCGACTCGCGGCAGGCGAGGAGCAGCAGCAGGAGGAAGAGTGCGCGCAGAGAGTTGGGCACCATCTTGCCCATCGGAATCTTGCTGCCCGGGAGCGGGGAATAACTTCGTCTGCCTCCCCTGCCGAGTGGGTCCCAGCGATGCCGCAGCCGCCCCTGCAGGGTGCGGGCGCCGCGTGGCCCCGAAGCGGCTCGGGCAGGGACGGAGGCGGGAGGCCCCGAGCGCAGCGCAGCCCGCGGGGATCGGCGCCGCCCGGCCCTCGCTCTGTCCAGGTGCGCCGCGCCCGACCCTGAGCACCGCGGCGGGAGCGTCCGCAGCCGCCCGCACGAGACAGTCCCGGCGAGGCGGGGCGGCGCCAGCCCCTTGGCCAAGGCCGAGGGAGGAGGGGCTGCCCGGCCAGGAATGCGCCTGGGAGCGCGCCCAACCCGCGCGGCTCCCCGAGGAGGCCGGGCGCCACGCCGAGGACGAGCGCGGGCATCCTTAGGGCCCTCGCAGGGAAGGGCTGCCGGTGCCCCGCGCACGTGCGGGCGACTGGGAGCTGACGCCCGGCAGGTCCACTCCTCACTGTCCCCATTTCCCAACCGAGGAGGCTGAGGCTCACGCACCCAGTGGCAAGTGGCAGAGACGAGATCCAAACCTAGGTCTGCCCTACTTCCAAGCCCACGCACGGATCCCGTCCTCCACCACATTCCGAGGATGGGAACAGTTTGTCCTGGAGATGGACTTCCTACCTGGCATGACATAGACTAAGTTCTCCATCTGAGTAGACTGGTGTCTACTTTTAAATAATTCTATTGGGGTACAAGAACACACATGCACAGTGACTAAGAATCTACAGTCCTAATCCACTGCCCTCCACTTTTCAAAGGGAAGCAGAGGCTCGGTTTAAAATGGAGCCCAGGTTACAGAACGCTGACGCTTTGCTGAGGTCGAGTTAGGAAACGCGGCAGGGAAAGGCCGGCAAGAGCCGTCTGGAGTCCCCTGCCTTCAGGGGCTGTGGGAGATGCAGATGGCCAGACCGAAGCTCCTGGGAAACCATTTACATACTTACTAGAAGGTTTTCTGAAGGCAACACTGCCGGTGTTACTACACACCAAGTCTGGTCAAGCCCCACATCTATTTTTCCTTTCCGCACTTCACTCAGCAGAGCCCACTCAGAGCTCAAGGAATGAAGCCCAGAAGACAGCAGCCTCAGAGCAGGGGCTGTTTTCCAGTGAGGCCAGAAAGGAAGGTGGAAGTCCTGTCTTAATCCCTTCGGGCTGCTGTAGAGACCATAAACTGGGTAGCTTATAAGCAGCAAAAACTTCTTTCTCACAGTTCTGGGGGCTGGAAAAGCCAAGATCAAGGTGCCAGCAGATCTGGTGTTTGGTGAGGACCCAAGTTCTGGTTCACAGATGAGCCTTCTCGCTGCGTCTTTCTGTGGTGGAAGGGGCAAGGCGGCTCTCTGGGGCCTCTTTTATAAGGGCGCTAATCCCATTCATGAGGGCTCTGCCTTCATGGCCTATTCACCTCCCAGATACCACCACCTTGGTGATTAGGTCTTAACATATGAATCTGTGGGGCACACAAATATTCAGATCACAGCCAGTCTCCTGGACAGCACGGGGCATGGTGCAGGCTGGCCTCCACAGTATTTGTTGCCCAGGAAATCCTACAGTGCTGCCCCCTTCACCCTCCTGTGTCAGGAGGTAGAGCAGGGCCCATGTAATCTTATTTTGCATTCCTGGTTTAATACCTCGAGGAGAGACCTGGACAGAAGCCTGCTTCTCCCTGTCCAGGCAGAGAGGATGGGATAGCATGGCCCCCTCCAGGGCGGCCTGTGGAGATTGTGGTTCGGTGATGTGTTCGGTGTCTCTGCCAAAAGCCAGCCTCCTCCTCCCTGTCTCCCTGTACTCTCCCCCTGTTAATGAAAGATTTCGTTCCTGTAAGTGTGGCTGTGTTTATTTGGTGTTTCATCCCACCTTCTGTTTACGTGGCGACCTTCTCTGGAGGGCCACGCGTGCTCAGCTCTGCTCCGGCTGTGCATTGGGCAGCAGACCCTTCTCTTCTCCTCTCTTCTCTTCCCCTGCCCTTTCTGTGGAGCCATAAGGCTGGAAGAGAGTCTTCATTTCACAGATGAAGAAACTGAAGCGGAGCACGGTTGAGTGACTCGCCCAAGGAATGCAAACTCTGGTCTCAAGGCCCCTCCCAGAGCCGTGCGGTTTCCAGGACAGACGTCCTTTGACTTTACTCCACCTTTCACTTTTAGGCATACTCTGTTACTTCCATGAAATACATGACCACAGGATTGCAGGGATTTTATTGACAGGAATAGGAGTTTTTCTGGGGAGTTTTGTGTGTGTTGAGTTTCTACTTTTCAAGTGTTTCTAAATTTCAACAGGGATTTTCCCCCCCTATTTACTAATTTCCATGCGTTCCCCTTGCCCCACGGCTGCTTTCCATCTAGTGCTCCGGCATCTGGTCTGAATTAACCTTCCAAGGTCTGGCTGCCCCAGCACACTGCCCCTTCTCTCTCTCTTTGCTCTCAACTACCCGGATCTGCAGTAATCGAGGCAGACCCTCCGCAGCCCAGAACCTACCAAGGCTGTCTACAAGCAGACAACCTGTGAGAATAAGCCAAGTGCTCTACATTTAGGGCTCCAGCATCTCACCTTTGACTTAATAAAATGGACCGATCAGCTATTTTATTCCTTTTGTTTCCTCTCCATATAGTTTTTATGAGAGTATTGTGGAGTGTTGGGGGATTGGTTTGGTGGCAGTCCACACATCTAAAGAAAGTAGTTTTGAAGTCTTTTGGTAGGATTAATTGCTGTCTCCTGGGATCAGTGCTCTAATACACTCATGTTCTCGGTGTAATGTGGGCATGCAAAGTGAGATGGGAAGATTTGTTGTAGAAATCTCTGTTTAAGACACAACCGGAAGCAGCATCCAGTCTGAAACTGTCATTCCCATATCCGGTCGTCTGGTTGCTCATGGTGTCCCACACCATGTTGCTTACCTTTCTGGGTTCTTGGACTTCTCATTGATTCACCTGTGGATGAATCTTGTTAGTCACTCACAGCTGCTTCTCTCCCTTTACCTCTTTTATTCCACATCTGTCTGTCGTTCTGAATGTCTTCACATCAGCCCCCATGAAACACCTACAAAGCGTTCCAGGAGCAAAGCCAAGTATGTTAGCCTGACCTGGGATAACAGGGTAGAAACAGGGCAGGAAGAATGGTCTAGCAGGACTGCAGTGACTTCATCCAATTCATTCACTACACAAATATCTATTGAGTGCCACCTCTGGGCATGGCCCTGTGCCAGGCAGTCACTACATTATCACATTATATCTAGAGCTTTAGCCAACAAAACCATGCAGCTCTGTGTTGAACATGGAAGAGATTATCCACTTATGATGTCAGGACAGCTAGAAGAAACTGTTCACTCCAGGAAACTGTTTCCAATTTTATGAGATGAAATCCTGTAGAAAAACAGATTTCATTGTGCCATGATTAAAGACTAAACACCAGTTAACATCTGCCAAAAGGAGACAAACATTGAACATCCATGAATGCCATTCTTCATCGAAGTCTGAATGCCTCTGGAAGGGGCAGAGCGGTGGATGCAGTCAAGAACACACAGCCCTTGAAGTCAGACATGCCTGGGCCAAATTTTACTCTCCTCATGTTGCCAGTGTAGCCTTGCAACTCTCTTAATCTTTGCAGACCTCAGTTTCCTCATTTATATATGGGAATAAAATTATTTATCGAAGAGTTATTATGAGATTTCAAAATAAATAAGTGCCACCCTAACACAATGCTTGGGTTAAAGTAGGTGCTCAGTTAAAGGGACATTGCTTACTTATGCTGACTCTCATTGTCCTTCATACAGGGACAACATAAGAAGGAAACCAGCCAGGTGTGGTGGCTCACACCTGTAATCCTAGCACTCTGGGAGGCTGAGGCAGGAGGATCACTCTCAGGAGTGATCAACTCTCAGGAGTTGGAGACCAGCCTGAGCAGGAATAAGACCCCATCTCCACTAAAAATAGAAAAAATTAGCCAGGCATAGTGGGCCTAGCTAAGTCCCCACTACAGGTGTGGGACTACATACTTGTAGTCCCAGCTACTCGGGAGGCTGAGGCAGGAGGATTGCTTGAGCCCAGGAGTTTGAGGTTGCAGTGAGCTATGTGACGCCACTGCACTCT
>NW_012151052.1:401063-413676 GCF_000956105.1 Propithecus coquereli | reverse complement strand
ATGATATATATATATGACAACCATATCATAAACCCTATAGTTTATACCATAGTTAAAATCCTATAATGTGATATTGTAACTTTTTTTTAAAACAATCATGTGTGTTTTAAACAAATTTACAGCAAGAATACTCTTATATATCTTTATAGATGTGTTCACTATTTCTGATGCTCTTCATTTCTTTTTGAAGATCCAAGTTCCCTTTAGCATGAAGAACATTCATTAGCATGTTTTTTTATTATAGGTGTTCTGGCAACGAATTCTTTTAAATATGATTTATCTTAAAACATGTTTATTTTGACCTTGTCCTTGAAGAATGTTTTTGGTAGACATAGAATTCTGGTGTTGATGGCTTTTTACATTTAGCACTTTAAAGATATCATTAACCTGTTCTCTAGCATCCATTTTTTTCTGATGAGAGGTCAAATTCATTTCTATCATTTCTTTCCTGTATGTAGTGTGCTGTTTCTTTCTGGCTGTTATATATTTGTATCTTTGGATTTCTGCAGGTAAAACATACCTACGTGTAGTTTTCTGTGTGTTCTGATTAGAGTTCACATAGCTTTTTGACTGTAAATTTGTGTCTTTTACCAAATTTGGGGAGTTTGGCCATTATTTAATTCAATAATTTTTCTGCTTCATTATCTCTTGCCTCTCCTTTTAGGACTAATTTCACATTAGAACTTTTAATATTGTCCCATAAGTCCCTGAGGCACTGTTCTTTATTTTTAATTATTTGTGTGTGTGTGTGTGTGCTTTATTACATAGTTTATGTTCTACATTTCCTTTATTTGTTGTAGTTTCTGTATTTTTTAAAAAAAATTTTGTTGTTGAGATTTCCTATTCGTTTATTTACTATAGACTGTTTTCCTCATTAGGTCCTTGAGCATAGTTTTAACTGCAGTTTTAAAATCCTTTTTTGAGGTTTCACTCTCTTACATCCTCTCAGGTTCAGTAACCATTGATTGTCTTCTGAGTGTAGATCACTGCTTCTGGTTTCCTGGTATGCCTGCTTATTTTGGATTATATCCAGGGATCGTGAACGATATGTTGTAGATGCTCCTTATTCTGTTATGTTACTCTAATGTCACTTTTTATGTTGATATAAATGAATATTTTATATTCATATATTATAAAATTCACCACATTACAGGATATGATACAGGAGTTTTTTAGTATATTCACAAAGTTGTGCAACCATCACAATTGCCTAATTTCATAACATTTTCATTATTCCTTGGGAACAGAAACGACAAACAAAAAAACAAAAGAGGCTGGAGGAGCCAAGATGGCTGACTAGAGACGGCGCTTGTCAGACTGTCCCGGCAGGAAGGTAGGATATCAGATCGAGGAGAGGGGAGAAGGGTTGCAGCTCAGGTGTGGATCACAGAGAGAGATGACAGAGAGGGCTGTGGATCCCACAGAGAAAAACTGCAAACCCGAGAAGGAAGAAGATAAAGAGGAGGAGATATTGGCGAGGATCGAACCCAGTGCGAGGCTCGGAGCCCAGTGAAAGGGTAGGGAGAGATTGCCCTCCTCTTCCAACATGCCTTTGGTGAACAGCGGGCCACTGAGTTTATGGAAGGCTTTTCCACCCTCCACGAGCCCAGGCATGCAGCAAGTAAGGAACACTGGGGTGCACCAGCGAGACCCAGGGGTTTGGGAGGTCCATGAGGGGCTCCCCCTGGGAGAGTGTCATGAGAGGCCAGAGTGCGGCTTTCCTCCATCCAGACACTTCCTCTCCTGCACCTCCCCTGACTACCGCAACCAAGAAAGCAGTTTGAGCTCGGCTGACTTGTGGCCCCTGCCCCACCCATTTCAACTGCGAGAGTAGTTTGAGCCAAGAATTTCTCAAACAGCAGCTTCTCTCTGGTGGGCACACACTCCAGGCTAAGGTCTCCACAAAGAGTGGGGCCCACGCTTCTTTCCTTGAGGACTCATGGTGAAACAGGGTGCACAATTTGGGAACTCCGTGCCCACTGGCATTTCATGGGGTCGCACACCAGCAGCTCAGATAAGCAAGCCGGTCCCAGCACCCCTCGGACATGAAAGAGGTGCAGGGGGATGCAGAGGAGAAGTCTGGGAGCTGGACTCCGGTTGCAGAGGAAGCCTGTGCGAACATATCCGATGGGAGAGTGTGGAGGGGTGCTGAGGAACAGGGATCTAGGAGCATGCCCATCCCCTCAACTAGAGAACCACCATGTTGAATAAGGATGTGGCATTGGAAGAGGACTAGCCTAGCCCCTGCCTCCATGGCAACCAAACACCTCACACTCAGGTACGCTGGCTGACGAGGTGCTGTGGCCCTTCCCTCCACTCATTATAATAGGGAGAGCAGTTTGCACCGAGAAGTTCATAAGCAGTCACTTCTCTCCAGCAGACATAAGCTCCTGCCTGAGGTCCCCACAGATAGAGGAGCCCACACCTCTTCCTTTGAGGACTTATAGTGGAACAAGGTTGCACAATTTGGAAGCTCCCTGCCTGCTGGCATTTTGCAGAGATGCATGCCAGTGGGTCAGACACAGACTGGGGGAGGTTTGAGAGCTGGACTTGGATGGTGAGGGAGCACACGTGGACTGAACTGACGGGAGTGTGCCATGGGGGTCCAAGGACCAGTGATTTGGGAGAACACCCACCCCTCCCCGCAGAAAAACTGTGCTACTAGATGAAGGCAAAAAGATCCCAGCCCAGGCCCTTAGCACTCAAGCATTTAGGTCCCTCCCCCATGAACACCCTTCCCAGTTTGGAGAGCTTGTCTTGACCCTCCTACTGGCAGCTGCCCCTAGTGGCCAGAAAAGCAAATTCTGAGTCCCATTGAGGCTTTGCAAAGCCTTTCAGGCTCCTGCAACCTAGCCATGAATTGCCTTGCTCCTCCCTCCACTTCAGTGGTGGTAGAGATCAAGCAACTCCCTGGGAGCTACAGGGTCCCTCCTAAATCTTGGGGCACTCAAATACTCCACCTGGGGGATACCAGAGTCTACCACAGGCAAAAAAGAACATGTCCACAGCTGGTTCTTTCACACAAACATCAACCAGTGACTGGGAGAACAACTCTATAGCTCATTATAGTATCTTCCAACTCAAGCAGACAGGGCATGGCTGATTTGTACAGACAAGTACCACCCACCATCTTGGTGATTAAGCTAGGGGACCAAACACAATTCACACTGTTGGGAAGAGGTGAAGACAGCAGGACAGAGGCAACACAAGAGGATCATAAAACCTCCTCAACACCCCATAGGCAACTCGAGATCAGTACTATTCCTCCTGGCATGGTCGGGGACTGATCTTCAGGGACCCAGGGACAGGCCTGCAAGCCAGGCCTAGTATACCCAGGACTCAATTGTGAGGCTAGATTAGAAGGAATCAGCAAAAGAACCTCAGAAGTATGGAAAATCAGAGCGAAAACACACCTCCAAAAGGAAATAATTCTTTCCCCATGGATATCAACCAGAATGAAAATACTGAAATGACAGATAAGGAATTCCAAATATGGATTATAAGGACACTCAATGAAATACAAAAGAAAATGGAAAACCAACACAAAGAAACCACAAAAACAATACAATACAGAAAATGAATGACATATTCACTAAAGAAATCGAATTATTAAAAAAAAATCAAATAAAACTCCTGGAAGTGAAAAAGTCATTCAAAGAATTACAAAACACAGTGGAAAGTTTAAAGCATAGACTAGACCAGGCAGAAGAAAGAATTTCAGAGCTTGAAGACATCACCTTTGAATTAAACAAGTCAGTCAAAAATAAAGAACAGAGAAATAAGAGGAATGAACAAAGCCTACAAGAAATATGGGATTATGTAGAGACCAAACATAAGAATTATTGGTATCCCTGAGGTTGAAGAAGAAAATACATAAGAGTTGAAAAACTATTTGAAGGAATAATTGAGGAAAACTTCCCTGGTCTTGCTAGAAATTTAGATATCCAGGTACAAGAAGCTCAATGAACACCTGGGAGATTCATTGCAAAGGGGCAATGACTGTCACACATAGTTATCAGACTGGCTAAAGTCAACATGAAGGAGGAATTCCTGCAAGCCATAAGGTGAAAACATCAGGTAACTTAGAAAGCAAATCCCATCAGATTAACTGCTGACTTCTCAATTGAGCCCTTATAAGCCAGAAGGGATTGGGGCCCCATCCTCAGTCTTCTTAAACAGAATAATGGCCAGCCTAGAATTTTGTATCCTACAAAATTAAGTTTCCTGTAGGAGAGAGAAATAAAGACTTTTTCAGATAAGCAAACACTGAGGGAATTTGTCAAGACCAGGCCTGCCCTGGAGGAAGTACTCAGATCTGCATTATACATCAATCAGCACAATAGACACCCATCAGTGTAAAATCACCTAAAAGTGAAAGCTCAGAGCTCATATGAAATAATGGCTCAAGAGGTAAAACAAAGCAATAAGGTTCTACCCAACAGGATGAAGAGAAATGCATCCCACTTATCAATTCTTTCAATGAATGTGAATGGCTTGAATTCTCCACTCAAGAGACATAGGCTGGCAGAATAGATAAAAAAAAAAAAAATAGGAGCCAAGTAGCTGCTGCCTCCAGGAAACACATCTAACCATAAGGACTCATTCAGACTCAAGGTGAAAGGATGGAAAAAAAATATTCCTTGCAAGTGGAAATGAAAAGAAAGCTGATGCAGCCATTCTCATATCAGATAACACAGACTTCAAATCAACAATAGCAAAGAAAGACAAAGATGGTCATTATATAATGGTAAAGGGAGAAACTTAACAAGAAGACATAACAATCCTAAATGTTTATGCACCTAACACAGGCATGCCCGGATTCATAAAGCAAACCCTCCTAAATCTAAACAAAGTGATAAACAGCAGCATTGTAATAGCTTGGGACTTGAACACCCCACTGACATAATGGGCAGATCCTCCAAACAGAAAATAAAGAAATAATGGACTTAAATAGGACTCTAGAGCAAATGGGCCTAACAGATGTTTATAGAACATTCTACCCAAAAACTACTGAATATACAGTCTTCTCATCAGCATATGGAACATTCTCTATGATTGGTCACATCTTAGGCTACAAAACACATCTCAACAAATTCAGAAAAATAGAAATGATAACATGTATCTTCTCAGGCCACAGTGGAATAAAATTAGAAATCAAATCCAATAGAAACACTCAATTCTACACAAAGTCATGGAAATTAAACAACTTTCCACTGAATGATTATTAGGTCAAAGAGAAAATCAAGATGGAAACCAAAGATTCTTCGAACTAAATGACAAAGGGGATACCAAATCTATGGGATTCAGCAAAAGCAGTCCTAAGGGAAAAATTCATAGCCTTATGTGCCTATATTAAAAAGACAGAAAGATCACAAATCAACAACCTATTGAATCACTTCAAGGAAATAGAAAAGGAAGAGCAAACCAAACTGAAACCCAACAGAAGAAAAGAAATAACTAAGGTCAGAGCAGAACTAATTGAAATCAAAAAGAAAAAAATAATACAGAACGTTAATGAAACAAAAAGTTTGTTCTTTGAAAAAATAAACAAAAATGATAGGCCTCTTGCTTCATTAACCAGAAATAGAAAAGAAAGGATCCAAATAAGCTCAATCAGAAATGAAAAAGGAGTTATTACAACTGATACCACAGAAATACAAAATATCATCTGTGAATACTATAAAAATATTTATGTATAATCTCAAAAACATTGAAGAAATGGACAAATTCCTGGAAACACACAACTCCCTCAATCAAGAAGAAATAGAACTCCCAAACAGACCAATAATGAGCAACAAAATTGAAACAATAATAAAAAAAAATCTTCCAACAAAAAAAGTCCTGGACCAGATGGTTTCACAGCCAAATTTTATCAGTTCTACAAAGAATTGGGACCAATACTGCAGAAATTATTTCAAAACATTGAGAAGGGAGGAATCCTCCCCAACTCATTTTACAAAGCCAGTATCACCTTGATACTAAAGACAGGAAAGGCCACAACAAAAGAAAACTACAGACCAATACCTCTTATGAATATAGATGCAAAAATTCTCGATAAAAGTCTATCAAACTGAATTCAGCAGCACATCAAAAAAATAATCCACCATGATGAAATAGGCTTCAGCCCAGGGATGCAAGGATGGTTCAACATAGGTAAATCCATAAATGTGATTCACCACATAAACAGAAGCAAAAACAAAGATCATACAATCATCTCAATAGATGCAGAAAAAGCATTCAACAAAATTCAGCACCTTTTATGATAAAAAAATTCTTAACAAAATAGGCATAGATGGAACATATCTCAAAATTATAAAAACCATACATGACAAACCCACAGCCAACATCATACTGAATGGGGAAAAGTTGAAAGCATTCCTACTTAGAACTGGAACAAAATAAGGATGCCCACTGTCACCACTTCTATCCAGCATAGTGCTGGAAGTCCTAGCCAGAGTAATCAGGCAAGAGAAGGAAATTAAGAGTATTCAAATGGGGAAAGTGGAGATCAAACTATTGCTCTTTGCTGATGATATGATGTTATATTTAGAAAACCCCAAACATTCCACAAAGAGACTCCTGGAACTAATAAATAAATTCAGCAAAGTCTCAGGTTACAAAATCAATGTACACAAATCAGCAGCATTCCTATACACCAACAACAGTCAAGCTGAGAATCAAGTCAAAGACTCAATACCTTTCACAATGGGTACAAAAGAAATAAAATACCTAGAAATATATTTAACCAAGGAGGTGAAAGATCGCTACAAAGAGAACTACAAAGTACTGAGGAAGGAAATCGCATATATGCAAACAAATGAAAAAACATCATGCTCATGGATGGGCAGAATCAGCATTGTTAAAATGTCCACACTACCCAAAATGATTTACAGATTCAGTGCAATCATAATACCAACATCATTCTTCCCAGATCTAGAAAAAATAATTCTACACTTCATTTGGAACCAGAAAAGTACCCAAAAAGACAAAAAGAAACCTTAAGCAAAAAGAAAAAATCTGGAGGTATCACTTTACCAAATTTCAAGCTATACTACAAGGCTACAGTAACCAAAACAGCATGGTACTGGCACAAGAACAGAGATATAGACTGATGGAACAGAACTGAGAACCCAGATTTAAAACCAACCTCATATTGCCATCCGATCTTTGACAAAGCAGAGAAAAACATACACTGGGGAAAAGAGTGTCTAGTCAATAAATGGTACTGGGAAAATTGGATAGCCACATGCAGAAGATTGAAACAGGATCCAAATCTCTCACCACTCACTAAAATTAATTCAAGATGGACAACAGACTTAAACCTAAGACTTGAAACCATAAGAACTTCTAGAAGAAAATGTTAGAAAAACTCTTCTAGACATCAGCCTAGGCAAAGAATTTATGATGAAGACCCCAAAGGCATTAACACCAAAATAAAAATTGGCCAGGTGCATTGGCTCATGCCTGTAATCCAAGCACTCTGGGAGGCTGAGGCAGGAGGATCGCTCAAGGTCAGCCAAGACCAGCCTTAGCAAGGGCAAGACCCAGTCTCTACTAAAAAATAGAAAGAAATTAGCTGGACAACTAAAAACATTTAGAAAAAAATTAGCTGGGCATGGTGGCACATGCCTGTAGTCCCAGCTAGTCAGGAGGCAAAGGCAGAAAGATTGCTTAAGCCCAGGATTTTGAGGTTGCTGTGAGCTAGGCTAACATCATGGCACTCTATCCTGGGCAACAGAGCAAGACTCTGTCTCCAAAAAAAGAAAAAAATATTAACAAATGGGACTTGATTAAACTAAAAGCCTTCTGCGCAGCCAAGGAAACAATTAACAGAACAAATGGACAACCTACAGAATAGGAGAACATATTCACATGCTATATATCTGATAATGGGCTAATAGCTAGAATCTACAAAGAACTCAATCAAATTGGCAAGAAAAAAAAACCAACTCCATTAAAAAGTGGGCAAAAGACATGAACAGAAGCTTTTTGAAAGAAGATAGACTAATAATGGCCAATAAACATTTGAAAAAATGCTCGATGTCACTAATCATCAGGGAAATGGAAATCAAAACCACAATGAGTTATCACCTAATCCCAGTGAGAATGGCTTTTGTCAAAAAGTCCCAAAACAATAGATGCTGGTGTGGATGCAGAGAGAAAGGAACACTTACTTGCTGTTGGTGGGACTGCAAACTAGTACAACCTCTATGGAAAATAGTATGGAGATTCCTCAAAGAACTAAAAGTAGACCTACCATTTGATCCAGCAATCCCACTCCTGGGTATTTACCCAATGAAAAAAAGTCATTTTTATCAAAAAGACACTTGTGCCCAAATGTTTATTGCAGCACAATTCACAATCGGAAAGATGTGGAATCAACTCAAGTATCCATCAATTCATAAGTGGATTAAGAAAATGTGGTGTATATTTATACCATGGAGTATGATTTAGCCATTAAAAAAATGAATTAATACCTTCTACAACAATCTGGGTGGAACTGGAGACCATTTTGCTAAGTGAAGTATCCCAAGAAAAAACAAGCACCACATGTACTATTTAATTGGAGCTAACCAATCAGCACTCACATGCACAGATGGAAGTAAAATTCAGCAGAAATCAAGCAAGTGGGAAGAGGAAATGGGTGAAAGTATACCTAATGGGTATAATGAACGCTGAGTGATAAGCACACTTATAACTTTGACTCAAGCAGTACAAAAGCAATCCATGCAACCAAAACATTTGTACCCCCATAATATTCTGAAATAACAATAACAAAAAGAAACCCTGTGCCCATTAGCAGTCATTCCCCATTCCTTCATTCCCTCAGCACTTGGATGCCACTAATCTACTTTCTATTTTTGTGAATTTGCATACTCTGGACATTTTGTAACAAGAGAATCATATGATATGTGGCTTTTCAAGACTGCCTTTTTTCATTTAGCATGTTTCAAGAACCAACTATGGGCAGCGCGTTGGGCGGTCTCATGGCTCTGTGTCTTGCTTCAACAGTGTTTGGACGGAACAGACCCGAGGACTCCCTTTCTTCCAACCTCAAACTGCTCTCTGATTTCTCCACTTGCAATCTCCGGGACCAAGATCTCCGAACCAAGAGAAGATCTCTGCTATCTCCTGCTACTGGAGCCAGCTAACACCATTTTTTGTGGTTAGCACCTTACTGCCGAGCAACCATGAGCTCCCAGATTCGTCAGAATTATTCCACCGATGTGGAGGCAGCCGTCAACCGCCTGGTCAATTTGCATCTGCGGGCCTCCTACACCTACCTCTCTCTGGGCTACTATTTCGATCGCGACGATGTGGCTCTGGAAGGCGTGGGCCACTTCTTCCGCGAATTGGCTGAGGAGAAGCGCGAGGGCGCCGAGCGTCTCTTGAAGATGCAAAACCAGCGTGGCGGGCGCGCTCTCTTCCAGGACGTGCAGAAGCCATCTCAAGATGAGTGGGGTACAACCCGGGACGCAATGGAAGCCGCCATGGCCCTGGAGAAGAGCCTGAACCAGGATCTTCTGGATCTTCATGCTCTGGCTTCTACCCGCACAGACCCCCATCTCTGTGACTTCCTGGAGAATCACTTCCTAGATGAGGAAGTGAAACTCATCAAGAAGATGGGTGACCACCTGACCAACTTCCGCAGGCTGGCCAGCCCCCAGGCTGGGCTGGGCGAGTATCTCTTCGAAAGGCTCACTCTCAAACACGACTAGGAGCCTGCCAAGCCCAGCGACCTCTGAGGAGCCCCTCTCAAAGTGTCAGGGCTTCTGCCTGAGCCTCTCCCTCCAGCCACTAGGCAGCTTTTTAACCATCCTGGAGTCCTCTCCCAAGCCTTGGACCAAATGGAAATAAAGCTTTTTGCAGCACCCAGTTGGTGATTTTGTATGTGGTATGAAAAGTGAGGTGTAATCTATTTTCACAAGGATTCTGAGTGAGCTGGGATGGCAGAGAAAGAGGAGTTGGCCCCATCTCCCATTTTCTTATCTGTTCTAAAGCAAGATCCTATCTATAGGGTGTGAAGTTGAGGGTTCTCTGCTTGCCTGGTTGTTAACTGACCTCCCCAGATGATAGACTCAGACTCCAGGGAGTTGAATTTAGTAAAACCTGGGGTTGGTGGCTGGAAGCAGTTACTATTAAATTTCAGTAACCAGAAACAGTCCTGTTTAAGGAGTATGGGGCCAGACATAGTGCCAAGCTCTGAAAGTACTGTCTCTGCCTCAATTCTGGGAGGCAAGTAGAATAGTAGCCCCTTTATATGGGCAAAGGGAGGCTATTACTGTGCAATTTGGTTGGCAAACAGGAGGCACACACCTGGGTCCAACCACTCCAAAGGCTACGCCTTTAGTTCAGAGATCATGGCCTGTATGGTAATCCCAATGCAGGGCACACACTGGACACAGTGGGAGGAATTATGTGAAATTTAGGGCCAAATTCTCCAAATGGGCACTGAGGAATCTTAAAGAGGCCTTAGGAGGCATCTGCTGGGTCCAAGCTACAAAACGAGTCAGCTCTGACCCTCTCCCTCTTTCCCTTCTAGAAGAGGAGTCTAAGTATGGACTGGATACTGGTTCTTTTGCTCAGCACTGTACCCCTCTCGCCAGACTTTAGTGGCCACTCAATTTGGGGGAAGGGGAGGGGTCTCTGTGTCACACCGTGGCCAACAGGAAAGATTAATCACACCTCCAAATCCAAACAATTCAGAGCTTTCTAATTCCCTGAGTAATGATTGGCTCAGAATTGCACATAAGCCTTAGTGAAGATTTGAACTAAATGGAAAAAGATTTTTCCTAAAAATAGAGCCATTCAGAGGACAGTGACAGAGACCACAGAATCATGGAAATGTGCCTTAAACTGGTGCTGTCCATCTGTGTCCAATAGGGTAGCTATGAACCACATGTGGCTACTGAACACTTGCATGTTGCTGGTATTACTGAGAAACTTACTAAATAGCTACATGTGGCTTGTGGCTGCCCTACAGATCTTCATCCTAGTCACATGGCCCCTTTATGTCAAAGATCATGTCAGCCAAATTTTTGCCACTTGCAAATCAAGTCCCAACTAAGCAATCGGAGGTATCTTATGTGAACACTGGAATTTTAGAACAGCAATGCAAGCCTCGCTAGAATAGCAGAATGAGCTAAGGGACCAGGGAGGGGGCAGGGTTCGAGGGGACAGGAACAAGGGCCCTCAAGTGCTCATGTCTGACCACACCTAGGATTCTTAAATATAGATGTATTTTTTTCATCTCTGGATACTCCAATCACACCCCTTCTGGCCTCCCCTTCCCAATTGCAAACCAAGCAGTGCATCAGACAACACAGCACACATGAGGGGGCCCCTCTCTTTCACAGAAGCTGGGGGCAGAGCACAGCTTGGGGATGGAAGAGCCTCGAGGTACACGTGAACCCAGTGGGATCAGGAGAAAGGGACCAGTATGCAGCAAAGTGGTAGAGTTCCAGGTTCGGCAGCCGGGACCTAGAGCCTAGTGGTTTCACAGTGGGCTGGGCGGTTGGGGAGGAGTAGGGGTAGAGGCGGACAGCCAGTTCTGTCCTCAGCAGGATTCCCTGGAGGGCACAGAAGGAGTCTCTCAAGATATGGGGGACTGCTCAGACTCAGGGAAGGAGGAGGAGGGTCTGGTCCAGAAAAAGGCCAGAAAGGTGTCTAGATCACAACTTGCATGTTCTCCAGAAGGCAAGAGGAGCCAAGTGGTTCTGCTACCCCTGGTGTGCCCAGTGTGGGGCACGGCAGGAGCAAAGGTGGAGGGATCCCTCAGGCAGAGCCAGACAAGCCAGGGAAGGCTGCCATGAGCCTATCCTGGAGCCCAAGTTATGGAGTTGAAATGGAGGACCCTCTGCACTCCGTTATTTTAAGTCCCTGAAAGTGCCCTGGCTCTGCACTTGATTGTCCCATTAGCAGGGACACCATATGGTTTGTAGCACCTGGTGGCCCCCAGGCCAGGCTTGAGCACTACGTGCTTTATATGCTGCAGAATTTGCAAGCCACAGAGGGCTGCAGGAGCCTTAGCCTGAAAGCATCCGGCCAGGTTTCCTAAAACCTCTGGCACCACTGCAGAGTAATGGCAGATTGCTGGCTTCTGGGATGCAGTCCAGGGCACAGATTATACATTCTGGACCAGAGAAAGGCACAGCGTTGTGGATTCTGGAGTGTGGGGACTCCAAGAGCGGAGCTGGAAGGCTGGAGTGTATGGCAGACTGGGGGAAGCTGTGGGCCACGCCGAGTGTGGCTTCCACTCGGGATCTGGAGTGGGGTTTGGGAACAGCCTTTCTGTACCCACCCTCCGGAAGAGCTAGGAGTGTGGGGCGGAGGACTTAGTTGCGCTCCTCGCCCAGGGAGCTGGCAGGACTGAGGGGCTCGCTGGGGGTGCTGAGCGAGCTGGAGGGTGCAGTGTCCACCGAGTTGCGCTTGCTCCCGCTGTTGGAAGAGGCAGAGGAGGCACGGCGCGGCCACTCAGGAGCGCGGATGTTGCGCCGGTCCTTGGCGGCCTCCTCATCCTCATCGTAGCGCTCTTCCTCCGGCAGCCCGTCTCGGGGCTCCTCCTCGTTCTCGCTCTCGTGCGGGCTGGAGTGTCGTGACAGTGAGGGCGACG
>NW_012151052.1:367568-401013 GCF_000956105.1 Propithecus coquereli | reverse complement strand
AAGAACCAACTATGTTGTAGCAATTAATAGTACTTTACTAATTTTTGTGGCTGAATAATATTCAACTGTATGGATATAGTATACTTAGTTTATCCATTCATCAGCTAATGAATATTTGGGTTGTTTACAATTTGTGACTATTATGATTAATTCCACTGTGAGCATTTGTGTACACATTTTTATGTGGACACGTTTTCATTTGTCTTAGGTATATACCTAGGAGTGGAATTGCCGAGTCTTATGGTCACTCTCTAATCATTTGATGAACTGCCAGACTGTTTTCCAAAGGGGCTGTGCCATTCACTGTACTTCCCACAAGCAATTTGGAAGAGTTCAAATTTCTTCACATCCTCACCAACAATAGTTATTTTCCTTTTTTTTTTTTTTCTTTTTTGAGACAGAGTCTCGCTCTGTTGCCCAGGCCAGAGTGCCATGGCGTCAGCCTAGCTCACAGCAACCTCAGATTCCTGGGCTCAAGTGATCCTCCTGACTCAGCTTCCCAAGTAGCTGGGACTACAGGTATGCACCACCACGCCTGGCTATTTTTTTTTTCTGTTTTTAGTAGAGACAAGGTCTTGCTCTTGCTCAGGCTGGTCTCGAACTCCTGACCTTAAGTGATCCTCTAGCCTCAGCCTCCCAGAGTGCTAGGATTACAGATGTGAGCCACTATGCCCAGCCATCGGTCAGTCTATTGTTTTCTCTGATTGTTATTTGTTGCCTCAGACAGCTACAACATTAAAACATGTGCCTATGAATGTTTTTTAACAAGCATCCCCTGGAAAGAGACTTTTAGCATTGGGAAAGCTATGACTCAGTTCAAATAAAGACAAGCCTTTCTAAGAGGTCTTCTAGGGAACAACCAGACAAGTCAAATAATGACAATTTTTTGGAAGTGAAGCTCTGAAAAATCTCCAACTCCATCCTGCTCCGTCCAGTTCTGGGAATGTGGCCTATTATATTTCAAGACTACTGCTGAGCTTGGGAGCAGAGGAAGGAGCCAGGATAAGTTAAAACACCACAGTGTTTACTATTCTTAGTGATATTCAGCCATTTTCCTTGAATAAATGCTCCTTGGCTTACTACAAGACTGGTTGATTCCAAAGTTCTGAAAAGTTGATTCTGAAAGTTTTTACCAGTTTTTTCATCAATTTTTTTTAATGAATGGTCAAACTTCCAGAGATCCTTATTCTGCCATTTTCTCTGATGCTACCCCCTTATTACTTGTTTTTTTTTTTCAAGCAGGCAATTTACTTGGTTGCAATCAAGTTCCAAACTTTATGGGAGTGTTAGCAAAGCTCTCAGTTTCACTTTTTTGGCTTTAGATGGGTTGCATCTGCCACATACATGCATAGTTCAGGGTGAGCCAGTAACTTTGGAAGTCTACATACAGAATTTCGTGCTTGCCTTCTTCGGTTCTCTCTGTCCGTTTGGGCTGCTATAACAAAAACACCATTAGTAGATGGCTTAAAATCAAACATTTATTTCTCATGGTTCTGGAGGTTGGGAAGTTCAAGATCAAGGCACTGGCAGATTTGCTCTCTGGTGAGGGCCTGCTTTCCAGTTCATAGATAACTGTGTTCTCACCATGTCCTCACATGGCAGGAGGAGAAAGAGAGTTTTTGGCAGTCTCTTTTATAAGGGCACTAATCCTATTCATGGGGGCACTATCCTCACAACCTCATCATGTTCTCAAATCCCTACCTCCTAATACCATCATATTGGGAATTAGGATTTCAACATATGAGTTTGGGGGACCACAAATATTCAGCCCATAGCAATCTTCTTCAGTAATTCTTCTTTTAATTTCCAGTTGCTGTGCTTTTTTTGAGCTCTATCTTCCAGTTTTAAACCAGTAAAATAGCAGGTTTTATATCTGGGTTTTATCTCCCCACTTGGCACAAACTGTGACCTGCTATCAGTGTAAAAGCCACATAAATGGGAAATTTACCATGTGTGGTTTTTTCCTCCAAGCATTGAGTTCCCTCCAATCTCCCTGATTTTTGTCTCTCTCCAACATCTTCAGGTATTTGTTATTCTAATTTTGTCCAGAGTTGTCATCCATGGGAAGGGTTGGTCCAATAAAAGGTACTTCTCCATTATCAGAAGCTAGAATCTATAATTGTTATTTTGTTAGAACAAATTCATTATTAAAAGAGCAATTTTATAGCTAGTGAAAAGGCCAACTTGTTTATTCTCCTCTTAATATAAATGTCTAACATAATTCTTTGGATACAGATATATTAATGCCCAAACTCTCTTTTTTATAAAAGGAAGATAAAGTTATAGAATATTTTATTTTCAGTATTTTCAGTAATGCTGAAGTAAAATGCAGACACTGTTGCTAACTCTCTGGAATCCATTATATCTCAAGGAAATCTCCACTTAGCAAATTAAGGAGAGAATCAGAATTGTGACTATTTATGCATTTCAAGTTTTAATATGTATGTAGTTCAACCCTCCTGTGGCATCGCTCTCCCTCTGGCCCCAGAGGGTCACAGGTTAGAAAAACAAACCAGGAAACAGGCTTCGACTCTGGCCTGAGGGAACTGTGGCCCGTGACACTTTCCTGGTCCTCTTTTCCTCATCTGTAAAGAGATCTCAGAGGCCCCTTCCAACCCTTAAGGTTTTAATTCTGAGGATGACTAAAAATATGCCAAAATAACTGTTTTGCCAGGACACTGATACTATGTAAATTTTTTTAAAGTTTTTTTCTTTGATCTCCAAATTCATTTAGTGGCATTTGATAAGAAAAAGTAGATTTATAAATTTAAAAAAAAATTAGAGACAAAAAGTGTTGAGATTAGAGATTAGAACTCTTCAGAGACATTACTTTGGCACCACCTGCTGGATAGCTTTTTTCCTATATATAAACTTTCTTTTTTTTCTCCCCCTACCCCCACCAAGTACATAAACTTTCATTGCAGCTTCTGATTACTTCTCCAAGGCGATCCTAAGGAAATATTGTCAAAATGATTTACATCTGAATTCAGTATCAGGCTGGCCTCTGTCAATGGAATGAATGTAGTTGTCAATTCACTATCACTTAAGGGGCATAGAACTTGCCCTGCGTAACTTCATTTAAATATAAATCAATCTTATAATGTGTTTGAATTTTTTCTTTCTTTTTTATTTTTCTTTGAGACAGGGTCTTGCTTTGTTGCCCAGGCTGGAGTGCAGTGGCGCGATTATAGCTCACTGCAGCCTCGAACTTCTGGGCCCAGGGGATCCTCCTTCCTCAGCCTCCTGAGTAGCTGAGACTACAAGAGCATGCCAACACACCTGGGTAAATTATTTTTTATAGGGTTAGGGAGACGGGTCTCACTATGTTGCCCAGGCTGGTCTCAAACTCTGGTTGTAAACTCCTGGGCTCAAGTGATCCTACTGCCTCGGCCTCCCAAGTAAACTGGGATTACAGCCATGAGCCACTGCACCGGCTCAGAATGTGTCTGAATTTCACACGCAGTTTGTTTCAGCTGACTGTTGCATCTTTCACATTAATCTCAGCTGCCTTCTGAAGGCTGATCCCGTGCACCAGGCACTTTGGATACACTATCTTACTTAACTCTCTAACAAGCAAACACGACTTTGTTAAATGAAACTTCCCCCCTCCCCCTCGCCAGTACTTTGAGGACGACCCTTCAAGGATGATTCCTACCAGTATTATATTATAGCAGCCTTCCCACTTGCCAGAAAGATGAACTTTGGCAAGTTACTTAACCTCTCACTCATAAACCAAGGGAAATAATAGCACCTACCTCATTGCCTACTGTGAGAATATGGTGGTTAACAAAGCCTGGCACTCGCAATACTCCCAACACTCCCTAAATTGTCACCACTGTCATTACAACAGCCCCAGCTTTTCCTCTGGGACTCCCCATCTTGTCCCCCTCACCCCTGAAAGCTGGGAGAATGTCTGTGAAGAAAATTCTCTATGTTCCATCTATTAATACTTGTGGCTGGATGTATTTTATTATTAATGGATTAAGCTGTGACCTGAAACCACACTTTTCTAGATTTACTATTATTATATCGCCTAATTAAGGCACTATCATTTTTTACGTATTTATTTTTCAATACGTTTACCTTAGAAATTAGGAAAACAGAAAGGCAGAGAAAGGTTTTTACGCTTCCCATAGTTGATTGCCCGGAAATAATCTGGCAGAGGCACTAGTTGTCCACCCAGATCCACCTTCCATAGAACTAGAATAGTAGGCGGGCACATGGCTACTGACATTTCCCAGCCTAACTGGCAGTCTGGCGCGCCATGTGACTAAGTTTTTGCCAATGCAATATGCTCAGAAGACATGTGCACCGCTTTCAGGTCTAGGCCCCCAAACCTCCCCAGCTGTGCTGGCTGGGTACGGATGACAGGCCCCAGGGAGATGGCAGGCCCACAAGATGGAAATACAGTTCTGGTCTCTGAGGAACCACATGGAGGAGGGGTGCCCTGCCCACCTCCACACCCACTCCACAACTGTTACGTGAGCAAGAAATACACACCTTTTTGTCTTAACCTTCTGAAAGACCGGACTCAAGTTGTGACCACAGCCTAGCTGAGCCTCAACACCAACCATGTGTGCCACTTCGATGGATTTCCACTCAGTCCTTTCTCTACCTGTACACAGATAAGCATTCATCTATGTACCTTTGCATCTTCATTCTTACAGTATTTTCCTATTATAACTTCTTCATAATAGTTTAATGGCTGTATAGTATCTCAAAGTAGCTGATTAAACTATAATTCACTTAACATTTATATTGTTGGCATTTAATTTTATCTCTACTTTAAACAATGCTGTAATAAACATTATTGTGCAGAACCCTTATTCTATACTTTGAATCACTTTTAAAAACATCACAGAATTGACATTATTCAAAGGTTATAAACACATTTTGGAACTTTCCGAAAGACTGAATCAATTACAGTACCATCATTAATGAGTGTATTCATTTTATCAGACTTTGAAAGCAAAGGGATATAAACTTAGGTTAATTTGATTTTTAAAACTATCCCCTAGCTTTTACTTTGCATTTCTTTATACTACTGAGATTGAACACTTTTCCGTGTTTGATTCTCTCCTAAGAATTTTGTGTCCTGTCATCTACTGGAGTCTATGTCATCTAGCAATAACAAATATTATCAAGAATCAATCATCCAAAATTTCAGAAAGCATTTTTATTAAAAGAACAAATATTAAGGCACAAAAATACATCAATTTTTCAAACAAAAATCCTTCAAATAGTTATATCCCACATTCAAAGAAAACTTCTTCCAAATTACAGAATAATTTAACCTTTTTAAATAGAAAAATACAACTTCTTAAACCACTAAACTTTCTCCCCAAATAAATGAATGTTTTCCTAGTTCTAAAGACATTTCTTCATGCAGTATTGAGCTCTGGTGTTATAAAGTACACTTCCTTAAAAATCTAGTTTTGTCACTTATATACAGTTAATACATTTAGAACCTTAACCACTATGTTAAATTTCTCTCTTATAAGGCTTGGTGTTTTGTATTGCTTATTACATGCCATTGATCACACAAAGACACAAGTGCCAGAACTAGTGACTTATAAATTATTCACAGATTTATAAATCTAGCATAGCCATCTCTCAACTTTAATCATATATAATCTAGTGCAACAGACTCGAATCTCTTTTTTAAAAAAAGAAGATATAAACCAACCTTATATGTACATTTTTTACACTTTCAGTCTTGACAGTATAGTAGTGTAAACATTGTACTGTAATACAGGGGGGACAGTCAGTATTTTCTACAGGATATCAAAGAGTTAAAAAATGATTTTCTTTACAGGAAAAGTATAAGAACATCCTATAATCTCTCAGGTTTAAAAAATTTAAACATTCACCTATTTTTCCTTATTTTTGAAATAAACTAACTACCATTTAAAGCAGATATTTGAATACTAATCTAACTCAAATCATGAAAATTCCCTTTCAAGCACATTTCACACATTTAAACCTATCATGAATTTCATAACAAGAATACTTCAGCATTTTTCCTAGAAACACATGAAACTGAACCTGTATCCTCAGATCCCCTCGTTAACAGGCAGACCATCCTGATGGCATCCTAAAACAAAACTGATGTGAGCACTTCAAAGGCCTCTATGACCAGTTTCTGGAAACTTTGTGCAGAAGCAGGGACGATGAGCTGTGCACTGTCCCTGGGTGTAACTTCTCCTCGGTGTCCTTCCTGTAGCACCCCCTCCTGGGTATGTGAGGGGCTAAGAAGGTCCTCCGTAAGAATACTCGAGTTGGGTCATCAAACCTCAACGGATGGCACAATTATCACTGAAAGTGACAGACACAGCACATGCCCTTCTAGAAACATTTCTGATGAGATTACTAGGAGGGGATCCTGCTTTCTCTGGATGGAAGAAAAGTTTGCATTGCAGCCTGTAGCTGATCTACCTACATAGGCAGCATCATTTATCTTTCCAGCCGCAGAAAGACATGTTTGTATAAACGCTATTGAGGTTACGTCAGAGGCAGTTTTCCTTATCACACTTACCATCAACTCCCCACTCCCACCCCACTACATTTGTAGGTCCCAATGGCTATAAGCCTGGTATTCTGCATTTTGAAATTCAAATAGAGCCATATGATGAGCTGGGGGTCAACCTGCCTCAAAATTTGGGGGGTGGGGTATTAGGTAAAAAGATTAACAAGAAGGCAGTGGTTACCTGCAGCTCTGAAATAACGGGGCTAAAGGTCTAAGAATACACCAACACCACAATGAACTAAAGTGCTAGGAAATGTGGTGGGTGGGAGTGTGTTATTGTGGCAGAATCTGAAATAAGGAATGGAATCCACAACTGTTACATTAGACATTCTTTCCCTAGGAAGGATGTCCCAAAGCAACAGCATCTTGAAAACCATGCCTTCTCGGTAATGTTTGCCAATACTCTTCACGTTCCACATGTTCACTACTGAAAACATATTTGCCAACATCTTTCAAGAGACATTACTACCAAAACTAAATCTTCCTTACTAATCTCTCTGAAATGAGTAAACAAGAAATAAATTCAGAAGGTTGACTTTTGAAAGAAAAAGAAAATTTTCCTTTGTGGCTTCATGGTGAAAAAAATTAGAGGTTTTGTTTGTATTGGTTAATGTTTTCCTAATCAAAATTCTCTGAAGTCATTCTCAATTCATAGGTTAGAACTCCTCCAAAGAAAAGACATACAAGACTCTAACTTTAATTACTATTCTTGCTTTTCTTTTGGAGACAAGAGTCTTACTCTGTTGCCCCAGCTAGAGTGCCGTGGCGTCATAGTAGCTCACTTCAACCTCAAATTCCTGGGCTCAAGCAATTCTCTTGCCTCAGCCTCCCCAGTACAGATGCGCACTGCCATACCCAGTTAATTTTTTTTTTCTATTTATTTTGTAGAGACGGGGTCTCGCTTTTGCTCAGGCTGGTCTCAAACTCCTAAACTCAAGCAATCCTCCCGGCTGGGCCTCCCGGAGTGCTAGGATTATAGGTGTGAGCCACCACGCCAGGCCTTTAATTACTATTCTAACTATCCACTAGCCCTGCATCTTTGGTCATGAAAGCAGCAAAACATTAACATTTTCATCATACTACATTCAATTGCCTTTCAAGTTTAGAACATTCCACATTTTTAAAAAAGACATTAAATCAAAAGATTTCAAATTACACATTACAAATGTGTAATGTAACAGAATAAGGTATAAAACATGGTTGAAGGTTAAGAAATTAATTACAAGATTAACAGTGAGGTACCTTGCAATTAAACATATGTTTTTATTATGAAACGGAATATGCCAAGATGATGTAAAAGGTACAGTTCTAGTTCACCCAAGGTCTTCCAGCTTGCTAGGCAGGAAGTGATCTAGGGAGCCATGTGGCCAGGTGTCCATCACCTGCCCTGGCAGAGTCAGCAGCAGCATGTGTACACACGGCCTGAGTGAGGGAGCAATGGCAGAGCAAACCTTTGGAGGTGACCCTCAAGACTTCTCTCTGTGCACTGTGATCCCCTGAGCTCAGAGAAGACCCAACTCCATGATTTGATGTGCACGGTGATACTTACAAGCAAGGGCTTTGTGCAGACAAAAAAAAGACAAAATTAAACATATAGACATGCCTATGTTCCAATGTTAACCAAGTTTTTACTTACTATGAAATCACTTCCACGTAAAAGTCAAAGAAAATTATTATTGCATCTAGTAAACTCAAGACATGGAGACATTGATATACTACACTTCAGAAGAATCACATTATCTACCTCAAGGTGAGTGGAAAGAATAGCAGGAGTGTTTATTTAACATATTAACTGCCATGTGAGTTGTATTTAACGCTAGTTTTGAGCCTGGGGCCTCGTGAAGCGTATGTAACTCACATGTCTCTTCACTTTGGAAGCCGCCAGAACAATTTTTCAAGTTGCACATAACTCACGCACAGGAAACAATAAAAAATAACAAATTTTTCATTAAATTAGAAAGGATCGTTTTGTTTTGAAGTTTTTACTCTATTTTCATAATAAAACACCGTGGCCCCAAAGAGAAAAACTTTTTCTAGTGTGGCAGTCAACGTGTTACAAAAATTTTTTAAGAAAGGAGAGGGAACCAAAATCCACACGACTGCCACCCATCAGCCAAGAGGTGTTCGTGCAGATACCTTTATCATACTTCTCTCAGATTATTTCCAGTTCCAGGAAATTTAATGAACATTAAACTGACATTCAAGAGTCAGCTATAAAAGGGTTACGGAACCCTCCTATCACCTGAATTCATTTTAACATACAGATTTCCAAAATAATACAATAAAAACATTATGCTATATCAAAACAAAGCCCTCTTTCAGTCTTGAAGAAGGACAGTCCTTCATGGTTAACTAGGTTTCATTTACATGGGTTCCAATCACATTATCTTTTCTGAAGAGAACATTTTTTCAGCCATGTCAGATCTGGTCATGATTTCCTGAAGAAGGAAAAAAAATAGAAGATAGGTGTCAAAATGTTAATGCTGCTTCCAAAACCCTAACAAAAATGTCCTGATCTTTCAATAGTTGCAATTTAATCTTTTCAACAGCCACCATTTTGGGGAACTAAAATATATTCCATGATAGACATTGAAATACCAGATATAGAAAATAAAAACCACATAATCTGTACCCTTTAATAATGCACAATTATCTGCTTAGAAGTTCAGAAAACTTCTAACTTCCTGCTAGCTAGAAAACATGTCAAGTTCAGAATCTCCAGGGAGAGCAGGAATGGATCACAAACAGATTGCTTAGGCATAGCTCATCGAGGGATCTGCCTCACTTAACTGAATTAATGCATTTTTGAAATTATAAATGAATTATTTACTAAATAAATACCTTAAACACCCCTTTAAAAGTAATTCTACAGTACATCTTTCTGTGGAGTTATACATTTTAAAATTTAACTGTTTTGTAGTAAGGCATTCTCAAAGACTCCCATCCTGCTGCGGTCAAATCAACACACTGATGCCAATATCATTTCCCTGATCTTTCAACAAATAGATTTCTGGCTCCTCCTCTCATGTTCTACAGCCACCACATAAATTACTACTTAACTACCACAAATTTCTCTCTACTGTTCCTTTATATAAGTTAATGTTCCATGCATCCATCCTTTAATTCTTATACTTCAGACTTCTTCCTGCCTTGGGTCATGCTTCAATGTCCAGAATCCATAACTAATTTTTCCCCAAAAAACTTTCCTAAATCCATATCCTCTATTCAAATTTCCTGCTTAGTAAGTAAATGAAAATGAGATAGAAACTTTATTTAATACTCCAGTGAAACATCTACAAGTATCAGAGATTAATTTAAAGAAACTATCTTAAAATCTTCTAAACTCTTATCTATATACAAGATCTTAGCAAATCAAAATAATCCCTCCCTTCTTTCATACCAATAAGCATTGATCTTGCTCTTGTTTGAAACAAGAACTTTTCCCATAAATCCTTCAAACTTTACCCACGAATCAATTCATAGTACCTTTCTGTCTGCTCAATTTATAATCATTTTAAAAAGTAACTTTCGGAATCTCTTTCTGAAATACATCTCTATTTTGTGAAAATAGCTCCAAGGAAACAAGCAAAAATGTATTTTACCTCATCTGAATCCACTAACACTGGAAGAGCTCTGAAATAAAACGGAGGGTGGGGGAGTGACAATGTTATTAAAAGTAATGCCAGCATTCCCACAAAAACCGAATATAGGCGTGCTCTATAACCTACAAATTCTCCCCCTCGGAGACAGACAGCTGGGAGAAGGGAGCACCTAGGCTCACTGACGTGGAAAAGAATTTTCATAGTAGTAGTGTTCTCAATAACTCTAAACTCAAAATAACCCAAATGGGTAAATTGTAGTGTATTCATACAATGGAATATAATACAGAAAAGCAAATGGATAATCTATTAAGGGATAAAATTTTAAAAACTCACACAAGTAATCTACAGTTATAGATGTCAGGACAGCAGGACCTCTGGGAAAGTGAGCTGCTGATTTAGAAGGGAAATGGAGTTTTTAGGGTACTAGAAATATTCTACTTTCTGATCTGGGGCTGATTATACAAACGTGCTCATTAAAAAAATTTTACTGAGCCATATACTTAGGATGTGTGCATGTTCCAGAATGTATGTTGCTTCAAAAAATGCTCAGTTAAAAGTTAACTGAAATATTTCACAAATCTTAACTTCAAAATGAAAACAACAAAAACAGCAAGATCAGCAATCCTAAAGACTAAGATGTTGGACGAATATCAATGACTAAAAACATACAAATGAGTAATTCCAAACACAACTGACATCTAACTACTTATTTATTTTTTAATCCCCTGCTATTTTTACTTTGAATAGCTGGACAAGTATCTGAGTGGTGACCTACCATCTAATTAGAAAACCCACACATCATGTGCTTTTGTGAGAACTTAAGAGGGATGAGTAAACACATTATGAAAAGTGGTACTTATAGAATCAAGTATTTGCCTAACTGTTGTATCATTATCACCACTGCGTGGATGTCTACCAACGAAGGGTACTTAGAGAAAGAAAGAAAAAAGAGAGAAAGACACAACATAACCTTGCTCAGGAAAGATAATATAGATAAAAAGAAAAGATAAGTGTTCAGTAAGCTTAATCTAGCCTCAGTGTGCAATAGAGCTTTGAGGGAGAGAGCCTGAAGGAAAAGTCCATGTGCCAAAGTTACAACATGAAAGTCACAGAAATGCACAACTCCAGAGGATGCTATTACAGCACAATCTATGGTGAAAGCAGAAGAAAGAGAGCTGTGAGACTAGATGTGAGAAAGTCGTCAAGGCTTATTGTGGAATGATACTATCAAGGAAAATCTGGGGAAGAAGACTACATTAGGGGAAAGATGAACCTTAGAGGCCCAGAAGTAGTCTGCTAGGTGCTTGGCACCTTGGTTAGACAAAAGCACTAGCCATAACAACAATGGTTCCTACTGTGAGGTTAATGACCATTTAAACCTTATGAACACCTATTCAGGGCATTGAAGAGGGAGGTGAGCTGGTGAGCTACGCTAACCTGGCTTATCAGAGATGAGGAAATTCAGTGAATAGCATATAAATATCTCATAATACACTGTATCAGATGGTTATTCATGATCTGTTTAAATTGTCCTAAGTCTTACAAAGTTTTTGTTCCATTTTCATAGAAGTATGAAGAAGGTTTTTCTCTGTATATGAAGACTAAATACTAAATTTGCTACTTAACTTGTACATCAATTGTGGATAGCATTGTGCTAAATTTCTTATGTTAAAGTCTTCAGAAGTGAACATACGAGGGTTCCCAAGAACCTAAAATTCTGGAAACTATCTTGGATTATACAACTCTACTCATTTCATATAAATGGTTCATGAAAACATCAAATAAGACATTTTAATCTTCTATATTTTAAATAAATTTTTATAACCAGATATTTCTATTTACAGAAAGAAAGAGTACAGAATGATGACTTTCTCACATACAAAGAGAACCAGCCAGGAGCCTTATTGCTTTCCACCAAGAAGTGGTGGCACAGTAGGGGGTGAGTCTGCTTAAATGATTTCCTTCTAAAATACTTAGTTATGAGTTTCCAAATCTGGAAAATAATGGTGGCCACTTGATCTGAATCTCTCCACATATCCTTGCTCAAAAAACCATAAAATTACTAAGGACTGCAAACAAAACCACATAAGACCCATGCCTTCAGCATTACCAGAAAAACACCACAAACTTGAAATTACATGTAAGTAGAGAAATAAACATCAAATTCCAACAGTTTTCTTGCTGCCACTGCATGCTCTGGGTACAGAGTGGGGCAAGAGAGGGTTGAGAGACTGTGTGAAAAATAGTAGAGTGTAGGAGGATTCAGAAAAAGCATGGACAAAAATCAACCCCTGCAAAAAAGTCCAACACTAAATGGCAAATGACTGAAAAAAGAAAGGTTGGTGATTTGGTAGTTCACAGTATTCAATACAGGGAAGGGACTTAAAATGAGCAGGAACAAAAGTAGCAGCCTTGAACAATCACTGTTTTCAGGGGAGAATCTTATACGTAGAAGAGGAATAATCTTTGGAGATGTGGTAGTGTAACAAATGAAAAGAAGGAAGTAAAAAGGGAAAATTAAGAATCCTGCAGAAATAAAAGAAAAACAAAACAACATCGACCGTCCCTTCTCCATACCCCTTTATCTCATCAATCTCATCCAAAAAAGAAACTACAATTCATGCAAACTGATGGAAGAAGGTACTCGAACTAGGAATCCTCATCAAAAAATGCCTAGGATAGGGAAAAACAAGTAATCAATTCCATACAATGGTGGAGGAAAAAAAAAAGAAAAATGAAAATCAAAACATTTTACAGTAGAATAAAGCTATAGCTATAATACAATGCTCCAAAGTAAATAAAATCACTTAAAAAGAACATTTGGCAATATTAAAAACATTCTACAATGAGAAATTTAAAAACCAGGACAGAAGTGGATAACAACAAAGCAAAAGAAATTCAAAGAGTCTATCGAACTCAGAAACAATTAAAGAAAAGACAAAAGTTGTCCCAGTGAGGAATGTAAAAATTACAAGGTACCCAAGGGAGAATAAATTCAAATGAAAATTTGATATGTGGCAGGAAAACAACTAAGAGAACGAAAATGATATAAAGAAAGAAGTAAAAAAGATCATAACAAAGTGATTGAAATAGAAGACAGCAGGATAAAGGTAGAGAGAAGAAGTCAGATGATTCCTTCCACAAAAACATTTATAAAACCTGGACAAAAATATCAAAAATAAGTAGCTGAAGGCACTGGAAAATGATCAAGGGATATGGATCTGAGAAGCTCAACAAATCCCAAGGAGAATAAACAAAAGGAAAAACCACACTCAGGCACATCATAGACACACTGCAGAAAGCTAAATATAAAGGAAAAATCAGAAAAGCAGCAAAAGATAAATGACACAATTACATACATGAGAATAACAAGGCAATGACTGATTTTTTCTCAAGAACAATAAAAGCCATAAGATATTGGAAAGACATGTTGGAAGTGCTCATACAAAAGTCAATCAAGATTTTTATATCCAGCAAAACTATGCTTTAAAAAGGAAGGCAAAATAAATACATTTTCGTAAAAATAAAATTGAAGTAATTTGTTGCTAGCAGATCTACACTATAAGAAATACTAAAGAAAGACCTATAGGAGGAAGGTCTTAGCTCAGATATACAGAAGGAAAGAAGAAATAGTAAACACACAGGTAAATCTTCCTTTTCTGTTAAAAAAATGTATAATAGTGTATCATTAGTTTCACAATGTATAGGCAGTTCTTACTTTGCATGGACCTAATATGCATAAACTTTAGTTATCACACTTTAGTTAAATAACACTAGTCTCCCAACAAGACAGTTCAAATTCCAGTTGCTCAAAAGCACAATGACATAACACTTTACAGTCACAAAGAGAGCTAAGATAAAAAAGGTGGACAATAACAAGTGTTGGTAAGAAATCTAAAGAAATTAGAACCCTAATATTGTAAAATAGTGTAGCTGCTTTGGAAAACAGCTTGACACTTCCTCAAAATGTTAAACATAGAGTTGCAATACAGCAATTCTACTTCTAAGTATATAGCCTAGAAAAATAAAAATATATGTCTACACCACACCCCTAGAATCATCGTATTCATAGTGATGAAAACTAAACAGAAAATCTTCAAGGTAGCCAAAAAAATAAAAATAAAACTCACACAAAACAAAACTCACATAACACATGGAGGAACAAAGATAAGAACTAAAGCAGACTTCTTTTTGAAAACATGAAAGCCAGAAAACATTCAAGTGACAATCTTTGAAGTATTGAAAGAAAAAATTGTCAACCAAGAATTCTATTCCCAGGAAAAAAATGTTTTTCAAAAAAGGTGGAACCAAAGATCATAACACTCAATTCCCTTTGAATACCTGGAAAGCCTTCTCAAGAAGGACAGGTTCAAACAAGCCCAGACTCCAAAGATTAAAATAAATACTAACTCTTCAATGGCCAGACATTGGTGAACATCTACAAGCATCAAGAACACCCAGGAAAACATGATCTCACTGAACAAACTAAATAAAGTATCAGTGACTAATCCTGGAACAATGGAGATATGTGACCTTTCAGACAAAGAATTCAAAATAGCTGTCCTGAAGAAGTTCAGTGAACTTCAAGACAACACCGAGAAGGAACTGAGAAGCCTATCAGAGAAATTTAACAAAGAGATTTAAAAAGAAATTCTGGAGCTTAAGAATTCAATTGACAAACTGAGAAATGAATCAGAGAGTCTCTCAACAGCAGAAATGACCAAGCAGAAGAAAGAATGAGCTTGAAAACAGGCTATTTGAAAATATAAAGTCCAAAGAGAAAAAAAAAAAAAAAAAAAGAACAAAGCACACATTACAGAATCTGGAAAATGGCCTCAAAAAGGCAAATCTAATAGTAATTGACCTTAAAGAGGAGGCAGAGAAAGAGACTGGGGTAGAAAGTTAAAAAAAAAAAAGAAAAAGGTTTAAAAGGTCCTAAGGGTAGCAAGAAAAAAAAGAAAAAAATAACATATAAAGGAGCTCCAATATGTCTGGCAGCAGATTTCTCAGTGGAAACCTTACAGGCCAGGAGAGAGTAGCATGACATATTCAAAGTGCTAAAAGAAAAAAACCTTAACCCTAGTACATTATATTCTGCAAAAATATCCATCAAACATGAAGGAGAAATAAAGACTTCCCAGACAAACAAAGCCGAAGGATTTCATCAACACCAGACCTGTTCTACAAGAAATGCTACAAGGAGTTTTTCAATCTGATATAAAAGGCTATTAATGAACAATAAGAAATCTTCTGAAGGTATAAAATGTAGGAAAAACTCCACTAGGCATCAGACTAGGCAAAGAATTTATGACTAAGACCCCAAAGGTAATTACAGCAACAACAAAAATAAATAAATGGGACTTGATTAAATTAAAAGGCTTCTGCATAGCAAAGGAAAATAATCAACAGTAAAAAGTCAACCTAAACAATGGGAGAAAATATTTGTAAACTATGCATCCAGTAAAGCGCTTATATCCAGAATCTACAAAGAACTCAAACAAATCAGTGCGACAAAAAACCAACAATCCCATTAAAAAGTGGGCAAAAGACATGAGAAGTTTTCCAAAAGAAGATAGACAAATGATCAACATATGAAAAAGTGCTCAACATTACTAATCATCAGGGAAATGCAAATTAAAACTACAATGAGATGTCACCTTACCCCTGTCAGAATGTCCTTTATTAAAAAGTCAAAAAGCAATGGATGCTGGCAAGGATGCAGAGAGAAAGGAACACTCATACACTGTTGGTGGGATTGCAGATTAGCACAACCTTTAAGAAAAACAGTATGGAGATTCCCAAAGAAATAGAGGTAGACCTACTATTCGACCCAGCAATCTCACTACTGGGTACCTACCCAAAGGAAAAGAAGTCATTTTATTAAAAAGACCCCTGCATTCAAATGTTTATCACAGTACAATTCACAATGACAAAGATGTGGAATCCACTTAAGTGTTCTCCAATTTATGAGTGGATAAAGAAAATGTGGTATATGTATGCCATGGAGTACTACTCAGCCATAAAAAGGAATGAAATAACGTCATTTGAAGCTACTCGGATGGAACTGGAGACCATTATCCTAAGTGAAATATCTCAGGAATGGAAAAACAAATACCACATGTGCTCTCTAATAACTGGGGGGCTAATTGATGGGCATACACAAGCACAAAGAAATGCAAAGGTCATTGGAAATTAGGAAAGGGAGAGGGAGAGAGGAGGGGAAAGGTAAAAACCTACCTATTCAGGTGATGGCACACTAAAAGCCCCAACTTAAGCATTATAAAAGGTACCCATGTAACAATAACATTTGTACTCCCTTAATATTTTGAAATTAAAAAAAAAGACAAATCTCTCATGTTTTCACTTATAAGTGGGAGCTAAATATGAAAAACAGTTAATCTCATGGGGACAGAGAGTAGAGTGATGGTTACAACAGACTGGGAAGGGTAGCAGGGAGGGGTAGATAAAGTGGGGATGGTTAACAGATGCAAAAATATAGTTAGAATAATATTTGATAATGCAATAAACTGACTATAATCAACAATAAGTTAGAGTATACTTTAAAACAACTAAAAGAATGAAATTGGAATGTTCCTAACACAAAGAAATGATAAATGCCTGAGGTAATGGATACCCCAATTATCCTGATTTGATTAATTCATATTGATGTCTGTATCAAAATATCACATGTACCCTATATACAACTATTATGTACCCATAATTAAAAATAAAAAAAAAATTTTTAAACAAAAGCTTCCCCTACAATACCCATGTACTGTGGTTACATGTGTTCTAAAAAAAAAGTTTTACATGTGTTTGAAGTTCTTCATAATAGAAAACTAAAACAAAATAAAATGGTCCTGATAACTACAGATCAGGAAAGGCTAGAGTTGGTTATAGGCGACTAGTATCAAAACAGTTGTTGTACAGTGAAAAAGGAAGGAGAAAGAGAGTCTAAGCCAGGACTTTGTTTTTGTCTGTTGGTAGTTCCATAGAAGTTAGTCAGTCATTCACTGGTGATGGAGGCCTACAAAAACATGGAAGTGTGGCTGGACGCGGTGGCTCACGCCTGTAATCCTAGCACTCTGGGAGGCCGAGGTGGGCGGATTGTTTGAGCTCAGGAGTTCGAGACCAGCCTGAGCAAGAGCGAGACCCCCGTCTCTACCAAAAAAATAGAAAGAAATTAATTGGACAGCTAAAAATATATAGAAAAAATTAGCCGGGCATGGTGGCGCATGCCTATAGTCCCAGCTACTCGGGAGGCTGAGCCAGAAGGATTGCTTGAGCCCAGGAGTTTGAGGTTGCTGTGAGCTAGGCTGACGCCACGGCACTCACTCTAGCCCGGGCAACAAAGCGAGACTCTGTCTCAAAACAAACAAACAAACAAACAAACAAACAAAAAAAAAACATGGAAGTGTGAGGTTTGAAAAGCACATGACAAAACTATCCTTTTAAAACTATAGCCTAAAATTTAGACTTAAACTTTAACAGAGGACACTTACACATCTGTGAATGAAGAGGGAATATTTTCTTCCACCCACTTCAAATCTTCATCCTGTAGACACAAATGTTTATATTTAGTATTTGCTTAGTATCACCTGAAAGCAGAATGTTTCAATAGAATGTATGTAAAATTTAAGTATTTAAATTTAAATACGTGACATTCTTTTAGTTTCTACATATATCCTAAGAAGCTGGCACTTATGCCACACGGAGATTATGCCAACGTTTTTTTAAACAGGCAAACAGAAATTGGATTTCAGACTTTTGCACTTTCTGTTGGTTTTAGTTAGATCCATAGGTGTTATTTTTTGCCCTGAGAAACCACAGTAACAACACAAAGAGTTGATTTATACAACAGAAAACAGCAAGAATATTAATTTGATTTTTTTTACTTTCCCCTAATTTGTTCAAGTTTTTATATCATGAGTTTATAACTTTTCAACAGAAACAGATGATGGTACAAATACTCTAACTTTAGAAAAGCCTATTTATTTATATCACTCGTATTTACACTTATCTTCCTTTAGCAGACAAGAAAAGGGAAGTGGACCAGTTGGGGTATCTATCTACAATCTTATCTATTTCTAACAGAAAACCTGATAACAGTTGTCTCAGTGGGAGAAAGAAAAATAAAAGGTAGAGTGATATTTTGGTTTATAATGTAAAATAAATAAAAAATTTTCTTTGTTGTCTACCTGGCTAAATGGAATGGTTTCTGGTTCTAGTATTAATTACATTTTGCTTATCTAGAGAGAAACAAAGCAACTGAGTCAGTGTTAATATGAACCCAATTCTCTGAGTGGGTCTGAGGTGGAAGTAAATCAATGAGAGATAAGATTTCCAATTTCTGATCAAGAGCTGATTGCATTTACTTTAAAGACATGAAAAAGTATTCCCCTGACATGCTTGTAAATACTGAGCTTTAAAATAAACTGAGCTACATCTGTAAAATAAGAGGAAAATACCTAACAAGCTGAAAGTGTAATAGCTCTAACACCAGATAATTAAATTGTTATAATTTTTTTAAAGTTTAGTTAAATTACCATAAAAATACTCAAAGAACACATTTTAAAGAATTATTACATTACCAAAAATAAAAATTAGACAATTTACCCAATCCAACAGATAAAAATGTTCTCATATACCATCTGTCCTGGTAGCACTTACATATGCATACCTAAATTTTTACATAGTATTTAATATAATCATAGCATATATAATTATAGGAAAGCAAAGTATAAAACTGTATGATAGACATTTCTATTTTCTTCATAATTATCACTTTTATACATAAATAATATGCATAAAATATTTTTAAACTCATCTCTGCCCAGTATTTCATCACTTTATTCAAGATTCCATGATTCAAAAAAGTATCTGTTAATTTTGATAACTGCATAGGTAACACATAAAGTCCTCTTCCCAACAGATATTTAAAATCGCTTCAAGGGTTGGGTGCAGTGGCTCACACCTGCCATCCCAGCACTTTGGGAGGCTGAGGCAGGAGGATCACTTGAGCCCAGGAGTTAGAAACCAGCCTGGGCAAAACAGTGAGACCTCATCTCTATAAAAAATAAGAAAAATTAGATGTGCATGCTGACTCGTGCCTGTAGTCCCAGCTACTCAGGAGGCTGAGGCAGGAGGATGGCTTGAACCCAGGAGTTGGAGGCTGCAGTGAGCGATGATCGTGCCACTGCACTCCAGCCTGGGTGACAGAGTAAGACCCTGTCTCTAAAAAAAAATAAAATAGAATAAAATGTTTTCAAAATCACTTTAATATGCTGAAAAGTTAACACAAGCTTTTATTATAACAAACCTTCTCAATCTTTAATGAGCTTATGAATCACCTACAGAATCTTTCAAAGCAGACTCAGATGCAGGCCGAGGTTCTCCATTTCTAACAAGTCCCTGGAAGACATTCACACTGCTAGTCTAAGATCAGCAGTTAAGTGAGAATCTATAACAAAGATACTACAGTAATGGGACTTAACTACTGTCACTACTCAGTAACAGTTATTTTTATGACAAAAATACCTTAGTTAAAAACTGTCCTCCTGACAGTCAATGAATATGACACTCATATAGATTTCTAAAGTATTAAAGACTAAGATTCTACTAAATACACACTATACTCACAAAGTTATCAGAAGTAGGTTTAGCTGTTCCATTGGAAACCGATTTTGAGACTCTTAATTTTATTCCTTCAGCTATAATGAGAAACATTAGACATTCATATATATATAAAATTATAAAATAATATTTCCCTTTAGAAATTTAATAACCACATTTAATAACCCAATAAGAAAAATATTATATTCTTTATTTCTAAGGAAGAGTTAATAGTAGAAACTTCGGGCAGGGTGTGGCTCTACCATTTGGAAACGTAGGAATAAGGTATGGAAAATGTTAACAGATTTTGACAGCTGTTTGTCAGAACAACCAGGTTTTCAAGTTGCCAGTTCGAATGCTAGTTTTAGGGGAGTTTGAACAAACATACACACATACATATTTCTTTAGTTTCAAAACATTTTAAAGTTTAAAAATCTTCAGGATTCATAATATCATCCTCAAGAATAAAACATATCTTTGGGTATGCTTTTACTTCCTTGATGTATAAATTGTTGAAATGTGTTTATGGTATAAATAAGATAAGGAAGAAAAACATTTTCTTCATATTCGACCCAGGTTCTTCTGTATGTTGGCAGCTTCAGTGAAGCAAAGGTTAAGAGCTTGCGTTCTGGAACGGTAGTGCCTCACTTGGAATCTTGGGCAAAGTGATTAACTTTCCACTTAGTGTTTCTAACTATAAAATGGGGATAATAATAGTGTATATATCATAGAGTTCTGGTGAGCATTAAACAAGTTAGCACACATAAAGTGCCTGACACACAATTATGCCCAGGATGTCGTCACTTTTGTTATTACACTAATTTATAAATACTGCTTCTCCATAATCTAGGATAATTACAGCGTAAGTTGATATAGTAATAAACCAAAATGAGGTTGCTCAATCTAAAAATGTTTCTATGAGGCATTTAAAATCCCAACATTTCTCTTAGAGAGACAATACACTGATTTTTAAAAATAATACTTATACATAAGTATATACAAATTTTAAGTGACAAATATATACATTTGTGTAACTACCACCCCAATCAAAACAGTTAACATTTCCATCATCACAGAAGGTTCTTTAAATTCCTTTTCCAGTCAATCCCAAACCTACCAGAAGCCACCACTGTTCTGATTTAGATAATCATTATAGTTTGCTTTGCCTGTTCTAGAACTTCATTTATAGAACCATAATATATAGATTCCATATACTTTTGGAATGCAACATAAAATTTTTGAGATTTATTTGTGTTGTAGAGTCTTGGTTACTATGTATTACTGAAAAGTATTTTGGTAAATAGCTATACCACAATTTATCTTTTCACCTGTTGGTGGACATGTCTATTACTCCCAGTTTTGGACTATTAAGAATAAAGCTGCTATAAACATTAGGTCTGTGGACATCTGCTTCATTTCTTCAGGGTAAAAATCCTGGAGTGGGATGGTTGGATTGTATGGTAGGTGTACATTTAGCTTTTTAAGAAACTGTCAAACTGTTTTCTAAAGAGGTCTTACTACTTTACATTCCTTCCAGTTGTGTATGAAGAGACCCAGCTGTTTCACATCCTATCCAACATTTCATGCTATCAGTCTTTTAAATTTTAACCCTTCTAGCGCATGTGTGGTGGTGATCTCATTATGGTCTTAATTTGCGTTTCCTTCATGACCAGTTACATTGAGCACGTTTTAATATGCTTACAGGCCATCCCTATGCTTTCTTTGGTGAAGTGTCTATAAAGTCTTCTGTTCATTTTTTTACAATGTGGGTTATCTTTTATTGACTTATAGGAATTCCATTCACATTCTGGACCTAAGTCCTTTGTCAGGTATGTCTGTTGAGAATATTTTATCTGATGCTGTGGCTAGCCTTTTTATTTTCTTAAATTTCTCTTCATCAGTATAGATTTAATTTTGATGAAATCTACTGATTTTTTAATTTAATGGTTACTGCATTTTGTGTCCAACCTAAGAAATTACTCATCCAAAGTCAAGAAAATATTTTCCCATTTTCTTCTAGAAAAAGTACAGTTTAAGCTTGTACATGTAGGTCTGTGATCCATCTTGAATTAATTATTGTGAGATGTGTAGGAGTCCAGGTGACTTTTTTTTCTACGTGTTTACCCAGTTGTTCCAGCATCATTTGCTGAAAACTATCTTTTCTTCATATAAGGTCTTGGTGCCTCTGTCAAAAATTGACTGACCATGTATGTGCGGGTTTATTTCTGGACTCTATTTTGCTACATTGATGTTATTTCTCTAACCTTATGCCGATACCACACTGTCTTGACTGCTGTAACTTAAAATCATTATGCCTTGAAATCAGTGTAAATCCACTAATTTTATTTTATTGAGATATAATTCACATATCACAAAACAAATCCTTTTCAAGTGTACAATTCAGTAGATTTTAGGATATTCACAGAGTTGGACAATCATCATCAGTATCTAATTTCAGAAAATTTTTATCACCCCACAAGGAAACCTCATACCTACTAGCAGTCATTTCCTACTCTCCCCTTTCTCTAGCTTCTGACAACCACTCATCTACTTTCTGTCTCTATGAACTTGTCTATGCTGGACTGTTCATATAAACGAAATCATACAATATGTGATTGTTTCTCATTGGCTTCGTCCACTCACCATAATGTTGCCATGGTTCATCTGTGTTGTAACTACAAGAATGTTTAGGCTCTTTTAGGTCTTTTGCTTTTCCGTATACATTTCAGAAACAACATAACCATTGTATTTTCTTTTTGGGTATGAGTTATGAATGGGATTGCATCGAATCTACTTATCAGTTTGGGGAGCTGATATATTAACAATATTGAAAGTTTTAATACATAAATATGTTATCTCTCTATATTTACTTATTCTAAAATTTTTCTTTGCATGGTTTTGTAATCTTCATTGCAGAAGATTTGTTCATTAAATTTATTCCTATTTTATTGAAAGTATGGCAAACATTTTAAATTTCATTTTTCAATAATTTACAGTTAACATATAAAAAACCAATTTCTATATATTAGACCTATATCCTATGACTTTTTTATAGTCACTTATTAGTCATACTATACTTTTCCTTTTTTTTTTTTTGTAGACTCCTTAGGATTTTCTATACATAATTTTGTTGTCTGCAAATAAAAACAGTTTTACTTCTTCCTTTCCATACTTTCTGGCTTTCACAGTCTTTGGGGTTTTGCTTGTTTGTTTTGCCTCCCTGAACTGGCTAGGGCCTCTCATACAATGCTGAATCAAAGCAGTGGGTAGATGTCCTTCCACTTTGTCCATAATCTTGGGAAGAAATCATTCGATATTTCACCATTAAGTGGGATTTTAGCTGTAGAGTTTTTTAATACCACTGTAGAATTAGTTGGCTGGGTTTTTTTTTAAATTTGAATCTACTGAGATACCTATCTCATTTTTCTTCTTTATTCTTTTAATATGATGAATTACACTGAGTGATTTTCAAAATGTTAAAACAGCCTTGCAACCCTGGGATAAACTCTACTTGATTATGATTGTTTTTCCATATTTTGCTAGATTTTATTCACTAATATATTTTTAAAGGATTTTTCTGTCTCCACTCATTAAAGATAAATTGGTCTGTAATTTTTTCTTTAATGTGTCTGTTAGGTTTTGGCATTTAAGTTGTGCTGGCCTTATAAATATGACTTGGGAAGCATTCCCACCTCCTCTAAATTCTAAAGGTTTTATGTAAAATTAGAATATTTATTTCTTAAATATTTGAAAGAATTCATTACTGAAGCCATTTGGGCCTGGTACTTTGGGAAGATTTTAAATTACAAACCCAATTTCTTTAATAGATAATTAAGCTACTCAGACTTATTGGCCTAGTGTTACACTTAAGATTAGGGTAGTATTCTTAGGTATATTTTTCAAGGAATTTGTCCACTTTATCCATATTGCCCAATTTACTACCAAAAAGTTGTTCATAATATTCCTTTACCTTTTTTTTAATGTAGTGATGTCCTATTATTTCCAACATTAGAAATTTGCCTTACTATATTACAGCTGACCCTTGAATAACACGGGTTTGAATTGTTATGGTCCATTTATATGCACATTTTTTTCAATAAAAGTTATACCGAGTATGCCCGCCTCTCCCGCCTCCCCTTCCACTTTCTCCACTTCTCCCTCTGCCACCTCTGAGACAGTAAGACTAACCCCTCCCTCTACCTCCTCCTCAGCCTACTCAACGTAAAGATGACGAGGATGAAGACCTTTATGATGATCCACTTCCACTTAATGAACAGTAAGTATATTTTCTTTTCCTTGGGATTTTCTTCCTAGCATTTTTTCTCGAGCTTATATTACTGTAAGAACACAGTACATAATACATATATCATACAAAATATATATTCACCCCAACCCCGTGTTATTCCAGGGTCAAATGTCATTTGTCTTTATTTCTAGTTTAGACTAGCAAATCCATTTTTACTAACCTTTTCAAAGTAATTACTTTGAGCTTGGATGATTTTCTCTATTTTCCTGTTTTCTGTTTCATTGATGGAGGTGCTTAACATTATAATTTCTTTCCTTTTAATTACTCTAGATTTAATTTGTCCTGCTTTTTCTAGCTCTTAAAGTTGATGCATAGATCACTGATTTACATGTTTCTTTCTTCTTTCTTTCTTTTTTTTCCTTGGTAATACAGACATTTAAAGCTCTAAATTTTCCCCTAAGGACTGCTTCAGCACCACAAAATTTGAAACATTATGTTTTTATCATTTAGTATAAAATGCTTTCTAATATCCTTTGTAATTTCTTCAATCCATGAGTTATTTAGAAAAGTATTGCTGACTTGCAAATTTTTGATCATTTTAGAGATACCCATTGTTATTACGGCCTAACTTAATTCCACTGTGATCACAGAACATACTCTATTATACTGTTACAACCTTTCAAAATACATGGAGACATTTTTATGGCCATACATATGGCGTATCTTGTTCAATGTGAATTTGAACAGGTCAACTAGGTTGACAGTTTTGTTCAACTCTTGTATATCATTACTGATATGTCTAACTTTATTTATCACTGAAAAAGGAGTGTTAAAATAGTGACCTATGACTGTGGATTTGTCTGTATCTCTTTAGAGCTTTAAAATACATGAAGTGAAATTTGACAGAACTGTTATTAGATAAATACACATTAAGGGTCATTATGGCTTCTTGATACATTCACCCTCTGATCACTAAGAAATGAATCTTTTTAAATCACTAGTACTTTTTTTTTTGAATCCTGTTGCCTATGGATGTAGTGCTCTGTCTTGAAGTTTATGTTGTCAGGTATTAACATAGCCACACTAGCTTTCTTATGTTAGTGTTTTCATGGTATGTCTTTTCTCATCCTTTACTTCTAATCTATGTGCCATTTTTAAAGCATCTCTTGTAGACATTCTGTAGTTGAGTTTCACTCTTTTTTAATAGTCTGACAATATGCTTATTAACTTGAATATTCAGTCAACTTGCATTTAATATAATTATTAAAATAGTTAGGTTTAAGTCTAGCATATTGCTATTTTTTTTTTTTTTTTGAGACAGAGTCTCACTGTGTTGCCTAGGCTAGAGTGCCGTGGCGTCATTCTAGCTCACAGCAACCTCAAACTCCTGGGCTCAAGCGATCCTCCTGCCTCAGCCTCCTGAGTAGCTGGGACTACAGGCATGTGCCACCATGCCCGGCTAATTTTTTCTATATATTTTTAGTTGTCCAATTAATTTCTTTCTGTTTTTAGTAGAGACGGGGTCTCGCTCTTGCTCAGGCTGGTTTCGAACTCCTGAGCTCAAACAATCCGCCCGCCTTGGCCTCCCAGAGACCTAGGATTACAGGCGTGAGCCACTGCGCCCGGCCTGCTATTTGTTTTATATTGGTTTCCTCTGTCGTTCCTCTCCTCTCTTTTTTTGGATTAACAGAATATGTTTTAATATTCCATTCTATCTTCTCTATTAGCTTTTTAGCTATTATACATCTCTTTATATTTTTTAATTGCATGCTCCAAGGATTCCAATATGTTTGTTAACTGATCTTAATCTACTCTGAATATAATGTAAGAACTGTAATATAGTATTGACTTCATTTCACCCTCTCCTGTCCTTTCTGCTATAATTATGTATTTTATCTCCATATATTTTATACATCCCACAATACATCTTTACTATTTTGGCAATGAAATATCAACTGATGTTTAAAAGAGTCAAAAAAAAAGATAAAATAGTCTTTTATATTTACCCATGTATGTACCATTTTCAGTGCTCTTCCTTCAGCTTCCTTTATAGCTGAATTTCAAACTGATAGCATTTCTCTTTAGTCTAAAGAATTTCTGTTAGCATTTTCCTAGTCCAGGTCTGCTAATGACCAATCCTCGGAGTTTTCATCTACCTAAAAATCTCTTTATTTCACCTTCATTTTTGAGAAATATTTTTGCTGGACACAGAAGTCCAGGTTGACAAGTTTTTTTTATTTCAATACTTTAAAAATGTCATTACATTATCTTCAGAACTCCACTGCTTCTGAAAGTCTGCTGTCATTGGTCTCCTAAGTCTAATGTATCTTCTTTCTCTGGCTTCTTTTAAAAATCTTTCTTTGTCTTTGGGTTTTAGGAGCTTGACTATGAAGTCTAAGTGTGCTTTGCTTTGTATTTCTGTTTTGGATTCACTGAGATTCTTTGATCTGTGGGTTGGTGTTCTTGATTGATTTTGGAAATTGTTTAGACAATATTTTTGCAAATATTTTCTTACTTCCCATTCCCTCTTCTTCTGGAGCTCAATTATGCATATATTAGATTGTTTAATATTATCCCACAGGTAACTGAAGTTATATTTACTTTGTTTCCAATCTTTTATTTCTAGCTTTCAGTTTGTAAAACTTCTTTTTGATTTGTCTCCAAATACTCACTTTTATTATGTTGTATCCAATCTACTTATCTACTATTAATCTGATCCAATGAATTTATTTCACATATTCTGTTTTTCAGTTTCTGTATTTCTATACATTTTTTAATAGTTTCCATATCTCTCCTGAAATTTTCCTTATCTTTACCAATCTTTTCCTGGAGATTCTTTAACATATTAATAATCATTATTTTTAAAATCATTTTTACTTGTTATAACATTTGGGTCACCTCTAGATTTCTACTGACTGATTTTTCCATTAACTATGGCTCATAGTTGCCAGTTTCTTTCTATGTCTAGTCATTTATTATTGTGTAATGGACGATGAAGATAGTATCACATAGACTCTGGATTCTCTTCCTCTGAGGAGAACTACATTTTGTTCTGATAGGCATTTAAATTATGGCTGGATCACTTTGATCTTGCAGAGGCTTGCTTTTAGATTTTATTAGAGTGCCTTTGTTTCAGCTTAGCTTTCATTCTACGATGAATCCCAGTGGTCCTAGAATGTGGTCTTCGCTTCTAAGAAGTAGCCCTTCTGGAGTTTCCATGGAAAGCCCAAGATGTTTACCTATGCTCTTTTAACTTGCTGAGACTTGAATTTCAAACTCTACATAGGCAGCTGCTAAATCGTTGTCCTGCTTTTTAGCCTAATGACTACTGTTTTCCCCTTGGCTTCTTGGAAATCTCACTTTGGACATGTCCAGCTCAGACATCAGCTAAGATGTGAGAGACTTTATATATATTTTGGAGTTTCCCTTTTGTGACTCTCTCCTTCCTGAATTTTCCCCCTCCATTTCCAGGCATTCCTGCAGCCCCGAACTCTACCCTCTGACTCCTTACCTCGGCAAAGCTGCACTATCTCGAGTCCCAGCCACTGCACTGTCATGTCGACTGAGAATGCACTCAGGCCAAAGGCTCTGTAAGCACGGAACTTAAGACAGGCGTAGTTCCCTTCTTTCAACTGTCAAATACTCTCCAGTTTCTGCCTACTTTTTTGTTGTTGCTCTCCAGTGTTTTCACATAGTTTTCTTTTTTCCAATATGCTGTCCAGTGTTTATACTGGCTATTAGCAGGAAGATCAGTCCAATACAACTGACCCCATCATTACTGGAAGCCAGAACCTCACAACATTGAATTTTAAAATCTTAGCTGTGAATAAGTTTTTCAGGTTTCTTTTCTTAATAGAAGAGTCAGAAAAAAACATGAAAAGAATTAGTTGTAGGTGCGAGTAAGATGAGAAGAGGTAAAAGGAGGTGGGGACTCTGAAGACACATTGATTATGTTGCAATTTTTGCTGACTGAGTAGACTATAAAACTTTCACAGTATTTTACATAATTAGAGAACCAAAAAAAATTGTGAAAAAGAATGTTACTTACTAATGAGAGAAACCAAAATAAGAGAAGGCAAAATGAAACAAAGATAAAATTATCCTCAACATCTTACTTATTGATGTTGCCATAACAAATGCTTAATTAGGATATTATGATAAAATTAGTAAAATGATAAAATGTTATGTAGAAATTAATAAAAAGAATGAAAATAGCACTAAAACCATAATTAGAAATGCTCTGGGCATAACCAGAAATTATTGGCATGTATACTTTTAAAAAAGCAAGAAGAGGCAACTCAAAGAAACTAAGTCATCATCATTAAGAAGATAATTATTATTTAGGAGCTAAGGACAGTGTATACCAAAACATTCCTGTGAAAAACAGTGCACCTACTTTAATACTTTAAGAACAAATGAGTAGCAAAAGCTCAAATAAGTAACAGAAGTTCAAACTACATTAAGAGTCCTGAAAATTTCATCATTTACTTTTCTTTTTATTACTGTCTATTATAATAGAGGTTGCTGAAGATAAAGTTTTGAAAATATTTTATAGAAAAAAACAATGTATATAACCTTGTATCACAGCTAAAAGTACAATATGTCTGTTACAATATGTGCAACTGCCACTTAAAAAGAAAATATATTACTCACTTAAATTTTCAGATGTTACCATGAATTCTTCAATTTCATCATCAGAATCATCTATTAAGGGCATGAAGGCATATCTATATCAAAAACAAGGAGTAGTTTTACTAGCATGCTTAAAGTTATTCAATTTTCAGCTTACTTCCTGAATTTGACATGGCCTTTTACCATGTCAGTCCTGCCCTTCCTTTCCAGCTTTATTTCCCTCCAACATAAGTATGCAGTATTAACCAATCTGTATGCCTTGCTGACTTCCAAAGTATACCGTCTTTCCCACCACGCCAGAAAATGTACATTCACATTCTTTCCCAGCTCAGTGTTTCACTGTCCTACTCCTTTCCTCAAGGTATAACATAAACGCTGCCGTTTCACGTAGGCCTCCTCATCCCTCCTCCATCTTCCCGTGGGCGAGTTTATACACCTCTTTTTTCACTGTCTTGCATCTGTTCTACTTGTCTCCCTACTCGACTGTATGCTTCTTAAAAGCAAGGACTACGTCCCCACAGTTGCCATCAATGTGTTTTTGACACTATAGAAGGTGAATTAACAAATGCTTGCCACCTTGAATTTTCCTAGGTTACGTGCCTCTGATTATTTGCTGACGGCCTCCACAAAAACATTATTACAATAAGGATAAGTGAAAAGAGGAAGCTCCAAAATGCATCTTCAACCCAGCGTTCCATCCAATCCTAAAATAAGGACGATTCAAACACAAAAAGTTAATTTTCTGATATATGTACAGGTTTCCCATTCAAATAGTGTACAATGACAAGTACTAATGAAATTTTTCCAACGGATAAGTCTTCCAAATAAACAAGTATATATTTTTTCAAGAAACCTATATTGTTCAAAATGTTTCTAAAGGGCTGTTTAACGTTATAGACATTTCGCTTCCTAAAATGTTAGGGTTAACAGAAAGATTAACAAAACAAAAAATCCAAAACATATACTTAGAACTTGAAGTGGAAAAAAACTTCAAGGTAAGGAAAGGAGAAAAAACAAATTTCAGAAGGTTCAGCCTCTTCTCATTAAATTACCTCTAAGGCAACAGAAACTCAGGATCTTCAAAGGGCTCTTTGTGATCATTTATATAGAATTAAAGACTATCTCCAAACCTCAAAAAAAAAAAAAAAAACCCCAAAAGAAGGCCTTTTATATTCTAAGTCTACGAAATATACCTTCTTTCAACTAGAAGACCCACGGAGAACATCTGAATGTCTGTACTGAGGATACCATCCTAGGATGCCACACTTAGGGTTTCCAGTTCCATTTAGATACAAAACCACTCAATTTCAAGATGTGCAGGAAAAAAAAAAAAAGACTTCCTGTTACTTTAAACTATACAGGAAGAAAATTCTTTCTCAAAATATATAAAAAGAAGTTGAGAAAAGGGCAGAATAGGAAAAGGAGATGTAGGAGGAATTTTTTCAAATTCATTTCAAGGAGGCAAACATTTTTATAATTCTATAAAAAAATAGTTCAAAGTAAATAGAAAATCTCCACTAAAATTACTTCTATTTATAAGCATAAACTAAATTCTTCAAAATTCCACAAAATAAAATACTATAATTAAAAATGACAACTGTTTAAATAGGAAGATTATACTTACTGATTGGCATTTTGCAATTCTAAATGTCTTAGTTGTCCATACCATAAACACTACAGAAGCTGAAACACACATACAAAGTCACCTTTGAAGGAATATACAATACTAAGATAATTTATTATAATATGAAAAATTAAATAGCTTACCCAGCACAGCAAAGATCAGAGTATTTGTAAAGTGCCTGTATAATGAAAATTTCACTGTGTTCTTTCTTAGTCTTAGAGTCTTCATGGTTTGTGCCAAACTTATAAAAATGTGAAAAGAATTAAGGAAAAACATTTCCAATAGTAATAAATACATTTAAAAAAGAATCTTCTACATTTTTAAAGTCAGTACTGCTAAATACAGTTCCTAAAATTTGAAGCTGATAAATACACAGAAAATGTTATCTTAGCCCATACTGTATAATCTGATACTGACTTTAGCACAGATTTTTGTCTTATAAGTTACCACTGTCTAAACTATATAAACAAACTTAAAGGAAAAAAACACAAACAAGAAGACCTAAGACGTGCTCCTCCAATACCACACGGCTGCAACACAGGATACAGCAGCGCACACACCAAAATCTGAGTCCCCCGCCCCCCGTCCCCGACCAGACACTCTTGACAGATCACATTATGACATGCCATTTGGCTTGGGCTCTTTCTGGCTGTTTCTTTCTTATTTTATTCATTTTAGTCTATTCTCATTTTATGCTCTGATCATAATTAAGAACTTAGGTCATCTATCAATTACATTTTATAAATTAAAAAACTGAAATATGTCAAATAAATCTGGACTCAGGTAAGGAGAGACTTTATGTGAAAGATTACTACAATGGGGGAGGACTACTGCAATAGAGAGAATACTACAACTATAAGATCTGCAAGAGTCTCAAAGGTCAGGCAAAAAAAAGCTTTTCTTTTATAGAGAGGAGTAGGCAAGGCTAGAAAGAAGCAGGTGTGGGGAGTGGGTGGCGTGACCAGACACACTGATCAGGCAGACTCTCAGGAGGGGCCCTTAACGAAGGCTCTGTGCTGGCTCAGGCTGACGGTGGGTCAGAATTTAGGGCCTGGGGCAAGGAGAGAGAATGCTGAAAGTCTGGTCCAATAAGTATTTTGTCCAGATTGATCAGTGAGTATAAAGGGTTCAGCTAATATTCATGAGGCAAAGAATGGGAAATTGGAGGGTCTGTGCCTGGCCTTGTCATAGGTAAACAAGGGGTCCTCCAGTCTTACCTTAGTCCTATGGGAAAGGGGTTGTTTGCAGTAAGCCTTTTCCTGCCACACAAATGATGGGGGGTTTTCTTAACTTTGGCTGTTTTCCAGGAGCATGGGGCTCAGGTAAAGTTCAACATTGTCAAGTATGAAGAAACAAAAAGGGACTTTTCCACTGACTCCTCAACAGAGAAGCTAGAATTCAAGACAGATTGCTCTGCTCTTAAATGAGAATTCCTTCCTCTGGAGCAGACCAACAAGCTTTGCTTATGAACCAAACACTGAAAATAACAGAGTTGAACAAAACAATGGAAGTGGCAAGTTTTTAAAATCCTAAATACATCATTAATCAGAAACTTCACTTCAGTACTAAAGCTACTTTATCAATACTGCTTTTCCATCTTTGTAAATGACCAGTAAGTTATAAAAGAAAATCAATTTTTAAGGTAACACAACCTCACCAATTAGGGCTACTATCAGAACTTTAAAAATGCAAATACACTTTATTCCTGAAACATATCAAGACCAATACTTTTTAAAATTCTTCACTAAAACTCGTTTTCTAGGTTAAAAATCCTGGTATTGTTTAATAATTCAAAAATGTTTTTTAAAAGCCAAGGAATAAAAAGATCGAAAGAAAATTCGAAATGCCTAAGTCTCCACTTACCAAGACACTGTTAAATTTAGGTAAAGTTAAAATCACTCCTCCTGTGAAAGGAAGCTAGTAAGAAAGCAAACAGGCCTCATCATCCTGCAGTGAGAATCACATGAGCATGCTGCTGCGGCAGGAAAAGGATATCCACCAGCACAAGCCAGAGTCAAGGAGAGACAGAGGGAGGCTGGCCAGAAGAACAAGATCAGAATCATTCGCCTGCAGCAAAACAGCAAAGAAATAAAATAAAATAAACAAGCAAGCAGAAAAAAGGAGGAAGGGGCTACATGAGAAAGGCTATGGCTTTTGAATGTGTCATGTCAGGCTGCTTGTTTTCTGTTACTTCAGAATTAGATTCTTAGAGGATTAGGTATACAAAGTTCACCAAAATCAAAGGATGCAGGGTCATCATCCAAAGCACTCAATTTTACATGTATCTAGTTCTACTTTTGCTTGTCATTTGTAATCATTTAGGAAATCCACTTCTCATACAGAGAAAGCAGACTTGGCATTTTAGTAATGAAAATTACCAAACAGCAATCTGAAAGCAAACTTCCCAAATTTAGGTTCAAGCAGAAACAGATACTGTTATTTCCTTTCTTTCACCATGAAACACTAACCAAGATCCTTTTAATTTCTGGATTTCTTTGACCATTTCCTCAAACGTTTTTATTATAAATATTAATAATTAAGCAAACTAGATCTTTTATCTTGTTTTCCTTATCTCCTTACCCTAATATGGCTCACATATTGGGATGTACCAAAGTCAATGCTGTCTGTAAAGATGATAAACTACCCTCATTCAAATCTAGGTGGATTAGAGCCTTTAGAGCAGCTTTTCTTTGGAATTTTCTGCCAAGTTGCATTACTATTTTTCCCAATGAACTACCACGTGGATGGTTAAAAACAAGAAATCTTTGAAATACATTATCTGTAAATCGCCAGGAGAAAAGATGGTACAATTTTTTTAAAATGCAATCTGCAGCTCAATTAATTGAATGGACATACTCTCTAACTTGTTAAAGCTCCAAGCATACACAATTTTAGAAACAAGACAATTCCAAATTGAATAGGTATTTTAACTTCATTTTCTAAATACACAATGACAGAAGACAAAACACTAAAATCTAAAGATAGTGATGCTGAAGCCAATAGCACTGTAATGCTGCCTATCCCAATGCCAGGTAGGTTTATACTTCCTGCCCATTCCCAAAACAGGTGAGGACAAGTGACCCGCTGAAGCTGCAGCGGAGCAGGACCTATGGCCTTGGGGATGAGTACTCTTATAGCTGGAACACTGTTCACAAGCAGAACTGAGGAATACTTTTCACATTTTTAGCAACTGAATGTCTTTA
>NW_012151052.1:365371-366480 GCF_000956105.1 Propithecus coquereli | reverse complement strand
CTAATAGGAAAGTATTCCAAAGAGGACATAAATGTAACAGAAACAGATAAAAACAATGTGTTCTGGGATACACATAACACTGCATTCCGCTCTACCCAGGTCATATTTTCTCTAGAATTCCTCCCATTTCCACGAGTGCTGCCACGGAGGGAAAAAAACGGGGATTTCCCAGACTCGACTTGAGTCACTAAATCAGAGAGGACAACCCTCGAGGCTCCCATTCCCACTGCTTCTAAAACTTCTGCTATAATGTGGCTTCAGCCCCTTTGCCTTCTCAGAACCCCCCGCCATTCCCACCTCTGGGGTGACCAAAGCTGGCGTGTCTTGTGAGGCCATCTCTCTGCAGCTCTGGCCACTACTGACCACTCTCCTCTCCTCATCTCCTCCCATAAACTCTATATTGAGGTATCAATAATATATAACTATAATTCTATCATTATTACAAATTAAAAGTAATCTGATTTTAATGATATGACAAACTATTATGGAAGGACATAGTAAAGGATATGAACCATATAAAAATGGAGTCAATAACTGCTAAAATAATGTCACCCAAAAGAACAGCTAAATGGTTAGAACCCTGAAAGATAAAAATAGGGAGAAAAACCTGAATGTAAAAGTTTCATTACATTATAGCAATTATCTTCTGATGAAGAAAAATTTAGCTTATCTTATTACTTTACAAAGCCACATAAAATATTTTATGTCCTAAGAGAATCGTTTATTCGTAAGGGAAACTATCTGTTTTGGCAGCAACAAATGCTAATTTGTCATCAACTTAGTTGATGATAGGAACATAAAACTGGATTGTGTAATGGAGAATGAAAAGCATCATGTCCCCAACCTCACTAAGATCAACCATTTCACTCCCTCTCCTCTCTATATCAAACCTACAGCCAAGGCTATTAATGAAATGGACTCCTGATCTTGCCTGATTGTGAAAGGACACCAAAAAAAAAAAAAAAGTAAAATAAGGGAAGGAAACCATGTGGAAAAGTATAAACAAACTGTAGATTAGATATTTGCTCCAACTAATCATATTTAGAACAGTCACTAAGATGTTGACTATGTAAAATTTTAAAGAAATACAATGTATACATTATATTTAT
>NW_012151052.1:352498-364332 GCF_000956105.1 Propithecus coquereli | reverse complement strand
CATACCAGTCAGAGAAAACTGATAACCAAATGAGACTTAAAAGAGTTATGAAATGTAATGTTTGTTTGCCTGAAGGGCATAATTAATTTTTTGTTAACTTGATCCATTTTAAAATCCAGTGTCAAGGACATATTAATGTCTATGGACTGCATGATGACAAAGACAAATTTTCTTTATACAGAACAACCATGAACATTTCTGGGATGGAGCTAATTCCTGGCATGACTTCAAATGGTACCTTCACAATCAATCATATCATTTCAAGCACTATTCTGTTTAGCCTTTTCCTTCCAGAAGTGTTAAAAAGAAAATATCCCATAGGAAAAAAGCTCAAATTGGGCCTTTTTCACAAATTTCTATCTTTAAGAGATATAAAAAGTAAAATCACATTTCACAGCAACAACAAAAAAGGGTAGTGGAATTATGTATGCAGTTTTTACCCCAATGACTCTCATCACGCCTTCAATAGCTGCGAAGATAAAGTAAAGAAGCCCCAGTCCAATCACTCGGTGCATGACTGTTCCTAACCGAGGCCTGGAACGAGGAAGAAGAAACAGAAAAAAAGAAAAAGAAAAAGCATGGGTAAGTACATTGCATCTGAATACAGTAACTGGTGCTATTTCCAACACCAGAGAAGTCATTATCTAATCAAATCAGTCTGCTCTTGCCCATGAGGTACTTTATTTTAGAAAAGAGTGATTATTTCCTATAATCTATAATACTTTGTTTTAGGAAATAGTGATTACTTCCTATAAAATATCAGAAACAGACCCGGAAAAAAAGGGTCTCTCCCTCTAGGACCTGAAGCTGTACTGATGTCCATGAAGCAGCATTTTGAGGTCACAAAGGTGCCACAGGAGTTTGCTGCTAAAATCCAAGCAATATAATAAACATAATACAGGTAGTATTTCTATAGAATGGAAGAGTAGGTTGATGAAACCTAGGAAAGTAAGTGCCCACTTCTGTGTGCCACTGGCAGAGATTATAATTTCATTCTTTCACTAACGTTAATTGCAAACCATTCTAAGATATGTCTTGATAGAGACAATCCACTTGCCTTATGACAAGGACAGAGAAAGAGCAGGATATTTGGAGATGGAACTCCACTACATCTCTTCTGCCTCTTACTGGCAGAACTGCCTCTCAATAACCAGAACAAGAATGCTAATAGAATTTCATTTTCATTCTTTAAACTTGAAAGAGTTAAAATAACATTTTTGACTCTTTAAAAATATGAATGAGAAGTATCTCAAGAATGGAAAAAGAAATACCACATGTACTCTCTAATAAATTGGAACTAATTAATGGGCACACAAGTGCACAGAGGGAAGTAAAAGTCATAGGAAATCAAGGAGGAGGGAGGCAAAGGGGAGGGGCAAAAATCCATCTAACGAGTACAATGAACACTATTCAGGTGATTAGCACATTTACAGCCCTGACTCAAGCCACGTATTAAAAACATTTGTACTCCTTTAATATTTTGAAATTAAAAAAATGAAAAATAATAATAAAAATATAAATGAGTTGGGAAAATGCAAGATTTCACAATTTGAAAACTGAATAAAAATTTCATGACATTTGCAAATCAAAATTTATTGCACATACATTTTAGGATACTCAAAAATCCTCAGAGTAATTAGAAAAAAACCTGGTTCTGAAAAAATATTTAAGATGGTCATTTTAAAACAAAATCTAAGTAAAAATTAAACTAATGGCATAGCTCATATTTAAGACTATTTACATAACTTAATGAATCTAAATTTTGATTCATTATAACCAGCTAACCAGAACCTCCAAATGGCCAGAATTATTACTACTCTCACTTCATAAGAGTTGAACAAGCTATTGGTAACAGTGAACGGATTCATTCAAAAAGGGCTTGTGCCCTTATACCCATTAGCTCAATTTCCAATTCCCTTCCCAGTAACAACACTGCACCCATGGGTGCCTGATGTTCGTAACTAGAACTGTAAGGTACAAGATCCCCCAGCGAGAAGTCTCCATGCTCTCTACACTGTACTAAGACCACAAAAAGCATTTGAGGAATCTCAATAGAAGTCCAATGAAAAAAGGTTTCTTGGCTAAAATCCTACTAACTACACCAGCCCCGAGCTCACAAACGTACACGCAAGCATTCGATGCACATTCACTGAGGGCCTGCCACGTGTGGGGACTGCACTGGGGCCCCGTGGTCAAGACACAAAAAGCAAAGGCCCTACTCCCTGGGACTCACATCGAGTAGGGGGGACAGACAATAAATACTGACATATTCATCAAGTGGCCTTATAAAAAGGATGAGGGGACAGGGTGGCAGATGACATGTGCTGTTAGGAATCCTGACAGGGCCATCCTCCCTTGGAGGTGGCAGTGGGACAGAGACCAGAGAGAAGTGAGGAAGTAGACCGTGCCCAGGATCCGGGGAGAGGCTCACAGGCAGAGGCATTTACGGCACCGTGCAGGAGCGTCTGCTGTGTCTGAGGAACAGAGACAACAAGAAAGCCAGCCAGCAGGACGGAGCAGAGTGTTCAAAAGGGAGAGGGGCGGAGATGAGGTCAGAGAAACAGATGGGTGCCACTTTGGAAATGCCACAGAAGGGAATGTGGATTTTACTGAGTAAAAGCAGGAGTGAATTAACAAGATCTGAGGTACATTTTAAAAGGATCATCTTGGCTACTGCTGTACTGCAGGAAGAATGACAAGGGCAGAAGCAGGGAAACTAGTGAGGGGCCTACGGATGTGGCCCAGGAAGGAGACACGGTGGTGTGACCAGCATGACAGCCACAGAAGGGAAGGGAAGGGCGGCTCATTCTGGATGTGCTCTGAAGTGAGAGCTACAGAACTGGATGAGAGGCCCCGGGGTGCAGGCCATCGGGCAGAGGTCTGAGGCACTGCCATGCTGGAGCTCAGGGACACGAGGAAGGTCCGGCAGAGATCAGGAAGGAGCAGCTGAAGATATGAGGGGACAGAAGATGAACTCTTGGATACCAAGCAGCTCCAGGTCACCTCAACTGAAGCTGCCCACAGGGCCACTGCAGCAGGGCGGGGTAGGGCCACGTGACCTGGCAGGGGAAGGCCATGTGACTTGACAAGAGCAGTCTCAATAGAGCAATGAGGTAAACCCTTACCAGGGTGTTTTCAAAAGAGAATGAAGGAGGTTGAGGTGGCAAGTGCAGACAACTCGCTAGAAAAGTTAAGCTGCACAGAATGAAGATAAACGAGGTAGAAACAGAGAGGGCCATGTGGAGCCGATGGAGAGCTCTGCCTTTAAAGATGATGGAAATAACAAAATGCTGATGGGAGTGACCCACGAAAGAGAAAAACTGACAATGCAGGAGAAAACAGAACCGACTGCTGGAGCAGTTTCTCTAACAGACAAGCAGGCACAGGGCAGGGACAGCGTTGTGTACCGTCCAGATGTAGGGAGAATAACAGCACCTGAGGACAGGAACCCGCTCCTGAGGGCTTCTACGTCCTCAGTAAGAAAGGATCCAAGGTCAGCTGAGAGGGATGGGAGTGGGGTATGGGAGGTTTGAGGAGAGAGAAGGGATGAATGGTCATCTGCAGAGATGGGTGTGAGAAAAGCCAAGCGGCCAGGGAATCTAGTACAATAGCCAGCAGCACTAAGGTCACACCTGAAGTTCAGGGTCATGAATTGAAAGCAAGCCTGGGCGGTGTGGCCCACTGTTCGTTTTGGGCAAATTCCCCTGCTTGGGTGTGAGCCTGCAGCAGATGGAAAGCTGGATTTATCCAGGCTGGAGTTTTGTCAAGAAGCCTGACAAAGGGCAAGGCAGGAGGCTTCAGGTGTCAGTGCCCTGCTGGACCAAGGACTCTAAGCTAACGGCAGAAGGAGAGGACACAAGATGGGGAGGGACAGTGGAACGTGCTAGGGTTTAAAGGCCAGAGGCTATACTAGAATCAAAAATGAAACTGACATATTAAACAGGAAACAGAGGAGGTGACAGCTGAAAAATGGATTGCTTAAAACTGAGGTTATGTAGAGGGTACAGTTATATGCAATAATCGGGTTTAGAAAATGACCATGGGACTCAGTAGCTGAAATGAGGTGAATGGCAAGAGTAGGAAAGGTGAGAAGGTGAGATCAGGTTACTAGAAGGGCACACACGGCTGCTGACATCACAGGGAATCCCGACGTCAAGGGGGAAGACAGTGAAGCACGTACTCACAGAGTTAAGGGACGAGGAAGAAATCTGAAAACTCATGGGTGAGTGCTGTAAGATGCACAAGGCGATCCAGTCTGAAGACTTGAGCTTTTGGGAATCAGAGGTTTTAGGGAAGAAGGAAGAACAAAGATTTAAAAAAAAAAAAAAGCAATGAGGATAAAGAGGACACATTCTCTCATACTCACGCCCAGTGAGTCACAGGTGTGAGGAGGAAGAGACCTGCCCAGAAGAAGTAGGGCCCTCAGGGACAGGCAGGTGCCAGTCAGAAATGGTGCTGACTTGGTGTTTCATCCACTCTCCCTCACAACACTCAAATATGATCAAAAAAACCTTAACTGTATGTCTAGAAAACAGAAAATGATTTGAACTTCAAGAATCATTTTACATTTTCATTATCCTTAAAGTTGATTATTCATTTAACTATAAAAAGTTGCTGGAATTCAAATTCAGGGTCTTTATTTGAAGATAACATAAAATAGCCAGTATGTGAAAATCTTTTAACATCTTCTTATATATTTTTCCCTAAGGGACTTGCATTATGATACTGAGAAGTTTCCATTTTCACAAACTCATAATGTATTAACAGATGGACTGAATTGCTGGACTGGAAACTCAGGACTTTTCGACACCATCGGTACTTACTTTACGATGCCATAACCCAAGCTCACGATGATCACGAGGAGGCGAGCCAACGTCCTCTTAATTGCAGATATCAACTCTGCAAATATCAATAAACTTTGGGCTAAGGAGGAAAAAGAAAATACTTCATTTTGTGCACATCTGGAAGCTAGCTGACCAAGATTCTAAACAGGAACTGTGTACAACTACAATCTGACCTCAGACTAATTGGCCATATTTGATTTAAAAGTCATCTAATCCAACTGATGTTTTAAAACCTCAGTGAAGAGGAATTCACTACCTCCTGATGAATTCAGTCCATATCTATCTGATCAACTCTACTGGGCATAGTTTTCTTATATCAATCTGAAACCTGTCTCCCTGAGCTTCCCTCTGTTCTTGTTCCTCCCCCTACCGAGAATGCTCTCTCCCCTTGTCCTGTGAAAAACTTAACATCCTCTAGAGTTCTCTTTTCTGCAGGATGCCCTCATCATTTATTCACTTAAAATGTATCTGTTATGCTCCAACTGTGTGGCTGTAACAGTAAAAGAGACACCTTGATCCCTGCCTCATGGAGCTTGTACTCTGGTTAGGCCAAGTACATAGAATTTAGCACAGTTAATGGAATTTAAGTGCTAGAGGTAACATAGTATCCCAGGGACTAAGAAGAAGGCCAATCTCATTTACACTTGAAGGAGGCAGAAGTGGGTCCAGAAAAGCTCAGAAAAAGTGACACCTAATCAGGACTTGAAGGCTAAGTAGGAGTTAAGTATCTGAGGGGGTGGAAGGGAAAAGCAAAGAAAATTGCACATGCAAAGGCATGGAGGAGACAAGAGGAGAAGCAAAATATGTTGCAAGAGGTAAAAGTTCAGTATGTCTGCAGCAGAGGGTATGATGGCAGACGTAAGGCAAGAGGCTAGTGCTAAATGCAGGGACCAATCTTGGGGTTGGGGGCCCTGTTATGGAGTCTGGACTTGATGCCAAGGGCAGTGGGAAGTCAATCACGGTAAACAGTGCAGTAAAAGAGGAGTTGGTAAACTACAACCCGTGGGCCAAGTCTGGCCCTACATCTGTTTTGGGAAAAGAGTTCTATTGGAACACAGCCATGTCCACTTGCTCACATTTTGCCTGTAGCTGCTTTTATGCTGCAATGGCAGAGCCGAGTAGTTACAACAGAGACCACGTGGCCTGCAAAGCCAACATTTACCACACAGCCTTTACAAAAAAAGTCTGCTGACTGCTGGAATAAAATGGATGGCTTTATTTTATCAGGATTGCTCTACCTATGATGGCTTAGAGAGGAATAAGACTGCAGGCAAGGAAAATGCTCAGGAAGCTATTCCAGAAATCTAGGTAAGAGATGATCAGAGCACAGAAAACAGATATGGTAACGAAACCAGTTGTGAATCCACCTAATGTTTTCAGTTCACATTGTTTTCAGCTCCATCTTTTCTGCAAGAAATCACGAGATCTTGTCAAATGCCTTAAGGATAGATCTAGAACTAGAGGAAGAGGAAGAGGGCAAGAAGAGTGGCCAGAGGATTATGGCAGTGCCATCCAGGGAGAGGAACACCTAGCAGAGTAGCAAGCTTGGGGAAGGATGAGTCCCATTTCTGCCTTAGGGCGGTTGAGAAGCCTGCGAGGTATTCAGATGTTTAGTAGGTGACTCCACAGAAAATAAAGCTTTAGGAGGAAAACAATAGATGGGTTCTCCAAGAGACAGTAGAGAATGTGAAGAAAGGGTTTCAGATCACAGATGTTTAAGGATGGGAGTGTTTTCAATCCCTCCATTAGCTGCTCAGTATGGACTGTCTATATCCCTCTTGAAGCAATGTGAATACAACCTTTCTGGCAAAGCGTGATCTGCAAAGCAAGATTCTCAACTCCTTCGCGGCTCCTGCTTCTGCTGCAATCCAAGGTTGTGGGACCTTGTGAGAGGCAACCACCCTATAATTGCCTATGTGCTGAGTTCACTTTTCATCGGCTTCAACTTCTAAATTCTTTTCAAAACTTTCCCTTTTATGTTTTTAAAGCACTTTGTATTTCAACCCCAAGTTCAAGATCTTATGCATTAAATTGCACCCATTGATTTCTGTTCACGATGTCAAATCTCTTTGCCTCCCATCATGTATCTTCAGGGGAAAAAAAGGTCCATCTAAAATGATTCTCTATGCCCCTAAGTATTTACAACTCCTAACAGCCTCACGTCACCTATAAAATTTTAAAGAATGCTCTCCACAAACATATAGTGGCACAATAAATGTTAGTTGAACAAACCAACAAGTTTCACAACAAGAATAAAATGGCAATGAGGTCTAAAAATCTGTGATACAGACACCATTGAAAATTTCCTTCTAGCCCAATGGCTCTCAATCCTAGTCACACATCAGAATCACCTGGGAAGTATCTAAACAGACCTGATTCCTAGGCCTACCCCAATCAGAATCTCTGGCACCATTTTTAAGTTCTTCAAGTGATGCTACTGTGCAACCAGGGATGAGAACCATTGCTCCAGACCTGTGCTGTCCAACAGAACTTTCGGTGATGATGGAAACAGTCTACATCTGTGTTCAAAACAGTAACCCCTGGTCACCTGTGGCTACTGAGTATTTGAGATGCAGCTAGTACAACTGAGGAATTGAATTTCTAATTTTATTTAATTTTACTTAATTTAAATAGCCAGATGTGGCTTGTGGCTACCATACAGGACAGCTCTAGACTGACAAGACTGAAAAGAAGAGACCTGCATGAACTCTTTAGATATGCTTGCATGCCAGTTTTCAGCTCATATTTCTCCAAGTATGAGCTTCTCCAAATCACAAGAGACTTTGTCAAATGCCTTTAAGAAGTCCAGGTATACTAAGTTTACTACATCTTCCTAACTGCCAATCCAGCAGCCCAGAAGAAAGAAATAGGTCTGACATCATCTATTCTTAATGTACCCATGTTAAGTCCTAAAATCACTGCTTCTCATCCCTTTAATGATTTTCCTAAATTCAATCCTTCCAGAACCAATGCTGAGCTAGAGAGCTCATGTCACAGAATTCCCACTCGGGAAGATCGGCAAGGCCATCAGCTCATGCCCAGTCTTCGAGCACCTCTCCCATTGGAAAGGACTCCTCAAAGACACTGGGAGTGGCCCAGGTATCTCTTCCAAGCCTTCTAGTGCCATCAGACAGGGGGCTTGGATTCCCTGGAGGATGGCAAATTGCCTGTCATGTCTTCACGGATCTCAGGTTTTTGCTGCTCCTCACCAAAGTTCATGCCACCCTTACCCTCACTAGATAAGAGATCACTACCACTAACAGCAAAGGAGCCAACTGTCTTCTCTGACTTCCAAGAATGCTTCAGTCCTAAGCAGCAGACCTACCCTTCCTTCATTATCTGGTTTCTAGTATTTGCATGCACGCATAAAAACTATAAAAAATTCTTACAGTGTAATATATTATTAATGCATTAAAATCAATATGTATCCCTGGATGTTTACCTTTTCTTTATTCTTTGGTACATGTCCTTTTAAACTTTTTATCTTGGGAAATTTCAAATATTCCCTAACAGAGAAAGCAGTATAATGAACTTCCATGCATCTATCACTCAGCTTCAATAATTATCGACATTATGCCAGATTTGTTTCTATATTGCAATTCACTTTTTTTTCTGGAATAACTTAAAATAACTAGCAGACACAACCATGCCCTTTGAAAATCTGTGCCGAGATCATTTGTAACTATTAACTCAGATATACACTCTTGAGCACTTTCAACCCTTTTGAGCTATCTCCCTTTCCAAAAGTTCAGTGGTGGAATTGTACCTTTACTTCTCTGGCCTTCGTGAAATCTACCTTCTAGAAGCCTAGGTCACATCTGAGGATGCCCAACTCTATGCCCTCCCTGCTTCATACATTCCATTGCACAAACTGTGATGGTGCCTCCACCAGTGATATGAAGATCTTTGCAAGATGGAAGAGGTGGGGAGAACGCAAGAAGGCTGTAGGCACCATCCATTCCAGCATCACTGGCTTTACTCCCTGTGACCAAATTTCCTTTCTTTTCTTTTTAGGAGAAGGGAAAAGAAGATGGGGGGAGAAAAGGAGAAATATGATAAAAGGATTATAGTCCCCATATCCAGAACTTTGTGTTGTTTTAAGCCAAGCTGAACCTCAGGGATGGGAATTTTCCTTTTCCCAGGAGGAAAGTGAGGAGAAAGTTAGCAAGAAGGAAAATAGAAAATGAAGAGAACACACATGCTAGCCCAGATCAGAGTCCTACTCTGACATTCTCTTCTTGGCTTCCCTCCTCTTCATCCATAATATGGCTATTTCCAAACCACTGTACAGAGGGGTGCGGCCTCCCACAGCTCTCATCACAGTGCTAGGAAACTCTGAGGTCATACTAAAATTTACGGAGACAGCCAGAACTTACTCGACAGTCCAGTGCTGTTGATGTTTTGGTATTCAGAATAAAAAACTGCTTTTTCAAGCATTCCTAGGAAAATAACAGCTGCGATCCAGAACTGGATTCTTAATATATCTTTCCAGTAACAGGCAGACCACATCAGCCAGAGTATGCCATATAATATATAAACAATACACATCACCATGTAAAACTGTAGGAAGAGAAGCAGTTTTAGTCAGTTAAGCCTTTTGATCATTTGAAAGTTGGCACTTCTACATTCAAGTGTCCAATCTTTCATTTTCCAGTCACTCTGGAACCAGAAATACAGGATATGTCAAAGCATTAGCTACTAAGGGCCAGTTGGTGGCTACTAATTAGCCACTAAGCTCTTATTTATAAAACTTTTAAATTTTCCAATTAGGATACAAAATTCATTTTTAAAAAAGGAAAAAATGAGGAGAAATACTCACAATCATTAGAGGCCAATCTGATGCAGAGATATATCCATGAGGCCCAATCATAGAAAGAGAAACTGGTAACATTGACAGTAGGGACAGAGAAGAAGAAAGGAAAGAGTTAAATTAACAGTCTTTTCTTAAGTCTTTAAAATGTAAGCTCATTTCCCAGAAGGCTTCAAGAATACAAACCACACAAACAAATGCTGAATTTTTACCTAGCACACACAAAGTATTAGATAATTAGCAATTGTTTATTATGCAATCCTATAAAGATATTTTTTACTGTAAAGATCAGAAACTCTAAAACTACTAGAAGAAAACATAGGGGAAAAACTATATAACATTGGTCTCAGCAATAATTTTTTGGATTTGACCCCAAAAGCACAGGCAACAAAAGCAAAAATAGACAGACGGGACGACATCAAACTAAAAAGCTTTTACACAGCAAAGGAAACAATTAATGGCATACACAAATAACCTACAGGTTGGGAGTTAATATCTGCAAGTCCTACATCCAATAAGGAGTTAATGTCCAAAATATATAAGGAATTCAAACAACTCAATATCAAAAAAACAAAAAACCCAATTAAAAAATGAGTACAGGACTTGCAAAGACATTTCTCAAAACAAGACATACAAATGGTCGGCAGATATAAAAAATGCTCAACATCACTAATCATTAAGGAAATGCAAATTGAAACCACAGTGAGATAACATCTCACACCTGTCAGAATGGCTCTCATCAAAAAGATGAAAGATTACAAGTGTTGGGGAGCATGTGGAGAAAAGAGAACTTGCACACTGTTGGTAGAAATGTAAATGAGTACAGCCATTATGGAAAACAGTATGGAAGATCCTCAAAAAACTAAAAATAGAAATATCGTATGAGCCAGCAATCCCACCTCTGGATATTTACCCAAAAGATTTGAAATCAGTTTGTTGAAGAGATGTCTGCACCCCCATGTTAATTGCAGCACTATTCATAATAGCCAAGTTATGGAATCAACCTAAGCCTCCATCAACAGATGAACGGATAAAGAAAATGTGGTGTGTATACACAGTGGAATACTATTCAGCCTTTTAAAAGGAGGAAATGCTGTCATTTCCAACAACACGGATGGAACTGGAAAACATTATGTGTGCTAAGTGAAATGAGTCAGGCACAGAAAGACAAATACCACACATTCTCACTTATAGGCAGAATTGAAAACAACTGAACTCATAGATGGAGAGAGCAGAATGGTGGTTACAGAGGCTGGAGCGGGGGAGGCATGGGGATAATGGTCAAAGGGTAAAAAACAAAAAACAATCTCAGAAGCCAAGCGTGGTGGCATGTACCTGTAATAATGGCTACTCAGGAGGAAGGATTACTTGAGCCCAGAAGTTTGAGTACAGCCTGGGCAACAAAGCCAGACCCTGTCTTAATGAATAAATAATTAATGAATAAATAAATCAGTAAGTAATTTAATAAGCAAGCAAGTGGACACTTGGGCCCTCATCAGACACTGAACCTGCTGGTGCCTCGATTTTGAACTTCTCAGCCTCCAGAACTGTGAGGAAATAAATTTCTGTTCTTCATAAATTACCCAGTATCAGGTTATTTTGTTATAGCAGCATCAACGTGCTAAGACAGCTAGGTAGCAGAATGGCATGAAGGTCCCTGCTCCCTTTATTTGGCATGGTCTGGACTATGCATGATGCCATCTCCAGGAGGAAGCCCTACTTCACATTGTTCCAGAGCCACCAGCACCAGTTTCCCTCCATGGCGAGGGCACTACACCAGCTCTGTGCCTCCTCTGCAGCAATGCCTATCTGGCCTCATTGGTTTCTGCGTCCTCCTCCAATGGACTGGGCGCTCTTCAGAGACAAGCTTGGCTTCACCTCTGTATCCCCAGCGGATGAGTGAGAGCAACAAGCAAACCCCTAGGACCTTTACGTGCTGTTTGGCTACTGCTGGCCCAGCAGAATCCCACTCTGGAAAACATCAGCCAAAGTAATTCTTGAATATGTGACAGCAATCATTGCCTTAAGAATTGCTTATTGTGAGCCCACTCTTGTGGCACTAAGAAACTACAGCTGAATGAGGCACAGAAGGTCTATCTCACAGGGGTGGGGGATACCTCACAGACTGTGGAAGCCACAGGTGGCAGACATGCTACTTCTACTCCTAGACTAGACAGATC
>NW_012151052.1:348216-349698 GCF_000956105.1 Propithecus coquereli | reverse complement strand
TTGGTGGGGAAAGTGTCAGGAACCGAAAGGGGGCCCTAGGTGCTAAAATGTTCTATAATTGATCTGGGTCTACACAATTGTGCTCAGTTTTTAAAAATTCATTGAGGTGTACACTTATGTTTACTTTTCATTAAGTTTATTACACTTTAAATATATCTTAAAAAGAGCTCCTTTAAAATTTTTACTAAAGACATATTTTTCATTTCAGAATTTACAGAAGAACAAAAAATAAGTCAAAATGCCCATAACCTCACTACCTAGGGATGACTGCTGTTACCATTTAGAACTTAATCTCTCACATTGGAAGGGAGAAAGGGGATAAAGGAGGAGGGAGTGTCACGTGTATTAAATGCTGATAAGTAAGGACCTTTGGTAAGAGTAACAGATCATTGGGTTTAACGACATGGAGGTCACTGGTGACTCTGACTAGAGCCGTTTTCATGGGAAGATGGAGGTGAAGGTGTGACTGCAGTAGAAAGAAGAGACAAGGAAAGATGAACTGGAGACAGTGGATCATAAAAGAGTCTTGCAAGGACGTTGCTACAATGGGGTACAAAGAAATGGAACAATGATGTCAAAATGTTAATTATTATACACTACTACACATACGTACAGCACTAAACCTAAACAAATTAAGCACCTTTCTTTATCAAAATATTGATAAAACATTATTTCCATTGATACTGTGTTCACTGGGAATAAACTAAAGTATCTTAACGGGACAAGACGGGTACTCACATTCAGTGAGGGAAACACCTGTAAATCATTGTTGCAATCTAAGTTTTCAGTTTTTGTTTTCCAACAGTCAGTGTTCTTGAAATAATGGCCACAAAAGTCTTCATCAACACTAAGTTCATGTTTTTCAGACAGGACCTACCCAAGGTAAAATTCTGTGTTATAATTTATTTCCATACTTCTTACCCTAGAAGATAAATAAAACTGAATATCTAAATAGTACCAAATGTTTATTCAGTTTGGAATACTTAAAAATATGCAGTAGAATAAAATACCAAAGAAAAAATGTTTTCAATGTAATTTTAAGGATAATTGAGATAATTATACCATTTTAGCCATTCTAGTGTGTTCAGATACAGTAACACATAAGCATAATCTTATAGTAAGAAAAGTGATTAAGATACTACCACAAGTAAATAGTTCCCAGAGAAACAAAACATACTTTGTCTTGGGGCTACCTCTATTTTATCCCATGTGTAAAAGATTTCATAGAGAAACAAAGTAGCATTTAACTACAAAGAAAGAGAAACCAAACAATAACATAGAGCGAAGGTAGCTAACCCAACTGAGTGTAAGGGAGACTCTCATTTATGCATCCACAACCTGAAGTTCCTCGCATCCTAGAATGGATGAATAAACCAGGCTCCTAACAGCAGCTCCCACTCATCAAAAAAAGTTAAGCTGGCTCTCACAGACCAAATATGGGACAATTTGAGCAAAATAAATAAAAATAGTAATACATTATAA
>NW_012151052.1:343615-346666 GCF_000956105.1 Propithecus coquereli | reverse complement strand
AAATAGGCTACTTCAATGTAACGATGAATAAAACATTACCTAATGTCTCCAAAAAGTCACTGCAAAATGAGACAAATTCATTAAATTTTTATAGTTAACCAAAAGTTGTGGTAACATCTGTAAGTCCAATGTTAAAATCAACTGCGTAGCCTGTTATGCTAAGTCACTGCTTATTTCACTCTAAAATGTTCTTCTCACTCACTTATTCATTCAAAATACACTGAATGAGCCCCCTGCTGTGTGCCAGGAAGAGATATAACAGTAAACAAGATCAATCCCTGTACATGACTTAAAAGGTATTTGGGGGGGGGTGGTTAACAATTAAACAGGCACTTTTAATAGCCTAAGGGACTGAGAACTGGGAGCGCTGGGCAGGTCACCTAACAGCCTAGGAGAGCAGGAACAACAGTCAGGTTTGCTGGAGGAGGAGACCTGTAACTTGAAGGAAGGGCGGTGGTTAGCCAGGTGAAGAAGAGGGTGGCCGGTATATGCAAATGCCCAGGGTTAGTGCAAGCACAGCATGAGTATGACCACCCAAAAATAATCTGCTATGGTTAGAATTCAGATTGGGAAATGGGAGAAGAGTTGAATGAAGCTGGAGAAAGGTGTCTAGGAAAATTCCTGAAAGGTTTTATGTTCTGCTGAGGAGTTTGGCCTTTGAGTATCATGAAGCACCATCAAATGATCCAAGTAAGAGGGTGACGTGATTAGAAAGAGTGAAAGGGGTTAAGTCTGGAGTTAGAGAAAGCTCTGTTGGGAATGTCCTCGCATCATGGCAGCTGGCTTCCCCCAGAGAGAGTAATCAGAGAGAGAGAGCAAAGAGGCCACAGTATCTTTCACAACCTAGCCTCAGAAGCGATATGCCATTATTTCTGCCATATTCTATTGGTCAGTGAGACCAACTCTGATATAATGTAGTAGGAGATGACACAAGGTCACGAATACCAGGAGACAAGGATCATTGTGAGTCGTCTTAAAGGCCGGTAACCACAAAGAGGGAACCCAAACTGAGCTCAGAGGATGAAGTTCAAGAGGTTGAGGCATAGAATTTCAAGGTTCAAGAGGTTGAAGCAAAGCACTCAAGAGATGGAAGCTACACAGAGGAAGAGTAAGAGAAATCTGCACAGCGATCTGCTTGGGTCTCTGGCTGAGGGCAACCTGGCCACGCATAGGGACAAGCCCAATAATTCTCAGATCTCACACAGAGCTGGGAACTGTGTGAGTTTCCTAACACTAGCCAGAGTGGAGAGGCCTCAGTAAACAGAGACCACACGCTGGAAGTACTGCTAAGTTAGCTTTAGAGCAAACACTACTCCAGATCCATCCAGGAAGAGCTTAAAAACAAAACTGGCAAGGATCAAACTGATCCATAAGAAACTAAATGTCTGCTAGAACAAAGATGTTAAAGGACTATAACATCCAGCACTCAAGAATGTAAAAATTCACAATATTCACCACCCAAACCAAAACAAACAAAAAGCCTACCTGGACTCTGAGATTAAACTGAATATAGCTCAGCCTGGGGAGAACTGACAGTATGATGTTAGCCACAGATTTTTCACAGATGCTCTTTATCAGGTTGAGCTTCCTTCCGTTTCTAGTTTTCTGAGTGTTGCTATCATGAATGGGTATTGAACTTTCTCAAATGCTTTTTCTGTACATATTGAGAAGATCATATGGTGCATTTCTTTGATTCTGTCAATATGGTGAATTACACTGAGAGATTTTCAACACAGGCTCCACATGACTGCATCTTGAATGGGGTAGCAAAAGAGGGGTCGCCTAAGGGAATGCCAGACCATCTGATCCCCCAAACAACATGGACATACATCCAAGGGATCAGTCCTTAGCTCTGTAGGCACTAAATCTGGTTCTGTGAGACAGATACTCAGTCTCACCTTTCCCCACAGAACAGATGTAGATGTATAAATTAGAAGGCTCAGTTACACACTTATAATGAACAGAAACTGTAAACTGGATGTTTAATGATCAACTAACTCTCTGCCTCCCACATGCCTCCCTGAAAGCCCAGTGGTCATGAGACGGCCGCCTGGTGAGCGTGGCTCTGAACAAGGAGGGTCGAGTGGATGCTGCATCCACACCTGCCAACCACATGTCATAGCTGTAGCCAGGGTTCGAGACGACCTCTTCCCCAGCAATGTTGTCACACACTGCCAGCTTCTGCCTGACTAAACCGTAGTTTTGTTATGATTTTATTCTTAAATCCCTTGTGCTGCCCTATTCTTTCTTTAGATACGTTAATAACTCTGTCTTGACTGGAATCTACCCTTAGGCTGATCTCAGGCATTATGTAATGATTTTTTAACATCAAATTCTGTGTTTCAGGGGCCCACATTACTTTTTTTTCCCATATAACTTTTTGTCAACATCAGCCTGAGGTTCTTTTAAATCCTGTTTGTCTAGACTTTGAGACATGAATTCATTAAAGCAAACAGATGCCAAAATGTTTTCCTCACCCACCTTGGAATTCAATTTCCTCTTACCAAGCTCTTATCACCACTAGGATCTATGATATCACAGAGCTGCTCTAAACCACCTCTGCTTTCTAGCTGTTGGCTGGCCTAACTTCCCTCAGGAAAGACCCACAACAGGCAGAATCCCCCAAAAGATGATCAGAGGATGGTGTGACAGAGAAAAGCGGCATGGCTTTCGATCCTGGGGAAGCCAGCTTGCTCTACTCAAAGAAAAACTGCTCCTTTTCCTGACACTTTAACTACGGCAACCAATTTTCCTACTCAAGTTATTGGAAATGAGAAGAAGAGTTAGACCACAGTGAATATATGATCCAATGTAAACCCATTAAAAATAATGAAAAATTTTGGTAGTTGTGGTACATCAGACAAATATTTTCACTTTCTTATCCCCAAAACTCAAATTAAAATGTTAGCATCTAGCAATTTTTATTTCATACTATGATATCATATACATTTACAAAATTTTCAGGGGGATAAAGAGTTTATCACTTTAAACTTTATCACTTTAAAATTAGTTTATCAGTTTTAAAATCTAGGACTCAAAGTTAAATTTCAC
>NW_012151052.1:342579-343565 GCF_000956105.1 Propithecus coquereli | reverse complement strand
AAAAAAAACAAAACTGCTATAAAAGACATTATTGGGACACTGGCAAAATTATAATAAAGTCTGTATATTAGATAATAGTATTAAATCAATGCTGAATTTCCTATATTTGGTAATTGTACTGTGTAATGTAAGTGAATATCTCTGGTCTTAGGAAATATACACTGAAGTATTCAGTGTATAGGTAAGTATTCAGTGAAGAGGTAAAATATTTAAGGATAAAATCAAAAAGCAAAATGGCATCTTTGACTCTAAATAGATAATACTAATAAAAATATGGAAACCCATGCATTATTCAAGCTAAAAGCCAGAGAGATGACAGAGAATCTGAAAAGAAACAATTCCAAGCAACCCTCATGAGAATCATCAAAAGAAACACCTTGCTGAGTGACACAAGGCACCCAGGACAAGAGCCTGGGGCAGAATAAGCCACTTTTTCCTTCTCTCACTCTCCTCTGCCTTTCCCCAGATGTCTCCTTTCTTCTCCTCACCTCCTTCTGAGATCTACTTGTACTCACTAAAGTTCTAGGTTCCCTATAACTAATATTTTTAATGAAGTAAAACCTTTAAACTTTGTTTTCAAACTAAGTTGATTTTTATTTGTGTGTACAGTCCCTTTATCAATGGCTCCTGTGCATCTGATTTAAACATTCACTTAACATTTTTCAAAAAAATATTCACAAGAAAACTAAAATGCTTGTAGTCTTCTCAGAAAACATATATTGTGATTTATTGCCTTAGGTCCCAAAATTAATCTATGGCACTTCTAAAACTATAATCTCTATTTCTAGCCCCCTTACCTGAGAAGCTAATAAATCTTTATACTTATAAGTTTTCCTTAATAGCTTTACATATACTAAAGATTTGTGTTTTACTTACTTCCAGATCAGAATATTGATTGTGACAGGTATGATACTTCAAATGCCACTCTATGGTAAACTTCACAGGCCCGGAACAACTGAATGACTTAACTGTTTAGAAAAAGAACA
>NW_012151052.1:328946-339390 GCF_000956105.1 Propithecus coquereli | reverse complement strand
ATCACTTTAAACTTTATCACTTTAAAATTAGTTTATCAGTTTTAAAATCTAGGACTCAAAGTTAAATTTCACAGAAACCAAATTTTTTTTTGCTGAGCCCTACTTTATTAGACTTTTATTATGATTTTTAAAGAATGATTCATATTATATTTTCTGAAAGAGGACTAGAAAAATCTATTCTTGCAAAGAACCAAATCCTGACTGAAACAAAAGAAAACCTTAACATGCCAGAACCACTTAAAAGCAAAACATTTTCTTAGTTTAATATATATAAAATTATTACATTAGTTTACATCAATGCATTTTTATAATAGATCACATTGTTATTTGTTTATATTAGTATTCCATTTTATTACACTTACCAGAAAATTTGATATCGGTAGAGCTAAACATAGTTTTCCTAAATATCAAAGGTCCTGATTTCTAAAACGAAAAACAAATACAGAAAAATCTTGTTAAAAATTTTTTCTCTATTATTTACAAGTAGTTCTACTCTCCAACATATAGAGCTCTAATCCTTGCACTCCTCCCTCTAACCGGAGTATGTTTTAAAATGTAAACCTGATCACATCACCCACTTGCTTAAAACCTTGTCCCACTTGTCTACTCCCTACAGTTGATGTGAGAAGCAAGGGGGCTCCTGCCACTAGCAGTCTTAGCCGAGGGCTATCAACACATAAGTAAAAGCTGCTGCCACTGCATGATTAGTGCCACTCAGACATGGCATGACCTGTGTATCTGCATGCTGCTCTCTTAGTATCAACACCAATGTACTTTTGATAAACAATAGTCTCCCCTACCCTGAGCCCCAAATTGTTATGGTTTACCAATGCAATTACAATAGACCAAAATTCTTCCCACAAGCCTATACGACCTCAAATAATCAAAGCCTTTCCACCTCTCCAGCAACTTTTTTTCAGTTCCTGAAAACCACAATCCTTCCTGCCTTCAGGGATCTTAGTGATCAACTGGAAAATTTACTTAAAAATCCTTCCATCTCTTTTTCCATCTAGTTAGCTCCTTCTTATCCTTCAAAGCCCAACTCAGAAGCCTCCTCCTTAGGAATTCTTCCACTGTGGCCCACACCAGGGCAGACTCTCCCTTATGCACAATCTCTAGTGCCCATTCTTCGCAACCCTTACCACAATCAACAATTGATTAGTTATTTAATATCCCCTCAATAATAAAAATCCTGTGAGAAGGGACTGCATCAAATGAACAAGTGATTAAGAATTTAAAGGAAAAATAAAAGCACTGATAGGACAAGCAGTAACCTCTTCCCCCTCCCCAACAGTAACAAAAATTCCCAGCCCAGATCCTTCCTCTGAGCTCCAGATCCACATACCCATCTGCCTAAAGGACACATGCAGTGATGCCTAACAGACATACCACACTAACCTGCCCTAAACCAGACACAGTCCTCTCTGCTCACCACCTCTTCCTATACTGTTCACCTTGATTAAAGATGGTACCAGCTACAGTAACCCAAGCCATGGCTCCTTCCAATCCCTCACTTCCATCACCCAATCCCCAAAGTATGCCTACTTTACCTCACAAACACCTCCCAAATTTAGCTCTTCCTCTCCATTGCTGCCACCACTGCCCCAATTCAGGTCGTCAGCATTTCCTGCCTAGACTTCTGTAATAGCTTAACTGGTACCTATGCCTCCAGACCTTAGCCTGTAATTTGTCTTTAGATTACAGCCAAAGTGATTAGTGTTTTTGTCTAAAATCCTTCAACAGCTCCCTCATTCACATCCTAAAGTAACTATTAGGAGCCAGGGGGTTTAATTCAACCTACAAATGGGGTTTATTGGGCCCATAAGAGGTCTTCTTTTCTGTTGTTTGAAAGTTTTTAATTGCCATAATAAAAATATGGATTCCTGCTTAATCTTAAAAAAAAAACAAGAAGACATGGCAATCCTGTACCTACTCTACCATAGAGTACTCATAGAATAAGCTGGAGCTCAATGGCAGCTGCCCTCTTCAGACAGGGCATGCGATCTGTGGTATACCACATTCCCCACTACCCTTTCCATCCTGAACCTAGTTCATTCCACTCAATGACATGACTTGCCTTGGCTAGCACAGGTCCTTGAGTTTCAGGCCCCTGGCCTCAGGCTCAAGGCCGTATTCAGGCATGGAAGGCTTATGGTGACCTGAGTCCCCTCTAATACCTCTGCCAGAACTTCATGTAGCAGCAACACCAAGAATTTCCTGCACTGCCGCTCTACCCCCCTCCTTCTTCACCAAGTTAACACCTACTCATCTTTTAAGACCCAGGCAGGCACCTCCTCTAGGAAGCAGAGTTAGGAGACTCCCCCTTGGGGCTCCAGAAATACTCTAAGTATGCTGTCATGTACATAATTATCTACTCATGAATCTGTTGTCCCTACTATTGTGTGAGCTTCCTGAAAGGTGCTGTATCTGAAAGTGTGAAATTCAACTTCCCAGCAGCAATGACCAGTCTAGCACATGGCACATAGTGGTGCCCAAACTGCTTGCTGCCTTTTACAATCAGAAGCAGCATTTCTTTCTTTCCTTTTTTTTTGACACAGGGTCTCGCTGTTGCCCAGGCTAGAGTACAGTGTTGTCATCATAGCTCACTGCATCCTCTAATTCCTGGACTCAAGTGATCTTCTGCCTCAGCCTCCCAAGTAGCGGGGACTACTGGCATGCACCACCATGCCTGGCTAATTTTTCTACTTTTGGTAGAGATGGGGTCTCACTCTTGCTCCAGCTGGTCTCAAACTCCTGGCCTCAAGCGATCCTCCTGCCTCGGCCTCCCAGAGTGCTGGGATTAGAGGCGTGAGGTAACATGCCTGGCCAAGAACCATTTCTTGATAGATTTGCAGTACAAATGAAAGAAAGCCCTATTTTCCCTTCCTATTTCTGACAACTCAAATTAGAAAAAATCAGTCCACTCTTTCTAAAGAAGGGCTTTTAGACTTCTACTGGCTCAAGGTCATATAGGAGTAAAGTTAGCCTGATAAAGATTATGAAGCACCTAGGGAACAAACTTGTCTTTCTCAAGCAGGAAGCAAATTCATTCTTCCCCCACGGACTCTGGATTCTCACTATCCAAAGTATACTTGGCAAAGATCTTTACAGATATGCTCAAGTAGTCTAACAATATGCACGAGGCGATTCACTTCCAATATTGTTATATTATCCATTCACTATAGTAGCAGCCGGAAACCACGGGTGTAGTTCACTTAGTTTTGCTTTTTCCTGTTCAGAGAAATTCAATAACGGAAGTGTGCAGGCTATATAAGGGGTGCACAAAATAGGTCACCAACCAAGAAGAAGACTGCAGGGAATGGCTGTGCTAGGCCTTAAAGATCCAGAAAGATACCTGAGTTGCTCCTCTGAGTAGCTTTTGTGTTGTAGGAAGTATCTGTAACCTTTGGTACTACTTTCTTTTTTTGGTTAAGGAATTCAAAACATAAGTCTCACCTTTAGAACTTGGACTTCGTTTCAATCTATGTGGAAAATACCCATCCCAACACAGCTAGATGAGTCATCTGACCCTAGAGAGCAGGAGATAATGCCTCTTCCAGACTTCCTGTCTCTCTTTTGCAAGACTTTCCATAATTCCACGCCTGTATCCCTCCCACATCATCTTCTCTAACTTCTGGATGCCAAGTTCTCTAATGGCCTGCCCTGGAAAGGAAGAGCTTCCACCCACTCATGCCTCCAGACTTGCCTTTCCAGCACTCCTTAATCACACATCCCGCCCCACCAGCACACACAGTCCTGGAACCGTGATGCGAACTGTAGAGAAATTCAGGAACCCAAGAAAAGAGAAAGAGGGGTGGGATGACTGTTGCATGTTCCCTTCTCATTTAAAGAAAAAAACCGAAGTGGCATACGCGCTTTCTAAATTTAAGCTAAAACGCAGCGCTAGAAAATCCTCCCTGCGGCCTCACGGGTGTGGCCCCTACGGCTGCATCGGGCGGAGCAGGAATCGAATCCCAAAGATGCTGCTAGGTGTGCCAAGAGAGTCCGGTCGCAGGTCTGAATAAACGAGGGCCTGGTCTAGCCAGAACATGTCGGAGCAGAGTGAGGGGCCAGGGCTTCGGGAATGGTGATCCTCATGAACAGTGAGGGCGCTTAGAAGGGAGAGCCGTCCCATGCACTCTTGACTATTCTTCCCCAACAGCCTAGGTCGAGCCGGAGAAGGGGCGCTTCCGGCCCACTGCTCATAACAGACAAAAGGCTCGGGGAGAGTACTAGGGGACCTGGGGCTGGCCCGCCAGAAGCCCAGCGAACAATCCCGGGGCCCGGCCCATGGGGACCTAAGGGCCCGAGACGCGCCACGCCTCGGTCCCGACACTCCACTTACGTCGTTGACCGTCTCTAACCAGAGCCCGAGCTCAGGGACGGCGCCCACAGCCGCCGGGGCCCAGCACAGGAGGCAGAAGGCGACACGCAGCAGCGGGGCCCCGGCGGGAAGGTGCGAGCTTTGGCGTGGCAGGAGCCGGGCCCCCGCGCGGCGGGCGGCGGCCATCTTGACGCGGAAGCCGCACCTGGCGCCCCGAGACGCCCGCCACGCCCCGGGCCCCGCACCTGGCGCAGCTCCGCCCCCGCAGGCGTGTCGGGATCCGGGACGAGGGGCTCAGCTCGGGATGTGGAGGAGGGGCTTGGGCTTGGGTCGGGGCGGGGAGGCGCGATGCCGGCCTGGGAACCGGGACCAGGACCGAGAGGCAGGACTCAGGGCCCGGCCTGAGCGTAGAGCTAACGGAAGGAAAGGACGGGAGCCAGGAGGTGGAGTTGGGACGGGGACATGGAGGCGGGGCTCAGAGCCTGGCCCGGGCGTGGAGCTAGAGGCCGTGACGGAGCGTGGAAGGGAGGGCTGGACGCCGGAATATGGAGGCGGGGCCCAGGAGCCGGCCGGAGTGTGAGGGCAGGCCCGGGCAGAGGGGAGAGGTTAAGAACCAGGCCCGAGTGTACCGACAGGGCCGTGCGGGGAGGCGGGGCTCAGGAACCGGCCTTAGCGTAGAGAGGGGGCTGGGAAATGGAGGTGGGGCCGGGCGTGGAGGTAGGGCCGGGCGGGGAGGCGGGGCTGGGAAATGGAGGCGAGGCTGGGCGGGGAGGCGGGGCTCGGGACCAGGCGGAAGTGTGAGGGCGGGCCGGGGCACGGAGGCGGGGCCGGGGCACGGAGGCGGGGCCGGGGCACGGAGGCGGGGCCGGGGCACGGAGGCGGGGCCGGGGTGCGGAGACGCCCTCCCGAAGCGTAAAGCTCGGGTCCCATTCAGCTGTGAGTGGAGTGTGAGCTATATAGTTCTTCTGCTGTGGGTGTCTCAATTTCTTGCATTTTCTGCACCTGTCCCTGCCCCGGCCCCCTCACCTCTGGGTAACAAATCGTTCTTTAAATTCATGAAAAGTGCCTGCAAAGTGCTTTGAGGTCAAGGCCAGTTGAACACAAGGTATTGTGCTTTGAGGGTTAACGTTGATAGGACAGTTACTGATTTTCAGAACAAATACAGTTGCCTGGTTGCTTAAAGCTCAGGGAGGGCATGACTTAGATCTGTCCTATCGTATACCTTGTCTGACATTTTCGACTATGAAAGCTGAATACATGTCTTGCTGTCAACAATAATTCGTTCATTCATGATCAAATGTAAATAATGTACAGCGGGGAGAATAGAATCCTGGATTAATATTGTCATTAACATAAAATAGGATCGATTCTAATCAAAAGACCTTGGCTGCTTAACCAGTTCCTCTAATCATTCTCCAGTAATTAGTGGGGACCTACCTACCATACACTAGAGATTGCATGCCCATCTGTGCTCTTCCCAGCAAGCAGTGTGATCAGTTCTGTTTGTCACAGGATTACAGGGGGAACATACACCAGAGGTTTAGGAAGTAAGTCAGGTGACAGAGGAGAGAGCAATAGCTAAGGTTTAAGTTAAGCTCTACAAGAACAGTTAAGGATGAGTTACCTGTGGGAGTGAGGGGTAGGTCTGAAGGTGTTTTAGTTAAGTGTGAACTGGAGGAATGGAAAGATCTTCCAGATGACTGGATGTTGTTGAGAGATGGGGAGTGGCAAGACAGGGAATATTTAAATAGCACCAGAACATACAGGCTCTTCTAAGTGAAGTTAGAAAGATGGTACCTCTAGCGTAAGAACATTGGAAAGGCAATGGTGGTTTTTAAGCAAGAAGGTTGTGGGAACCAGAAAGAAAAGTATCTTATACCTTATACCTCCTACCACACACACACACACACACACACAAAAGCAGAATGCTAGGTATACCTCTTCAGGTTCTAGAGGCAGCATGTATTACCCCTGGGAATGTAGCTTTAACCCGTATACCAGGTAACACGAAGGCTGCCAGTTTTGAGTGGAGTCAAGATCAAGAAAGGGCTCTGTAGCAGGTCAGGCTGTGGTGCAAGCAGCCAATCCTATTGTATCGGAGGTATCAGTGGAGGGGAAATATGTCCTGAGGAGTATATGACAATCCCCGGTGGGAGAAACACAATGCAAACCCCTAAGATTCTTCAGCAAGGCCATGCCAAATGTCAACGAATTATACACCTTTTGAGAAATAACTCTGGGCATGCTACTGGACACTGTCTGAAATTAAATTCTGCACCAAGTCACTGTGAAGCTTTCATAAGATAGGTTCTGTCTGTCAGACCTACTATGTCATATGGTGCTATCTGCCCAGCCACAGTCTGTCATGAGATGGAAGTGGTTCCTTCAAAATCAGGCATACACAGAACCAAAGGGCACAAGCAAGCTGCACCAGCAGGTAACCCAGACCCCCACTGTCAGCAACTAGAGTTGCACAAGTGCCTCTCCCTCAGCTGACACCTATGGCTGCATGAAAGATCCTATTTAGGACCAGCTGACGAAGAAGGAAAAAGCATGAGCTTGGTTCATGGATGGATCAACTCAGTATGTAGGGGAACTGAAAATGGACAGCAGCTGCAGTCTAACCCTACTCGAATGGCTTTAAAAGACAGGAATGAGGAAGAAGGCCTCCCAGTGTCCCCAGGGAAGGGACAGAGCATCAAGAAATGCATCTGGTTATCCGCTTTTTGTGGACTGAGAAGCTGGGCAAAATTAGAATATACATGGATTTATGAGCACCAGTTAATGACTTGGCCAGCTGGTCAGGGACCTGGAAGGAGAAAGATCCTAAGACTGGGGACTAGAAAGTCTGACATAATGTATGTGGGTGGTTCCATGGGAAAGGACACAAGGTGTCCTTTGTTAATACTCATCAAAGAATATCTGCAATGGAAAAGGCACTAAATAGAGGACAGAAGCAGTTGGTCAGTTGATATGAGCCAGCCTGTTTATCAGCCCTCCCAATGCTGAGTGACAACATGAATGGAGTAGCCATAGTGGCAAGGTTGGAGGCTATGCATGAGCCCAACAACAGGGTTCCCACTTACCAAGGATAACGTAGCTACTACAATGCCAAATGTCTAACTCGCTAGCACTTGAGTCCCCAATATGACACCATCCCTCAAGCTGGAAACAATCCAGATACTTAACTGTTAATATATTCTCTTCCAGCCTAAAAGGTACAGTGATGCATTTTGGTGGGTATACACACATATTAAGCCAGCACTATTATCAGAATGTTTGATCATTGGCATGGAATCCCAAATAATGTTGCATAAGACCAAGAACCCATTTTACAGCCAAGGAGGTGAGATGAGGAAAGAGAGTGGGCCTGTGACCATAGGATCCACTGGTCATATCCCATATCACAGCACCCAGAAGCTGCTAGCCCATTAAAGTGATGGAAGGACCTATCAAAGGCACTGCAGAAATGCCATCTCAAGAAGGATACCTAACAAGGATGGGGTGCCATCCTTAACAGCACAGAATAAATTTTAAATCAATGACTGGTGTTTGGTTCTTCATTCCCAATAGGTAGAATACAAGGGTCTGGGAATCAAGGTGCAGAAGCAAGAGGGCTCCACCTAACATTCCTCCCAGTGATCCATTAATTTGTACTTCCTGTCCCGGCATTTCTGGGCTCTGTGAGTTGAAGGTCCCATTTCTGAGGGTGAATGCTTCTCCCAGGGGACATACTGAACTATACGCAATGGCTGCCATGTGAACACATTGGGTTCCTCACATCAAGGGACCAGCAGGCAGAGGTAATTGACCTCAATCACCAGTAGGAAGCAAGGCTGCTGTTACCTTGGGGTCAGGGAAGAATATGTTTGGCACCATGATTACCCACTTGGGTGCCTCTTGGTATTCCTTTACCTTATTTTGATGGTAAATGGTAAGTGCACCAGCCATGGTTTGAGATGGGCATAATAACCAGGGGCTCAGACCCCTCCAGGATGAGGGTCTGGGTCAGGTTACCAGGTAAGCCACCGAGAAGAGCAGAGGTACTAGCAGAGGGTGGTGGCGGTGAGGGGAACTTTGAGTATCAATTGTAGCTCTGAGACCAGCTGCAGTGGCAGAGGTTGTATTTGGTTTCACCGAGCTTCCTCTTCTAAGTGTTCCCCAGGAAGAAAAGCCCACCAGAATCCTGCAGGATCTGCTCCCAGAACTTACTACAAAGCAGTTGATTCAACCCAAGAGTGGGGCTGTCATGTATGCTCTAATGCCCAGACCCCATTCAGGAAGGGAGGACTGATTCTCCCCAGGACTGAGAAGTGCTGCTGGCAGAAAAGCCCTTGCTCTCAGCCTCCTACAAGAATTACCTCAGCTGAGTAGAGTCAGCTCACCTAAGGTCACACCCTTCCCTGAGCTGGCTTGCATCCAATGACTGATCCACGTGAGGATATAAAGACCCAGCCCCATCTCCCAAGTCCAATTAACTATGAAGGTTCACACCAGCTACAGAGCTCCCCAGAAGGTTGGCTGAGGCCTCCACCAAGACATCAGAGCTGCGTAATTCCTTCCTTTGCCTAATCTTATTTCTGTCTATTCTCTCCCACAGCTGTGGGTCCCAAGAGCATTCCCTAGTAAACCTACTGCTTGCTAATCTCCATCTCAGAGTTGGCTCCCTGGGAAACCCGACCTGTGGCAGATATCTCATGGACATTTAGTGTTTATTCCAGCAATTCTACTTTTATGAATTTCCTTGAAAATACACCCCCAACAATCTGAAAATCAAATTAGTAGAAACAATCCAAATGCCCATAAGTAGGAGACTGGTTGAATAAATTTTGGCACTTTCATACAATGGAGTACTATGCTGCTGTAACAAAGATTGAAAGATATTTCTATGAACTGGTTTGAAGTGATTTTCAGGATATACTGTTAAGCAAAAAAAAAACCCAAATGCAAAAAAGTGTATAGGATATATTATGTTTTTGGTAAATGAGGAGAAGAAATACAAAAGTATACATGTGTCTGCTTATTTTCACAAAAAGAAACGAAGGATAAAACTAAAATAATGAAATTGGTTAGCTATAGGGTGTAGGTTGGAATAGAAGTTTGGAAATATGGGAATGATACTTCAAATATACTTTCTTGTATAGTTTTGACTTTTGAATCACGTCAATGTTTTGCATACTCAAAAATAGGATAGGATCAACAGAGAAGAACTAAATGGAATATAATTAGAAACAAATGAATGTATGTAACTAGTTAAATTAATAACATACCACACTCACCAGAGGAAACAGAAAGCTATCTCAAGTAACTTTTAAATACAGTATTTTGACTATAAAACCTCAGACAAAAAAATAACAGAAAAAACTTCAGACAAAATGACAAAAAGAACTGTAAACAAATTCTAGCTAGTGTATTTGTTTTGCATAATGATATGGGGTAGCAATCCTGAGACTAATTTCTTCATGTTTCAGAAGTAACTAATATATATTGAGGATAATAGGAACCAGGTTTCTCACAGTCAGTGAAAGGAGTTACAAATACAAAAACGAGGAAAACTGCAATGAACTCTAATGTTGGCTTTACAACGGAAGATCTCAGTATGAACTAGTGTTTTAACTTAGATATAGAAATATATGTAGATGTGTGTGTACGTGTGTGTGTATTTATATTTCCTTGCACGGATCACCAGGACGACCTAGAAGCAGTGACATCCCAGTAGCAATGAGCACATGTAGCACCAGATCTTAGTTCATAAATGCCATTCTCCACTAAATCCTTGGAGAAGTGGCTGAGTCCAGGGATGGGATAGGGAAAATCACAGTGAACTTGGAGCATCTTGTTTTGCCAGAAAGTAAGGAAGTGGGTAAAAAGAGATGAGTACATGTCAAAAAGACATGGGCGCCAGCTTGAAGGGGCTGTCTCTCACTGACCAGATCTGGGATAATTTGGGCACCAAAATAAATAATGATAGTAATGGATTGTAACTCATCGAATCAAATAGGAATCTATGAGTCCATACTGACATTATATTCTCTTCCAGCCTAAAAGGTACAGTGATGCATTTTGGTGGGTATACACACATATTAAACCAGCACTACTATCAGAATGTTTGATCATTGG
>NW_012151052.1:323454-326531 GCF_000956105.1 Propithecus coquereli | reverse complement strand
GGCTTCTAACTTCAATTGGTAATGCTATACATATCTCTAATATAGTTATTTATTGTTAAATTAATAAATTTTATTTTTCAAGCAGTTTTAGGTTCACAGCAAAGTTGAATGGAAAGTACAGAGAGTTCCCATATACCTCCTGCCCCCAACAAACTCACCCAACTACCAACATCCCATACCACAGTGAGTACCTCTAATTTAAACCATTAAAGAAAGCATTCATTCATGTGAGAAACATTGTGTGCCTAGATGTTGCACAGATAGCTAGGGACTCGGCAGGGATTTTACATTATTAAGAAACAATTACTACTATTTACTATTTAGATTTTTTTCTATACCATTATAACCTACTTTCCAAGGAAAATTAGAGCTAACATCATTTACTTAAGCAAATCAAGCAGCATCTTGTATCCTCTACGTCCAAGGCACTGCCTAGACAAGAATATCCATAAAACACAGTCCCTGCCATCGCTATGAAGGGACACTCATGGGAAGAGTTAGGAACACAAGGCAGAATGGGTAAAGTCCTAAGGTGTGGACACTAGGGGTGCTTTAGGGGTAGTTTGGTTCCTTTTTTCAAAAGAGTCTTTGTCTTTTAGAGATTTCCTTCATTTGGATTCCCCCAGAAATAGACCCTGAAATAAGGATTTGAGTGGCAGTAATGTATTTGGGAGGTGCAATAAACACTAGCAGGGGAGTGTTATGGCCTGAATTGTGTCTCTCCCAAAATTCCTATGTTGAAGTCCTAACCCCAGTAGCTCAAAATATAACTGTATTTGGAGATAGGGCCTTTAAAGAGGTAACTGAGGTAAAATGAGGTCATTAGGGTGGACCCTAATCCAATATGACTGGTGTCCTTATAAGAAGAGCTTAGGACACAAACACACATAGGGGGAAGACCAGGTATGTGAATACACAGGAAGAAGACAGACATCTATCTACAAGCCAAGAAGAGAAGCCTCAGAATAAAACCACCCTGCCGACACCTTGATCCTGGACTGCGAGGGAATGTATTTCTGCTGTCTAAGCCATCCAGTTTCGGGCACTTGGTTTTGGCAGTCCTTGCAAACTAATCCAGGGAGTGAGCCAACGTGACAGGGAAGGGAAGGCAGAGGTAAAGGAGCACTATCAAGTTCGCTGCCGCTGTGGGTGAATGGACATAGGCCCACAGAGAAACTTAGGGAAAGGCGTGGGAGCAAGGCCTCAGAGTTCTCTCACACAGTGGGGAGGGAACTGGCAGGTAGAGGGCTATCCTTGGGAGGCACCAATTACACTGGCAGTCCCAGCCTGCTATGAGCAGAGCAAGGTGGCTTTTCCCAGCTGTGGGGAAAGTCTTTAAGCAAAGATATGCAGATGGTGCCGGCTGCAAGTCAGCTCAGGCACACGGAAGTGAAAAGAGAGGACAGATGTGAGCAGGCCACTGACAGGGACCCCTGCAGAAACTCACCCTGAAATAGTTATAGACGAGCTTGTATGATGTCTGGAATTTGCTTCAAAATAATAGAAGAGGGAGAGAAGTGAGTGGGGGCATAGAGATAACAAGATTGGTCCTGAGTTGGTCATTTTTTAAAAGCCTAGATACACGAGCAGTCACACAACTATTCTGCCTACTTATAAAGTTTGAAATTTTCCATAATAAAAAGTTTATAATAAGTGCATTAGAGACTCATGGTCGATGGAGTGATGGGGACCAAATTTATCCTCCTGCCTAAAACAACAACACAAAGCCAGACTAAATATATGCAACAACAGTTTTCAAGACACTGGACATCAAGTAATGAACAGTTATTCCTGAGACAGTTATTCCAATGACAGTTATTCCTGAGAGAAGGAAAAACAACAGTTAAGCTCTATGATTTCTTCATCTTACTGACTTGAGAGAATTTTCAGGCCACAGCACAGGGAGGAAGAATCCACGCAGAGCCTCGCAGATTCCCTGAGTTACAAAGACAGAGCTGGGGGTTTAGCGTGGGCAAGGCAGCTAGGGTTTGCTGGAGAGGAGAGAGCAGTACAGAGAGAGAGTCCCTGAGATGTGCGGAAGGTCTCCCTTAAATCTTCAGCAGAGAACTCATCAGCCACTGCACGTGAAGAAACTACATGAGACCAAGGAAAAGAGTAGGAAAAAGAACGAGAGGAAACAGCACCACGAAAAGCTGGGGAAAGTGCCTGTTCTTACTGGCTAACCTAGAAAACTTCCTAATACATGGGGCCTTGGGCAGAATACTCAAAAAGGTCTTGGCTCAATAGTGAAGTATAACTAGCTTTAGATGAAACAGGGCTCAAGTCTCAACTAACAAATCTTTAAAGCAACACCCAAATGAATCAAACAGTGTCCAAGTAACTTAACTATGTCCTAGAACAAAGCTCAAGAATATTTATAGGAATACAAAAATCTCTAACATCCAACAGAGTAAAATTATAATGTCTCGCATCCAATCAGAGATTACCAGGCATGCAAAGAATCAGGATATTGTGAGAGGTGAGGAGGAGAAAATCAGTCAATTGAAACTGACTAGAACTGACAGACATGTTAGAATGAGCAGAAAAAGGTGTTAAAAATTATTATAACTATGTCTCATATGTTCAAAAAGTTAAGTGGAGACATGAAAAATAGAAAAATAATGAAATCTAAATTTCTAAAGATGAAAAATACAATGGCTGAGATAAATACACTGGATGGGATTAATGGCAGATTGGCTATCACAGAAGAAAAGATTGGTGAACTCGAAGACATAAGAATAGAAAATAACCAAAATCTTGGAGAGAAAAATAATTAAAGGAATTAACAGACTATCTGTGAGTGTTCAAGTGGTCTAATACATTTGTAATTGGATCCCCAAAAGAGTGGAGGAACAGAAAAAATATTTGAAGAAAGAATGGTTGAAATGTTCCCAAACTTAATGAAAACTATAAACCCATACATCCAAGAAGTTCAGTTAAAGCCAAACAAAGAAAAAAAACCCCAAAACATGAAGAAAACTACATCAAGGCACATCATAAGCAAATTGCACAAATCAATGAAAACATAAACTCCTAAAAGCAGTCAGAAAAAAAATGACAGGTACAAAAAAAAAAAA
>NW_012151052.1:319621-323404 GCF_000956105.1 Propithecus coquereli | reverse complement strand
TATCTCCCACAAATTGCTTATTAATTACAAAATGAAAAATAGTAATTGTACAGTGGAGGAACTTGGAAGACGCCAACTTAATGGTCAAAGTTAGTATCACAGGCAGTGGGACAAACTGACATGATTTGTCTCATGTCACAATGTCCTGCAAAGAGACAGCATCATTTCTGTGGTGTTTCTGCCAAAAATACACACCTGAATCCAAGCAAGGTATTGGAGGATACGTGGAAAATATTCACATACATGAATCTAATCACAAGGAAACATTACATAAACCCAAATTGAGGGACATTCTACAAAGTAACTAGCTGGTGCTCTGAAAAACTATCAGGGTCATAAGATAGAATCTCAGAAACAGTTACAGACTGAAGGAGACCAAAGGACAGGACAACTAAATGTGACTTGTGATCCTAGATTGGAATCTGGACCCGAAAAATAAATTGTTTTTGCTTTAAAGAAATTATCGGAACTATCGGTGAAATTTGAATAAGGACTATAAATTAGAAAATAGTATTGTATCAATGTTAATATCTTGAATGTGAAAACTGTACTGTTATTACATTATGAGGATGTCCTTATTCTTGGGAAATGCACTCTGAAGTATTTGGGGATAAAGGGCATCATGTCTGAACATACTCTTCAGTGGTTCAGAAAAAATTGTATATATTTAACATACATATAAACCTCATATATATTAAATATAATATATACTATCTGCCTGTCTATCTGTCTACCTATCTGGCTATCAAGAGACACTGATAAAACCAATGAGGTGAGTGTTTACAGTTGGGGAATCTGGTTGGGGTATACAGGAGTCCATTGTATTCTTCTAGCAACTTTTCTTTGTTTGAAATCATTTCAAAATAAAAATTTCCAAAACTGAAAAAGAAAATGAATATCTCATGTCCCCCAAATCCCATACAGATATCAACTTGGTGTTCTCCAAAGTGGATGGAAGATTTATGATTACTTGGTAAAAATGGATTGATTGACTGATTGTCAGTCAGAGTGCTTTACTCATTCTCTTTTGAGTCTTATGGGATTTGTTTAAAAAAAACAGCTACCATATAATTTTTAAGTATCAAATTAACTCTGAACAAAAAGAAATTGTTCAAGGAACAACAAGTAAGCAAAAATTTATCAATATCTGACTATAGGCTAGAACTGAAAGATCTGCACTGTTAGACCAGCCCTTCCTCTAGCAGAGTTTATTGCAGCTGTTGTAAAACTGAGTCACAATTCAGAGGTTGCTATGGAGGAAATGAAAAGGCAGTTGAGAACATGGAGCCTCATGAGAGCCCGAAATTCAACGCTGTTAAGGAGAGATCTCAGGGTATGGGTAACACCAAAAATGAAAAGTGTTATTTTGCATAAAAGGCTGTACGTTTGATTTATTGCTTTTACTTAAAATATTTGGATTATATGAGAAATTTTGGAAGGTTATTATAAAAAGCACCCTTTCCACATACTTCAGTCACTTTCACTTAACCTTTTTTTCTCTTAAATCAATACTCTGTGATTTTGGTTTTGAGTTGAGGCTTATGTGTATATAAACCTGAAGATTTATTTCTGATATTTCCTCCTCACGTGCAACTTGTAATTATATATAACTATTTTTCTATTGTGATGAATTTTCACTGTTTACTAATACTTCATACAGGAACACTTGTTATATATAACCCACCAAAATTCAAGAACACTAAGAAATAGAATTGTTTCTAGAACAGTAGCCAATTTTCACCAGTAGGTGACACTAGCAGATCGAGTATATTTTATATAAAATTGTGTCTTCTTTAAAGGTCTTTTTAATCTAGTTTTCGGCTTCTAACTTCAATTGGTAATGCTATACATATCTCTAATATAGTTATTTATTGTTAAATTAATAAATTTTATTTTTCAAGCAGTTTTAGGTTCACAGCAAAGTTGAATGGAAAGTACAGAGAGTTCCCATATACCTCCTGCCCCCAACAAACTCACCCAACTACCAACATCCCATACCACAGTGAGTACCTCTAATTTAAACCATTAAAGAAAGCATTCATTCATGTGAGAAACATTGTGTGCCTAGATGTTGCACAGATAGCTAGGGACTCGGCAGGGATTTTACATTATTAAGAAACAATTACTACTATTTACTATTTAGATTTTTTTCTATACCATTATAACCTACTTTCCAAGGAAAATTAGAGCTAACATCATTTACTTAAGCAAATCAAGCAGCATCTTGTATCCTCTACGTCCAAGGCACTGCCTAGACAAGAATATCCATAAAACACAGTCCCTGCCATCGCTATGAAGGGACACTCATGGGAAGAGTTAGGAACACAAGGCAGAATGGGTAAAGTCCTAAGGTGTGGACACTAGGGGTGCTTTAGGGGTAGTTTGGTTCCTTTTTTCAAAAGAGTCTTTGTCTTTTAGAGATTTCCTTCATTTGGATTCCCCCAGAAATAGACCCTGAAATAAGGATTTGAGTGGCAGTAATGTATTTGGGAGGTGCAATAAACACTAGCAGGGGAGTGTTATGGCCTGAATTGTGTCTCTCCCAAAATTCCTATGTTGAAGTCCTAACCCCAGTAGCTCAAAATATAACTGTATTTGGAGATAGGGCCTTTAAAGAGGTAACTGAGGTAAAATGAGGTCATTAGGGTGGACCCTAATCCAATATGACTGGTGTCCTTATAAGAAGAGCTTAGGACACAAACACACATAGGGGGAAGACCAGGTATGTGAATACACAGGAAGAAGACAGACATCTATCTACAAGCCAAGAAGAGAAGCCTCAGAATAAAACCACCCTGCCGACACCTTGATCCTGGACTGCGAGGGAATGTATTTCTGCTGTCTAAGCCATCCAGTTTCGGGCACTTGGTTTTGGCAGTCCTTGCAAACTAATCCAGGGAGTGAGCCAACGTGACAGGGAAGGGAAGGCAGAGGTAAAGGAGCACTATCAAGTTCGCTGCCGCTGTGGGTGAATGGACATAGGCCCACAGAGAAACTTAGGGAAAGGCGTGGGAGCAAGGCCTCAGAGTTCTCTCACACAGTGGGGAGGGAACTGGCAGGTAGAGGGCTATCCTTGGGAGGCACCAATTACACTGGCAGTCCCAGCCTGCTATGAGCAGAGCAAGGTGGCTTTTCCCAGCTGTGGGGAAAGTCTTTAAGCAAAGATATGCAGATGGTGCCGGCTGCAAGTCAGCTCAGGCACACGGAAGTGAAAAGAGAGGACAGATGTGAGCAGGCCACTGACAGGGACCCCTGCAGAAACTCACCCTGAAATAGTTATAGACGAGCTTGTATGATGTCTGGAATTTGCTTCAAAATAATAGAAGAGGGAGAGAAGTGAGTGGGGGCATAGAGATAACAAGATTGGTCCTGAGTTGGTCATTTTTTAAAAGCCTAGATACACGAGCAGTCACACAACTATTCTGCCTACTTATAAAGTTTGAAATTTTCCATAATAAAAAGTTTATAATAAGTGCATTAGAGACTCATGGTCGATGGAGTGATGGGGACCAAATTTATCCTCCTGCCTAAAACAACAACACAAAGCCAGACTAAATATATGCAACAACAGTTTTCAAGACACTGGACATCAAGTAATGAACAGTTATTCCTGAGACAGTTATTCCAATGACAGTTATTCCTGAGAGAAGGAAAAACAACAGTTAAGCTCTATGATTTCTTCATCTTACTGACTTGAGAGAATTTTCAGGCCACAGCACAGGGAGGAAGAATCCACGCAGAGCCTCGCAGATTCCCTGAGTTACAAAGACAGAGCTGGGGGTT
>NW_012151052.1:304371-310026 GCF_000956105.1 Propithecus coquereli | reverse complement strand
CCTGACTACTCCAGGAACCTCATATAAGTGAAATCATATAATATTTAGCCTTTCGTGACTGGCTCCTTTACTTAGTATAATGTCTTCAAGGTTTATCCATGTTGTAGCTTGTGTTGGAATTTCCTTCCTTTTTAAGGCTGAATAATATTCCATTGTACCTATGTACCACATTCTGTTTACACATTCATCTGTTGACGGACATTTAGTTCTTTCCACCTTTTAGCTATTGTGAATTGTGCTGCTATGAACACCTGTGTATGAGTTTTGGTTTGAACACACGTTTCAATTCTTTTGGCTATATATCTAGGATGGGGAATTGCTGGGTCATATGGTAATTCTGTGTTAACTTTTTGAAGAACCACCAAACAGTTTGAAAGCGGCTATACCATTCTACATTCCCATCAGCAATTGTATTAGTTTGCTGGGGCTGCCATAAAAAAAAAAATACCATAGACTGAGTGGCGCTTACACAACAGAAATTTGTTTTCTTACAGTTCTGGAGACTCCCCAAGATCAAGGTGCCAGCAAGGTTGATGTCTAGTGAGGGTTCTCCCTTTGGGTTGTAGATGGCCACTTTCTCAATGTGTGCTCACATGACCTCTCCTTTGTGCATGTGCAGAGAGAGAACGCAAGCAAGCTCTCTGGAGTTTCCTCTTATAAGTACACTAATCCTGTAACATCAGAGCCCACCTTATGACCTCATTTAACCCTAATTATTTTCTTAGAGGGCTCATCTAATACAAATAAGCTGGGGGTTAGGGCTTCAACATATGAATTTCGAGGGGATACAAACATTCAGTTCATAACAGCAGTGTATGAGGGTTCCATTTATTCCACATTCTTACCAACACTTGTTGTTGCCTGTCTTTTAGATTATAGCCATCCTAGTTGGTGTGAAGTGGTATCTCATTGTAGTTTTAATTTGAATTTCCCTAATGACTAATGATGCTGAGCATCTTTTCATGTGCTTATTGGCTATTGGTAAACCTTCTTAGGAGAAATGTATATTCAGATCCTTTGCCCATTTAAAAATAGAATTATTTGTGCTTTCATTGTTGAGATGCAAGAGTTCTTTATATATTTAGGATATACATTCCTTTTTATCTAGCCTGACAATTTCTGTCTTTTGATGGAAATGATTTATCCATTCACATTTAGCGAACTATGCATCCCCGGTTAAATAAGAAACTTGGTGAACATAGAGCTGACTTGTAAACTTCCTGAACTTAGAGTATATTCTGCAAGCCACAGACAGATCCATAAGCAAAATGTGGAAGTCTCATTGCTGTCTTGAGATGTTTAAACACAATATATGACCAGTCATTCGTTCAGTACTAAACTATGCTAATCCAGGGGTGCCTTGCTGAAGGCTAGGCTTAAACACAAAAGCAAGTATAAATTTTAAAAAGCAACTAAGAGACATCAGTGGTCAAGCACGGCAGAGGAAATACAATCTACAAAATTAATCCAGGCAAGTCACTAAACAAACAGTAATAATAACCACCTCTGGGAGAAAGGTGCAATCAGAATCCAGAGTTTCTGCAATGTATTATCTGAAATATCTAGTTTCAGCAAAAATATATGAAACATGCAAGTAAACAAGAAAGTTATTCCACACACAGGAAAAAATAGAAACTGTCCCTGAAGAGGCCTAGATGTTGGATTTAGCGGACAAATACAGTTATGTGCTGCATAGTGAGGTTTTGGCCAATGATGGACTGCGTATATGATGATGGTTTCATAAGATGATAATATTGTATTTTTACTGTACTTTTTCTATGTTTAGATGTGTTGAGATATACAAATACTTATCGCTGTGTTACACTCGCCTACAGTGTTCAGTACAGTAACATGCTGTACGGGTTTGTAGCCCAGGAGCAATAGGCCTATACCATGTAGCCTAGGTGTGTAGTAGGCTATTCCATCTAGGTTTGTGCACGTACACTCCACAACAATAGAATCGCCTAACAACATGCATTTCTCAGCATGTATCCCTGTTGTTAAGCAACACATGACTATACTTCATTATAGAAAAGCATCTATTTATAAATATGTGCAGAAAACTAAAGAAAACCATGTTTTAAAATTTTTAATTTAAAATTTTTAATTTAATTTTTAATTTAAAATAGAATACAGAATATCAATAAAGAAATAAAAATTATGAAAATAACCAAATGGAACTTTTTCAAAAGTACAATAATTGAAATGAAATAATGAAATGAAATGAAATAATTGAAATGAAAAACTCACTAGAGGAGCTCAACAGCATATGTGAGCTGGTAGAAGAAAAAAAATCAACAAACTTGAGTTAGATCATTAGAGATAATCTGAAGTACAGGACAAAAAAGAATTGGGGAGTCACACATTTTTATAATGAGAAACTATGCTCGTTGAAATGAGCCATTAGTATTCGTGGAGTTAAAGCAGCAGCCTGCATTTCCTTGAACTGCTCAGGCTGTGTGTGGTATAACAGACTTTTGGTTTTCAAACCCCATCTTATGGCCCTTTAATTTTAAGTCATTTGGGGCAGAGCTTTATGGTTCACTCCCAGGAAGGCATCCCATGTCTAGTTCTGAGGTTTCTCATAGAATCTAAACCTCATCTGCAGGCTTTGCTGATCTACCTCACTGTGGTATTAATGGACTTCAACAAAATGTTCAAGTCAGAGCATTCTGAGGAATGTTCCTTAAAAGAAAATGATTCCTGTAAAGCCATCTGTTCCCTCCTCTGGGCTGTTATTCAAGACAGCAAGGCCTAGATTGCCTTTCTTTGCAAGATCCCAATGCCCAGAACAGAGTTTTCCTCTCAGTGAATATTTAAGAATGGATGAGCGGATTATGTGTGACCTCATATGACTGCTGGTCAAAAACACTTTCTTCATTAGAATTTATGATTGTGCAGTCTCAATACATCCATTACTTAAAAATTGTCCTTAAGGGATAGGGTTAATATATGTAATTCTCAAGTTTCTCTTTCAAATACCTGTACATGGACTCCCATTTTAACAAAATATTGTACATGAAACTATTCTAAAGTAGTGGTCTGTGGATTAATTTCTAGGAATAATCATTATACTCAAATACCAATAAATTAAGTAATGAGACATGCCTAAGTTAAATAGGAGTTTTGCTGCTGTTCTTACTTAGAGCTTTAAAAGAAAATAAAATCTAAATATAGGAACATTGCGCATTACTGCAACATTCATTAAGGAAAACAAAACTTCCCATTTTCCCATTTGTCACCCAGAGTAACTAAACGTCTTCAGAGAAGTTAAGTTGCTGTTTTAGCTGGTTTATTACTGGGTCACTTTCCCATGTACTCAGCAGAAGTTCCAAGTTGCTTTCGACATGGACTGGGAGAAGTTACAAGGGTCTTTCTTGACTTGCATAAATCAGGGCTGGTCTGGGTAGAATCAGTCTGATCTGCAAGGTAAGAGACTGTGGTTTGGCACATTTCCCGGCTGGGGGACCTCTGCTTGGTCTGCTGGACTTGGAGGCAGAGAGGGAATCCTCCTAGGATGGCGCTCTGACCCACCTTATGTCCCCACATCCCCTTGATAAAGCCAGGACTGCTGCCATAACCCAGCGGTCTCCAACACCCCCCACTACTCCGTCCTGGCTGCAGACGGGTACCAGTCCACGGCTTGTTAGGAACCGGGCAGCACAGCAGGAGGTGAGTGGAGGGCGTGCGAGTGAAGCTTCATCTGTATTTATAGTCACTGTCTCCCATCACCCCCAGATGGGACCATCTAGTTACAGGAAAACATGCTCAAGGCTCCCACTGATTCTGGGTTATGGTGAGCTGTGTAATCATTTCATTATATATTACAATGTAATAATAATAAAAATAAAGTGCACAATAAATGTAATGCGCTTAAATCATCCTGAGACCATCCCGCCTCCTACTGCCATCTGTGGAAAAATTGTCTTCCGTGAAACCAGTCCCTGGTGCCAAAAAAGGTTGGGGACAGCTGCCGTAACCCATATGGGGGTAGAGGGGACTGAGGCTCAAATAATCAGTAATTAAACCCAGGATGCTGTCGATAGAAGAAGGGTATTGCCCACTCCTGAGCCCACTGGCTATTTGAGGTGAGGGACGAGGGCTACCCTCCTTCACTCTGAACTTCCCTGACTGCGTGCATCACTAGCTCTCTCCCTTTTTTTTTTTTTTTTGAGACAGAGTCTTGCTCTGTTACCCTGGCTGGAATGCCATGGTGTCATCATAGCTCACAGCAACCTCAAACTCAGGTGATCCTCCTGCCTCAGCTTCCTGAGTAGCTGGGACTACAGGCGCACACCACCACACCCAGCTACTTTTTTCTATTTTTAGTAGAGATGGGGTCTCGCTCTTGCTCAGGCTGGTCTCGAACTCCTGAGCTCAAGGGATTCTCCTGCCTCCATGGTGTCATCATAGCTCACTGCAACCTCAAACTCAGGTGATCCTCCTGCCTCAGCCTCCTGAGTAGCTGGGACTACAGGCGCACACCACCACACCCAGCTACTTTTTTCTATTTTTAGTAGAGATGGGGTCTCGCTCCTGCTCAGGCTGGTCTCGAACTCCTGAGCTCCAGGGATTCTCCCGTCTCGGCCTCCCGGAGTGCTAGGATTACAGGCGTGAGCCACAACACCTCTCTCTCTCTTTTGATTTTATTTTTGAGTGAATTGTGTTATTTTGGAGGAAATTGATGAAATAATCAGAGAAAATATTTCTAACACGACAAATGTTGGTGGGTTTGCACTGCATAAGGAATGATGTCTCAGATTGGGAACGGCCTCTAGCAAGGATGCAGTTCTTTCAAAGACCTTGCCTCCTCCCCGTCTTACACAAGCTGTTGCAGAAGGCGTTGGTGTCTTTACTCTACACTTGAGGAACTGGGGCTCCAGTCAAGTGACCTGCCCAAGATTGCCCAAGGAGATCTGGAAGGACTAGCTCCCGTCCAGGCCCTGCCTCTGGCCACGTGGCTTGGCTCTTGGGGCAGAGGGCTTTGGTTTTTTCAAAAGACTTGCCTTGTTCCTCAGTTCCCCTTTCCACTCATTAAGGAAAGCAAGAAAAAGGAAGAAAAAAAAAAAAAGGAAAGGAAAAACCTCTGTCACAAGGCAGAGCTAGTCTCAACCTGTCGGTCACGAGTATTTCTGGCACTTGTTTATTCCTTTGTCCTTTTGACCTCCTGATCCCTGTCCCAACGCGCAGCTGAAGACAATGACTAGACTTGTTTCCTGCTGTTTTCCTTTCTCCTACTTTTTGCCTAACCCACCTCATGTCCCAACATCCCCTGAGACCACTTTTTGAGTTTATGCAAAAGGGAATTTAAAAGGCTATTTTTGGTTTATGCCCAGAAGACAGTACAAGAATTCACCAATGATTGGATTTTTTCCAAATTTCCAAACATTCAAATGTGGCTAAGAACACTGTAGTTCCAAAGTTCTCAGCGAGGAGATTTAAATGTGCTGAGCAATGGTAGCCCAGCTTCATTCTCTTCTATCACATCACTTTTAAGCAACACCCTGGTGCATCGCCGCTGTGTGCTGGATGAAATGAATTTCTCTGTTATGTTTGTTGACGTCTCAAGAAAAGCCAGAAGCCACAGTTTGCTCAGTTCTCTACACTCTATTACGGCAGAACTGGCCCAGGCTCCCAAGCCCTTTTTAGGCCACA
>NW_012151052.1:292276-303497 GCF_000956105.1 Propithecus coquereli | reverse complement strand
GCCTCCCAGAGTGCTAGGATTACAGGCGTGAGTCACCGCGCCCGGCCGAATTCCTCAAATTCTTGAAAGTCAGCATCCATAAGAAACTTTACTCAAGTAGGTGATAATTTTTTCATTGATTTTTTAATGACTATTCAAAAATTTTCAACAGTATAAATAAATTATCTTTGTAGTATCTATAGCCTTTTTTTCTTTCATTAATAAGATGTAATGCTGGCATTTCATGTAACAATGCGATTCTTTTCAAACCCTCAGAATTTTTTCATCTGAAACATTTCACAATAACAGAGGAGCCGGTTCACCCTGGAGATCGGGTGACTGGGTTGGCAGCTGTGACCAGGACTCCTGGATCCTGTGTAGACACTACTGGATCCTGTGTAGACACTGATCCTTGAAGGCTGCAAGAGGCCTGGGTGAGGCTGCTCAGCAGTGGGGAGTTGACCGGCCTGCGGATGCCAGTGGCCAGCTGCCCCAACGACTGAGGCATCAATAATTCAACTGACTACATCAGTCTCCTGCCCTTACTAGCAGAATCAGTTAGCCTCTTCCTGCCTCACTTTGCCCATGTGTGAAGTGGAGATAATAGGAGTACCTACCTGGAAGAGTTGTTATGAGGATTAAATAGGTACTGTGCCTGGAGCATAGTAAGTGTTAAATGTTTATTAAATAAAATAAAAATGTCGAGAGGTTCTGGAGTAGACCCTTAAATCACATGCTTAGAGCCAGCCAGAATCAGACATTCTAAATTCTGGTTGCCCTACTCTCTAGATGTGGGCCATAAGCAGGTTATTCAATCTCTCAAAGCCTCAGCTTTCTTGCCCACACGTGATGATGGCGCTGGCACCCACGGTGTTAATATAATGGCATACAGATTAAATAGGACCATTCACGTAAAGTTCTTGGAACATAATAAGTGCTCAACAAACGACGGCTATTATGAAGTGGCAGAGCCCAGACGTGCACGCAGGTGTGCTGAGCCCCAGAGCCCATGGCCTGCCCCCCGCCCACGCTTGCCGCCTGTGAGTCAAGCCTCCCAACAGAGAAGGGCGGCCACACTCTCCTTTACAGTTTGTTTTAAATATTCCTACTTGATTTGTATTTTTCAGTCCTTTAAGATTTTCTGTTCCCATCTGTGGACTCCTGGAGTGGTTTTTCCGTATCTCTAAAAAACAATGCCAAGAAAGATCAGAGCAATTGCACTGAGGACCTGGTGCTAAGAGAATTCCTGTGCAAAGGCACTGAGGCTGCCAGCAACCACTGTCTTTCCAAGTCTCAAGTAAGTTCAACATGTTCTTCATTCATATTTTATTAGGAAGTCATATCAGAAAATTAATCAGTTTTAAAATTTTAAATATTAAATGAATCATTCTTATCGAATACATGAAGACCAGGAGCCAAGTCAAATATGGCATTTCATTGTACAAATATTTTACATTTAACAGTCATGGAAAGGAAAAGAACCTTAGAAAACTTTGACTCTGTCTGTACAAATGTTAATATCAAAGAACGGCTGAAGCTTAAATTTTAAGATCTGCAAGATCAGTGAAATAAGTCATCTTTTATTAAAATATAATATCCTTGTCTCTTTCCACCATATACATATATGTTTTTTCTCTTTAAATAAATATATATTATGTATTTTTAATGACGACTTACTCAACAACATTCATCTGGTGCTTTGGGGCCATGGAGGTTACTTGGTAAGGAAAACAAATACCAAAAACGTCAGGTCTAATTGGGTTCTCCTAAACAGAAGAATGGATTTGATTTTGAAATGTCTCCTCCCAGCTCTCCTCACATCAGGACTTCTGAGCCTTCTGAGGAGTCGTCAGCAAACAAAAGTTCATCTGACAGTGGACTCCCCAAGGGCAGGGTGCTAGAGAGGGACCAGGAGACCCCATTCCTTACAAGTCTGTCCTCCGGGAAAACACTGTTCTTTTCACCTGTGACTGCAGCAGCGGTGGCAGAAGCCAGATCTTCCCACTCCTCACTGCCCCCATTCAGGATGTACCTTCCTTCGTGAGGTCTGTTCTCGTGAACTTCTGCTGTGACCACGCTGATGGCAGCACTGGGCGTGCAGGAGGTGATTATAGAGTCAGGGTCAATGTTCATGTCCAGCGGAGGGAGCACAGAGCCCTCGGCCAGGCCCTCAGAGCTCTCCAGCAACGGCGTGTTGATGTAAATGATATCTGCTTTGTCCTGAACATCAGGCAAACTTTCCAAGAGCTTTTCTAGCTGCAGCCTCAACACTGAAAAGGTAGGTCGGTCCAAGGGATCAGCTCTCCAGCAAGAGTACATTATTTCATACCTAAAAGTGCAAAAGAAGTGAATTATCTCCTGGCACAGCACACGGATCCCTTAGTACAAATCCACCCGTTTTCATCTAATCTTTAACTTTTATCACATTTTAATCATTTTTTCTACTTTTTATGGAAATCATTGACATTTCTTTTTGGGTGGCTTAATATTTATAAAACTTTTGTAAATGTTCCATGGGTATTTGACAAGAAAGTGATTCTATTTGCTGGAGTAGAGGACCTATTTGGCAATTATATCTAACTTTGCAGATAAGGAATATTTATGGTCTTTTTCTTTATACAGTGGTTGGCAAATTATGGCCCACAGGCCATATCTGGCTCACTGTCTGCTTTGTAAATTTTACCAGAACAGAGCTTTGCCTGTTTGTTTACGTGTTATCTGTGTCTGCTTTTGCTACAGTGGCAGAGTTGAGCAGGCGCTTCGAAGGCTTGCAAAGCCAGAAATATTTACTACTTGGCACTTCACAGAGAAAGTGCTTCACTTCAGCTTACCAGGAGAGCTGAAATAGGCAGGGCCCTGGGGCTGGGGCTAAGTAGGGCAGGAGCAGGGGTGAGGGGCAGTGTGTGGTGAGTATCACTCCATCCAGTCTTCTCAACAGCCCTGTCGCTGTCACTTTGTAATGATGGTGAGAGTGGGCTCAGGGATGTTACAGAGGTGCCATGGCCATGTGGGCAGTAGGGAAATCAGATTCAGACTGGACAACTCTACATCCAAGTGCGCCTCGTGACCCCATCTGAGGTGTTCTATAGGTGAAGATTCTCTCTTCTGAATGGTTTCTCCATCCCCAGTGTCCAATGTAATTAAGAATCATGACAGAGTGACATTTAAAGGAGCATGATAAAATATATGACGCTCAGGAATCACTAGGCTGGGACAAAGAGTAAGTTATACCATTGCTTCGCTTTTTTAAAAAAGATGTTCTGGCTGGGCGCGGTGGCTCATGCCTGTAATCCTACCACTCTGGGAGGCCGAGGTGGGCGGATTGTTTGAGCTCTGGAGTTCGAGACCAGCCTGAGCAAGAGCGAGACCCCGTCTCTACTAAAAATAGAAAGAAAATTGGCCAAACAACTAAAAATAGAAAAAATTAGCTGGGCGTGGTGGCGCATGCCTGTAGTCCTAGCTACCTAGGAGGCTGAGGCAGGAGGATGGCTTGAGCCCAGGAGTTTGAGGTTGCTGTGAGCTAGGCTGATGCCACGGCACTCTAACCCAGGCAAGAGAGTGAGACTCTCAAAAAAAAAAAAAAATTTTCTATGTATGATTGCTAGACTTGACCTTTTAGGGTCGGGCATATTAATTGGCTTTCAGAGATATATATTTTATAAGATAGGGTCTTGCTATTTTGCCCAGGCTGGTCTTGAACTCCTGGGCCTAAGCAATCCTTCCACCTCAGCCTCTTGAGTAGCTGGGATTACAGGCGTGTGCCACCATGCCTGGCAAGGATTTTGTTTTGATCTTTTCCTGTTTGGAGAAATTGATATTCATGTCACTGGATAAGAAAACACCCAAACTTAAATCATCTGGCACATGCAGTAAATTACTGGTATCCTATGAACAGAAATATGCAATTTCCATATTTACATTTAGTTATATCCTATAGATCCTTTGGCTAATTCTACTAATGTAGTATTTCACAAACACACAGATCTCACTCATGTAGACGTATAATAATGTCTTTTCACTTGTCTACTTTTCCAGCCTTTACCCACACTCGCACGTGCATGAGGAAGGTGGAGACTCCCAAAGCGCCACGTATATAAAGACCCTTTACACAGGGCACGGCACGTTTCCGTCTCGCAATCCTGATTCTCATCCCAGGCGTAGGAGTTCTTTCTAGTTTCCCTGTCTTACCTTCATTAGATGGTCACTTCGACTTGGCAAACAATTTTTGTTTCTATTTTTGAGGCTTTCACGGCACAAATCAATTTGCATGACTCCCTGTTTTCCACAGAGCCTTGATTGTTTGCACTCTGAGATGAGCTTTGAGACATTCTTTCCTTAGCGACACAATCTTCTTTTGGTTACTTCCTCAAGGGGCTGTGCTATTTAATTTACTTTCATTTATTCCATGTCTTAGGAGAAAGCGTTTAAGTAATCTATCTTGTTTTTCAACTAGAATAGTAGCAACATCACTTTGAAACTTCTTTTTTATAGTCAACACTTTATGAAATATAAAAAACATAAATATGACTTTTAGAGCATGGTGAGCAAGTGTGCTGTCTAACCTACTCCCACAGAAGGGCAATTTCGCAGTAGTGGACCAAGAGGATTAGCAAGAAGCACCTGGTAAATAATATTAATAGAAGGGCTGTGATGTTTAGTGATTGAAATTTTATGGATGGAAAGAAAAATCAGTTTGGTAATTGCCTTTGTAAATGGTCATTTTTGTTTTTCTGTTGAGATTTTATAAAAGATATAATTATATAGGCTGCCAAGAGCTGGGAATACGGGAGAATGGCGGGTAGTTTAATAGGGAGAGAGTTTCAGTTTTGTAAGATGAAAGAGTTCTGGAGATGGTGGTGATGATCATACAACAATGTGAATGTACTTAACACAACTGAACTATACAAAAGTAGTTAAGATGGTGCATTTATGTTATGTATACTTTACTAGAATTTTAAAAAATGCAATCATATAAATTTACAAAATTTATAAATGTGTGACTTAACCCATAGTTTTCAAGCACATCCTTTGTTCCTGGCTCTGAGGACGGCTGAGTTCAGTGCTGCCAGTCTGCTCAGGGAAATGGCGCCCGTTTCCCGTTAGCCGTGCGCGTGTCTCCACCATCTTAGCCAGCGTCTACCCCAGCTCTGCCACTTAGCCCCTGTGACTCCTACCTTGCTCCTTCTCTGGGCCTGGGATGCCTCCGGTGGAAGTGGAGGAGGCAGTCAATGAGTGGAGGAGGGTCTTTGAGAGGGGAAGGCAGGTGCGAGCTGGGTCCTGGGGCACACGAGAGGTGGGAAAGAGGCAGGGCCGCGCTGCACCTGTCAACACGCCAGGCCCTGGAGGCCGAGATGAGCGAGAGCTCAAGGTCAGTGTTGGGTGGTCAGGAATAAGAACGAGGGCAGTGCTGTGACAGGGGGCAGGTGAGCCCCAGAGAGGAGCCCCTGAATCTGAGTGGGCACAGCTTTAAGGCCACTGACGCACCGAGAACGTTACCAGCGAGTGCAGCTGTGGGTAGACCGCTGTGCCCGACCATTTACTCCTCGCTGCTGCCCCATGAAGGAAGGAACAGCTCTGCTCTGGACAGGGCAGCTGAGGCCTGGAGAGGAGCGGGGTTGCCTGAGGTCACGCCAGCAGTCAACGGCAGTACTCAGTGCATCTGACACAGGGCTCCTGGTCTCATCCGCGACCCCTTCCTCCTTGGCTAAAATAACAACCCCTGACCTTTCCTCAAGTTTACTGTTTGAGCCATTGTGCTAAACACTTTATAGACATCAGCTTGCTCAATCAGCACAGCCACCCATTACACAGGTACCATTAAACCTGTTTTACAGATGAGGAACCTGAGAGGGTGATGCTTGGCCCCTGGTTGAGGGTAAAGCTGCAACGCAAATCCAGGGCTGTCTGGCCCCACAGACCAGGTTCGTAACCACTGAGCAGCCCTGCCTGACATGGGTCAGATCCAGATGAATTTGGGTTTCACCCCATGGGCAATGAAAAACCACTGAAAGATCAGCTTCAGAAGCCTTCCATGATGGGGTTATCATTCTAGAAAGGTCACTCTGGTCACCACCAAAAGGATGTATTAGGAGCCTGGCGTGATGGGCGCAGTGGGGAACTGTCCCATGGACACTGATAGGGGCAGCACAGAAAGTGGCCTCTGGGGTGGTGAGGAGAGGGGCCCGCAGCCTGGTCATTCAGGGGCTGATGCTGTGAGGAGAGGTGACCCTCAGACGGGCAGGGTGGGAGGGCACAAAGGGCGCCCTGTGATTCACATCGTTGTGCCTCAGAGCTGACTTTTCAAAAACCAAGAGGCAACCAAACACAGGAGTTAACTCATCTCAACTGTGTTTAGACAGAAGCAGCTAAGAAGGATTCATTTCATTTTTAAAAGGAAACGTCTCAGAAATGGAAACACAGAGGCCTCTTTGGGGGATGCTGTTGTCTGCCAGCATCTAGATGCGAGAGGAGACAGGGAAGGAAGCCTGGCTCGCAAGGGCCTTGAGGCCAGAGCGGGGGCCACAGCTGCCTCTGCACGCCGGTGCTTGGAGCCCACAGGAGGTGGGGGTTAGGGGTCTGCCCGCGACTTCCCCAGCCACGTGGCGCATGCTGACTCTGCCGCTCCGTCTCCTAAGAAGTCTCCCAGAAAACCGACTCAGCATTCTCTCATTTTGGCTCTAAAACCACAATGTGACAAAGCTTCGACCTCGTTAAGATCCCCGATAATCACTGCAAATATGAACTTTTTTTAGTGCACAGGGAAAGCTAAGAAACTGCAACGAACTCTTTCCAGTCAATATTATTTGATTGAAATGTTTCCTCATTTTCAGAAACAAGCATTTCATTAACATGGCCCTTTTTAAAACTACCGTGAAACCCTAGAACTAATTTAATTACCATTCCATGATGTTTTAAAATGATTTACAGCGTTTGTTTGTGTTCTTAATGTTATTCAGCTACAGCCACAATAACCACCACCACCACCGCCAAGCAGGGTGACGCTCTGATTAAAACAGTTCCCTTCTGTTTTGCTTTGAAGGCACTTGGGAGGCCTGTGGGCAAACGGACCCAGGCTCTCTCTCCCATGTGAGGCAGCAGGACCAGAGTGTGTGCATGTGTAGGCACGTGTTTGTGTGGGTGTGGATGTGGGTGTAGGGGGGCTGCCCGCCGTGCTCACCCGCGCCGGCGCCCGGGCATGGCACTCCATGACAGCCAGCACAGGCCCACAGCGCTGAAATGTTCTTGCTAACTGCAGTGAGAATGCCCTCTCCAAGCCCACAAGCCTTACACACAATGGTGAACGGTGAGAGGAGACTGACCATCAGGAAAGTTCAAATCACCAAGCTGCAGGCAGCACCATAAGAAATTATTTTAAAAAGGTCAGCAAGGTGCCTGGGGGAGATCGGTTCACAGTGATGCCATTAATAATTGGCATCCTTATGTGAGCATTTACTCCGTGTGCCTCCTACAGGCTGAGCCTTCTGGGCAGATACCCTCACTGTATCTCCCTGGGGGATGTATGGTGAGACATTTTTTGTGGCTGATAACATGAGGCACAGAGAGGGCAAGTCAACTGCGATGGCCACAACATACATGGCTGGTTAGGAGGCAGAGCCTGGCCTGCCCCACTCCAAGGCCCATGCTGCCTGGAGGACAGAGGGGCCTGTTGGGAAGGGATGTGCTCTGTGGTCCTGCGTGCGTTTAGCTGGGGGTTTCACTCCTGGCTGAGCACACCAACTCCCAGAGAGCATTTTAAAATGCACATTTCTGGGCACACTTTGTACCAAAAGCATCACTACCTCCAGGCACAGAGCCAAGGAATCACATTGTTAGAACATCCTCCAAGCAATTCTGATGACCAGCCTGATCTCAAAGTGACTGGCTTAGATTTCTAAATTTCCTGATGAAGGATATTACTGTGAGTGGTGTGTTTGAAATGCTATGTATTATAGAAAGAGAAGGATAACTGGTCTGAAAGAGGGAGGGGAGTCATTCCAGTATCTCATGCACCATAAAGCAAACCTGTTTATCTGTGGATGTATTTCCTAGAGGTATGAAAGGAATTTTAGGACACGTGCCATCACCTTGACTTGACAGTGCCTGTCCTTCACAGCTGAGGCTCACTTGGTGGGCTCACTGGAGATGCCACATGTCATCTCCCACACCAGGAATGGCTCCTGGCCAGGAGTGTCAGCAGGTGCCACCCCCTGCGCATGCCCACCTGGCTAACAGCACCCTCCCACACACACACACATAGGTGCATTTCCCCAGGTGTCTGCAGAGCCCTGGCTGCCCCATGCAGAGCCCAGGGACATGGAGAAGCTCACTCACAGCTCATCCAGGCAGTCCTCGGGCTGCTTCAGCCTGTGGCCGTGGAGAAGATAGTCATACATCTCATGGTTCTGCACCCCGGGATAGGGAGTCATTCCCCGCGTGGCGATTTCCCACATGGTCACGCCAAATGCCCACTGAGAACAAGGCAACAACAAATTAGGATGCAAGTCTTTCCACAAAGGCTGAATGGACTTTTTCATTGGGAAAGGTCATTTCCTTAAAGCCCCGATGATTGTACACAAAGCCGGCAATTATGTATGAGACGTGCTGCTCTCCCAACACGGCAATAGTGTGGGTTGGAGTGTCACTGTTCCCCAATTTTATGAAAGTTGTTCTGGGAAATTTGGCAAAGGCAGATATAGCTTCGTCACACACCAGGCCTCTGCTTAAGGCTCTGCTCCACCATGACTGTGAGGTGTTCCCTTCTCCTGCTCTTGGGTCAAGGGTGTAATTCCACAGTGCCTTTCATATAGCATCTCGGTTCCAAAGAGCCACTGGATGAACTCATCTAATTTAATGACTAGGAAATACCTTAGTTGTGGGCAATGAGTCATCCTTTGATTGCAAAGAAAAATAGGAATAAATGAAGGGCCTGTGCAAAGTACAGCTCTTCTGAATGTTAGGATGCTTCACCAGAATCTACCATTCCACCTACATTAAAGTATCTAGCAAGACATAAAAGAGGATGCTGAGCATGCTCCCAATCCTCAGTTTATCAAAGAATAAAATGTCTTGCAATACCAGCGTAAGTCACTGCTTTCAGTGTGTCCTCATCTTTGCAACGTGGGGCCCTGAATCAAAGCCGTGTACATACCACGTCACTTTTACTTGTGTAGACTCGGTCTGCAAGACTCTCGATGGCAATCCATTTCACAGGCATCTTAGCGATGCGGCCTTGGCGGTAGTAATCGCCACTGTAAATCTTCTTAGAGAGGCCAAAGTCCGCAACACAGACGGCCATGTCATCTCGCAACCTGCAGAGGGCAAGTTCATGTCATCAGCAACCTCAGAGGCAAAGCTTTAAATCACATGCAGCTGAAAACATTTATGGAAAGTGACCAAAGGAAGATAGAGACCCTATCGGCTTGGGAGGGTCCTGCTTTGGCACCAATGGCCGGGCAAGTGTGGGGGAGCCAGAAGAGCTATAGTGCTGCGGCACTCTGGTCTGTGCGGGGATCTGCACCAGCAAGTGCTCCTGTGCACAGAGGATGGAGACTCCCAGAGGGAACAGAGATGTGGAGTCGAAGGAGCAGCAGCTGAAAACCAGGCCCTCTGCGGGACTGATCTAGTGCCCCAGGAGCCTCCTGCCTAAGTTCTGGAAGCAGCACCTGTCTTATGGACTAAGCAAGGCTCCCGAGAGTGTGGGGGAGGAGGGGAAGTATTGCTGTAAGAGGGAGACACTGGACTACTTGCCAAGATGACCAGGTGGGTGCTTGAGGAATTAATTGGGAAATTAAAGAGATATAATTGCATTTATAACTTGTTATTAAAACAGCTCCTAGACAAGAAGGAGGAGGAGGAAGAGGAAAAAGAGAAAGAGAAGGAAGAGATATAGAGTGGTCTGGGGTAGGTGACTAACTTGTCTCTGTTTGCCTGACACTGACTTTCAAAACTGGAAGTCTCATGTCCTGGGAATCCCCTCAGTCCAGGGAAAACCAGAAAGCTGTTCACCCTACCTGGTGGGAAAAACATAAAGGAAACAGAAATTTTTCTACCTCCATGGTAGAAAAATTATTTAAATAAAAACAATAACAAAATCCAAACCCCCTTTGGGGTTTCTAAAAATGAGGTTTGTGAAATGGGTAGGAGCTGGAGGGCAGGATTGGTTGGGAGGCCTGAGGGTGGAGGCCCTATTGTCACAGCTCTGGCCTAGAAAAGCAAACGACAGCAACATATTTAAGGACCACTCCCTCTTCTTGCAACAGCAAACTCAAAATCAAGAAATAGTTACTAGTTAATAGTTTTTGAAGATTTACAGCAGATAATGGCTCTGTTGAAGCAGGCTGAAGAAATGGGGAGAACTTAAGTCCAAAGTTCAGACAACAAGCCATTGTCTGCTGTGAAAAGAAAGCTTCCATGAATTCAAAGCACAGAACTCCTTCACAAGGAAGCGTTAGGAAAACTTAGGGCCAAAACCTTTGCAATTTTTATTACTGTCTTCACGATTAGCTGACTTACACGTAACTCTGGGTCCAAAGCTAGCTGCTGGCAGTGAGGAAGGATCAAAGGTCACACCTAGCAGTCCTACTTGAGTGAGGGAGTGAAAATAAAAAAGTAGGCACAGGAGAAAGCTTTGGAGGCCAATCAGAGTCTTAGAGGCAAAGGTATTTAAATCCCAAGCAAACACCCAGTCATAATCCCATTTTCATAGCAAGCCATACTGTCCCATCCCAAACTTAGCTTCCTTCCATATCTCAACAGCAACAGGCCATCCCCCACCCTGGCAAACATCAAATACCATGAGGTCCAACCCCTTCCATGATGGCCCAGGACTCTTACATGCAGTTACGAGCAGCTAAATCTCGATGAAGAAAATTCCTGTTGCTGAGATACTCCATTCCCAGGGCAATGTCCACCATGAACTTCAATAGTGTCTGCAGAGGAATATGCTAGGGGGAAGAGGAAACAAGAAGAAAGACTATCTCTTAAAAAGGAAAACTTGGCAAGCTATTTCCATCTGGGGGGGTAAGTGGTGTTTTTATTAAGGTGGGTGGTGAAACAAGGAAACAAAATCTTTCACTTCCATATCACTAATATCACAAATAAGGTTTTCAAAAAGGAATGAAAAAAAAAACTCTAAAACTTCTTGGCAAGTATCACATTCTCTTCTCCCCATCTTTACACATATTTACAGTGAATAACATTCTGTTTCTTTGCACAAGATATGAGATCAAGGCCGGGCGTGGTG
>NW_012151052.1:286241-288581 GCF_000956105.1 Propithecus coquereli | reverse complement strand
CAACAGATGAATGGACAAAACATGGTACATCAATGGAATATATACAATATATACAATATACAATGGAATATTAATCCAGCTATAAATAAGAATGAAGTACTGATGCTACAACATGGATAAACCTTGAAAATATGTAAGTGGAAGAAGCCAGCCACCAAAAAACTATAGATTTAGATGATTCCATTTATATGACATGTCCAAAATAGGGAAATATAGAGAGACATAGGTAGGTTAGTGGTTGCTTAGGGCTAGGAGCAAGGGAGGAGCCGTGAAAAGGGATTTGGAGGTGACAGCTAAAGGGTATGAATTTTGTTTTTGTTTTTTGTTTATTTGTTTAGGTGATGGAAATGACCTAAAACTGATTGTGGTGATGGTTCACAATTCTGGAATATACTAATAACCACTGAATTGAACATCTTAAATTGTATGGGGCTTGAATTGTATCACAATAAAGCTGTTACCAAAAAAAAAAAAAAGTGCTACTGCAGGAAAAGACAGAGAAGGGACAAAAAGCAGGCTTCTCTCCTGTGTCTCTGGAGGCTGGTGCGTGAGGATGTGATGCTGTTGCTGTCTGTAACCACGTGGATCACCAGCTGCAGACGGATAGCAGAAAGGTGAAACACTTCCGGACACTTGATGATGTTGTTGAGGACAGAACTGGCCAACTCTGGAGCTGTGCTACCTTTGGACTTTATTGCATGAGATCCTGTATCTCCTTTGTAAGGTCATTTTGAGTTGAATTTTGTATTCCATGCTGGTGAAGTCATCCTACCTGTTGCAGACCCTAAAAGTTGGCCCCAACTTATCTTTCCTGCTCTATCACCCTCCTCTCATTCTTGTACTACTTTGTGGTTGCCATAGGAGACAACCTGCTTTTCCTAAAAAAAAAAAAAAAAAGTGTGTTCTCAGATTGCTTGGTCACTGCTCATTCCAATCCTGGCTGTGTGCTTCTCTTAATTTTCCATTTCATTCCTACTGCTCCTTTGAGGATAATGATGGTAGTGTGGAATATTTAAAAGGTTTTTCCAGTCAGAATTCGTTTCTTCTCTGAAGCTCTAGAGCGGGCTGTTCACGCCTGTTTGATGCATGTTACTACAGCCTGCCTACCTATGTACTGCCAACCTCCATGAGAACTGGGCTCATGTCTTGTCATCTGCCTGTCTGCCCTGCACACCTGCAGGGCTGCCGTTCACATAGAGGTCTGAGTGGCTCTGTGGGTCCAGCACCCAAGCCCTTCTGGAGAAGCACATTTACATACACGTAGTCTTGGAGCACTGGAGCAGGAACGAAGGGTGTTTATTCCCAGAGAATCGACTGAATAGGCAGCAAAGAAAAGATCTGAGTAAAAGCTTGATTTTCCTGTTTGTCTAAGTACTCTGTGTCTTCCATCTTTATCTGTGGCAACTAAGTATCAAAATAGGAAAATACATTCCTTTTTATATCTATAACACTTGGAAGTTATTTTCCATCATGAAAGATATACTTGTATTTTTACAAACAGAAACTATTCATTAGTCAGTAAAATGCTATGTACTTGTTTTCCAAACTTGTTATTTTGTTCAAAAGAAGATAAGATCACAGCAGAACTTTTGGCAGACATAGACAAGCTGATTCTAAAGTTTATATGGAAGGGCAATGAACCTAGAATAGCTAAAACGATTCTGAAGAGGAAGAATAAAGCAGGAGGAATCACGTGATGTGATTTTAAGACTTACCATAAAGCTACGGTCATCAAGACAATGTGATAGGGGCAAAGGGCATGTAGTTTAATGGAACAGAACAAGATTTCAGAAATGTACAGCCAATTGCTTTTTGACAAAGGTGCAAAAGCAATTCAATGGATTAAGGATAGTCTTTTCACAAATGCTACTGGTCATCCATATGCAAAAAAAGCATACCTTGAACTAAATCTCAAACCCTATACAAAAAAATAACACAAAATTGATCCCATGCTTAAATGTAACATGCAAGACCACAACATTTTTAGAAGAAAACACAGTAGAGAATCATTTTTACCAGGAGTTAGGCAAAGAGTTCTTAGACATGACAGCAAAAGCATAACTCGCAAAAGAAAAAACTGATATATAGGACTTTTATCAAAATTTAAAATTTTTCTGCTCATGTTAAGACAATGCAAAGACAAGCTACAAACTGAGAAAACAATCTGTGGAAATCATGTATCCAACAAAGGAACTGTATTTAGAATATATAAAGAACTCTTAAAATTCAACAATAAGAAAATCAACAACTTAATTAAAAAATGAACAAAAGACTTGAACAGACACTCACCAAAGAGGATATAAGGACGGCAAATAAGGACACGACAAGATACTCAACATC
>NW_012151052.1:282847-286191 GCF_000956105.1 Propithecus coquereli | reverse complement strand
TTTTTCTTCTAATCAGAAATTAGGATAGTTTTTGCCCCTTAACACAGGACCAAAGTATCAAAGGTACATATTCAAGAATTTTCATTTTGTTCCTCTAGGGCCCTCCTATAAGTTTCAAATCTAGTGGGTTGTTTTGTTTTGTTTTTTAAGAGACAGGGTCTTGCTCTGTCATCCAGGCTGGAGTGCAGTAGTATGATCATAGCTTACTCACTGTAGCGGCAAACTCCTGGGCTCAAGTAATCCTCCCACCTCAGCCTCCCAAGTAGCTGGGACTACAGGTGCGTGCCACCATTCCCGGCTAATTTTTAAAATTTTTTGTGAAGATGGGGTCTCACTATGTTGCCCATTCTGGTCTTGAACTCCTGGCCTCAAGCAATTCTCCCACCTCAGCCTCTCAAAGTGCTGGGATTATAGGCATGAGCCATTGTGCCTGGCCAAGTCTGGTGTTTTAAAAATCAAACTAGACTGCTGTGTTAGAAAATTTACCACTGTTACAATCAGTTATGAGGATTATGACTGATGAAACTTCCATGTAGTAATTAAATGTTTTAGCACAATCATGGCCCTAAAGAAAAGAATTTACCACAAGTTCCTGGCAATAATGAATGGGTCCATCCATGATATACTCTCCCTAAGGCACTGGATTTGTCATGGCTTGTTCTCCATGCAACATGAATTTTTCAAAATGGTACTTGTGAAGACACTGCATTTTCAGTGATTTATACTTTCCAACCAAGACACATGTCAATTACATACTGCATATATAAACAAAATGCTTTAATTATCCTTACCCTTAATTAATGGAGTGTTAAAAAATGTAAAAAAAAATATATAAGGCATGCAAGTTTTATGCCTCTGTTCTATATATTTGGGGCATTTGATTATCTGCATGCTAATTTCCAGGAAAGGATTTGGTTCCTAAGAAATATCAAATACTGCTATTATTCATTAAGGTATAGTGAATATCAGGTACCATTATTTTGTGTTATTCTTTTTTTCCTAGAATAATTATGCTAGTCTTGGAGACTATGACCAAAGCCATGTAAAAAATAATTATGTTGTACAATTAATAAATGAGTTCAGGAAGGTCGCAGGATACAAAATGGACATACAAAAACCAACTGTATTTTTACATACTAGCAATGAACAATTTGAAAATGAAATTAAGAAAGCAATTTCATTTACAATAAATAAAAAAATGTAGAAATAAATTTAACAAAGAAGTGTAAAACTTATATTCTGAAAAGTATAATATGTTGAAAGAAATTAAAGATCTAAATACATGGAAAGATATCCTGCATTTGTGAATTGGAAGACTTAATATTGTTATGATGGCAAAACACTCCAGATTGATCAACCAGCTGGCTTCTTTGTAGAAATTGACAAGCTGATCCTAAAATTCATATGGAAACCCAAGGAATGCAAAATAGCCAAAACAAGCTTGAATAAGAACAACGTTGGAGGACTCGCACTTACTGATTTAAAAAGTTACTACAGAGCAACTATAATTAAGGCAATATGGTACTGGAAGAAAACTAGGCACGTAGATCAACGGAATAGAATTGAAAATCTAGGAATAAGCCAATATATGGTCAGCTGTTGGTTTGTTTGTTTGTTTGTTTTTTGGTCAATTGATTTTTAACAAGCATGTCAAAACCACTGACAATAGGGAAAGAACAGTCCTTTCAATCAGTGGTCACATGCAAAAGAATGAAATTGGACCTCTACCCCAAACCATACACAAAAATTAACTCAAATGATCAAAAGATGGATCAAAGACCTAGACATAAGAGCCCAAATTATAGAATTCTTAGAAGAAAACATAGGGGTAAATCTTTTTGACTTTGAATTGGGCAATGGTTTCTTAGACATGACACCAGACACACAAGTAACCACAGGAAAAAAAGATAGATTGGACTTCACCAAAATTAAAAACATTTGTGCTTCAAAGAACACCATCAAGAAAGCAAAATGATAGACACAGAAAGAAACAAGATATTTGCAAATCACACACGTGATAAGGAATTTGTATCTAGAATATGCACACAACTCTTAAAACTTAATAACGAAAAGACAGATAATCCCATTAAAAATAGGCAAAGGATCAGAACAGACATTCCTGCAAAGAAGATCTTCAAATGGGCAATAAGCATATGAAAAGATGCTCAACATGACTAATCATTAGAGAAATGCATATCAAAATGACAATAAGATACCGCTTCAAACCCACTAGAATGGCTAGAATAAAAATGTGAGATAATAATAAGCGTTGTTGGTGAGGATGTAGAGAAATTGGAATCCTCATACATTGCTGGTGGGAATGGCAAATGATGTGGCTACTTTAGAAAACAATCTGGCAGTTTCTCAAAAAGTTAGACCTTTAGTTACCATTTGATCCAGCAATTCTACAGCTAGGTATATACCAAAAGAATTTAAAACATATGTCAATGCAAAAATTTGTACACAAACATTCATAAAAGCCAGAAAAAGTGAACTCAAATGTCCATCAACAGATGAATGGACAAAACATGGTACATCAATGGAATATATACAATATATACAATATACAATGGAATATTAATCCAGCTATAAATAAGAATGAAGTACTGATGCTACAACATGGATAAACCTTGAAAATATGTAAGTGGAAGAAGCCAGCCACCAAAAAACTATAGATTTAGATGATTCCATTTATATGACATGTCCAAAATAGGGAAATATAGAGAGACATAGGTAGGTTAGTGGTTGCTTAGGGCTAGGAGCAAGGGAGGAGCCGTGAAAAGGGATTTGGAGGTGACAGCTAAAGGGTATGAATTTTGTTTTTGTTTTTTGTTTATTTGTTTAGGTGATGGAAATGACCTAAAACTGATTGTGGTGATGGTTCACAATTCTGGAATATACTAATAACCACTGAATTGAACATCTTAAATTGTATGGGGCTTGAATTGTATCACAATAAAGCTGTTACCAAAAAAAAAAAAAAGTGCTACTGCAGGAAAAGACAGAGAAGGGACAAAAAGCAGGCTTCTCTCCTGTGTCTCTGGAGGCTGGTGCGTGAGGATGTGATGCTGTTGCTGTCTGTAACCACGTGGATCACCAGCTGCAGACGGATAGCAGAAAGGTGAAACACTTCCGGACACTTGATGATGTTGTTGAGGACAGAACTGGCCAACTCTGGAGCTGTGCTACCTTTGGACTTTATTGCATGAGATCCTGTATCTCCTTTGTAAGGTCATTTTGAGTTGAATTTTGTATTCCATGCTGGTGAAGTCATCCTACCTGTTGCAGACCCTAAAAGTTGGCCCCAACTTATCTTTCCTGCTCTATCACCCTCCTCTCATTCT
>NW_012151052.1:260278-280787 GCF_000956105.1 Propithecus coquereli | reverse complement strand
CTCAAGTGATCCTCGTGCCTCTGTCTCCCACAGTGCTAACATGACAGGCGTGAGCCACCACACTGGCCTAAACATGAATTTTTATAGCAGCTTCATTCATGATTGCTAAAACCTGGAAACAACACATATGCCCCTCAATAGATGAACAGATAAACTGTGGTATATCCATACAATGGAAAACTACACAACAAGAAAAAAGGAATGACCTATTGATACACACAACAACTTAGGTGCATCTCAAAAGAATAACGTTGAGTGAAGGAAGCCAGTCTCAAAAGATTACAACTGTATGACTCCACTTATATGACATTCTTGAAAATATGAAACCATAGTGGTAAAGAACAGATCAGTGGTGACCACAAGTTAGCCAGGGGGGTATGAGGTGTTATTACAAAGAGGGAGCAGAAGGGAATTTTTGTTGGGTGATAGAACTGTTCTGTACCCTGACCGAAATTATGGGTACATTAATCTACACATGTGTTAAAATTCATAGAACTATGCAACAAAATGGGGAAAAAGGTCAATTTTACTGTATGATAATTTAAAAAATATTTTTAAAAAGCATATAAATTGTTTCTCTATTTCTCTTCTACAAAGATGTAAGAAAGACATCCAATATGAGGCTATTTTTGCATAGGGGTCCAAAAAATGGGGACAAGCTTCACAAGACAATCTTGGGACATCAAATAGCCCTGTGTATTTTTATTTTTTTACTACAAAATGCAACTTTGTACAACATGAAATTCCCATCCCCCCAAAAAAAATTATTAGAAAAACCATACAACATACCAGGAAATTCAATGTGAGTGAAATCACCTATCGACATGAAACACGTTCCAGGGAAGGAGGTGGGGTGCAGCCACACACAGCGCTGTCTGGGGGCTGCCCTGCAGGGAGGGGCCATAAGGGAGGGGGCGATCTGAGGACAGCTCAAGGCATGGGGTCAGCAGCCTGGGGGCCAACTCTGTTTCCACCACTGCCCTCTCCGTGCCTCAGTTTCCTCACCTGAGATTCTACTAGTAACTACTTCCTAGGGTTGCTGTGTTCCTAATGCATTAATACATGCAAAATGCAGGCTGGCCTCTGCTAAATGCTTGAGACATGTTAGCCATTGTTGTTCTCTGTGCATGTGTGCACGTAGTGATGACAAGCATACGAGACACGCAGGCCGGGAATAAGTCACGAGAGCACAATGTCTAAAGTTGCTAACAATTGTGCTAAAGTGCTGGGAATTGTGGATCATGTCTTCTTCTTTTGTAGGGTCCTTATAATGCTACCCTATTCCTTTTTGGGAAAAAAGGGGAAAAACTCAGCCATGTCCATAAATGTTCCGTACTTTGGACTAGGCCCTTCTCTTTGGAGGAGGCTCAGTGATTTTATAACAGCTGTGTGATGCGGCCAGTACAATTTCCTGTCTCTGTGGTTAGTACTCGTGCTGGTGGAAGACTTAAGAGCTGCCACATGGAAAAGAACAGGAGTAAGACTGGGCCTGGGGCCATGCGCAGAACTATAAAAGAGCGAAGGGGACCATTCTCCTGTTTAGGTCACTTAGACCTTCTCTGGGAAGAACAGAACAAGGAAACAAATGCAAAGCAAAAATTCCTTCCCCTCCATCACACACAGGCAAAAAGTGCCGATGGGGTCAGCAGGACATAGGAAAGGAGGTTCCAGGATGTGCTGATCCTAACTTGGGTCTCATGTTTTTGTTTGCCTGTTTCAACTACCTTCCCACATTTTAAATAAGGGATGTTTATACAGATTTACCTGTCTCTTGGGATGAAGAGACTGGTGTTTTTCTAAGTTGATTTCCCTCATGAAGTCCCACAGTCATCATTCCCGTTGTCACAGTTCATGTAACTCTATCAGTCACCTGGGACCTGTGGCTATTAAGTTCATTAGTTACCGGAGCTCGCGGCACTTCCCTCTGAGGTCCTGTTTCTGCCTGGTTTCTCTGTGCTGTGGGGATTCAGGGCAGGGGGTGCTGCCCCCTGTAGGGGCACTGCTGAAGGCAGGCATGCTGGCCCGCCAGTTCCCAACACATCTTCCGATGGGCTCACGATAAAGAGAAAGATGGACAGGGTAAGTTCACCCTCAGCGAGCAACTGGAGAACAGAGCCATGCAGCCTCCTATGGGAACTGAAACAGACACTGCATCCAGCGATTTCATACTGAATGAGCCAAAAGAGGGGACTTCAAAAACAAGAGGCTACCCCGACAGCACACAGGGCCCAGACACCTTTCAGAACGAACCAGGCCCCGTCCTGCTCTGGCTTCACCCCACTCTAAGATTGCAGATGACCTGGTAGGGCGAGGGGACGCATGCTTCTCTCTATACTTTCTTCCTCGAGGCCTGAGGCCTCTCAGCTCATCAGGGCAGTCAACACTGCGACCACGACACCTGATTGCAGGCTCTACCTCAAAACTGCCAACGTTCCTCAGGTGACTGAAATGGGGAAATTCTGGCCACCACCGGCATGGTCACCATGAGGTCCTCCAACTGTGCGTTGGCACCTCCTGCCCCAGCCTAGTTACCTCCTGCTCATCCTGCCAGTGCACCCCTGCTGGGCGCTCTGCCCAGCCTGTGTGGCATTTGGACCCCTGTGCTCTCTGTGCCCACAGCACCCCCACTTCTCCCCTTCACTGTGAATGACTGACCACCTGTCTCCTGTTCGCCCTCACCCACCAGCAGTGCCAGTTCCACGGCGCAGGAACCACACCTATCATGTTCCCTTCGGCATCCCCAGAGCTCAGCACCCTGCCTGGAGCCAGCACTTGTTCATAGGATGAACCGGTGAACTTAATAAACCTTAAGAATCTGTGAGCAAGTCCCACAGCATGCCTTCACTTTGGGAAGGTGACCGGGCTGACCCCAGGCCACGGTAAACCCAGGTTCGTAGGTACAGGGGAGTGTGCAGGACTCCACTACACTGGTCACACACAAGGACACTTCCCCCCAGTGGCTTGTCTGCAGAGCCAGGGGAAGTGGGTTTAGCGTCTGCAAGAACTAATATAATGGCCTTCCCATCGTCTGTGCACTAGTACGTGGCCATGAGGGGCATGAAGTGCAGGACTGGGAGCCTGGCCCACCTGACTCCAGAGCTAGTGAGACCTTGGCCATGGGATTGTGTGCCCAGCTGCTTCCCCTCGCTGTAAAGCAGAAATAATAATACTCTCAAGCAGGCCTGCCGTGAGAATACATACCACATTTCAGCCCCTGTGTGCACAGTGGGTATTGAACAAAGGTCCGTGTCCTCTCTTCCCTTTTTCATTTTCAAGGTTAGACAATTTGGTTGTCCAGGCTCTGTCACATAAGCCCTGAGAACTGTTCAGAGGCAATGCAAGTAGATTATTACCTTTGGTCCTGTCTCCAATCGGGAATACAGTAAATAGGTGTGCAGGTCCCCATATTTCATGAAGGGTAAAATCACCATGGGCTTTGGGATGCCTTGAGAGCTCATTTCTATACATACGCCTGAAATCAAAAACATAGAACCAGTCACAAAGAGCCCTTGTTATGTGTGAGCAGGAAAGCACAGGAGGCCCACCGGCCAAATTGAAACCATGTGCCACCAAGTTAACAGTTTAAAAAAGCAAGAGCTCCTAACTCGCATACTGTGTTGTAGAAAATGGAACACGTTCAGGGTCCACTACCTTTTTTCCCCTTCTTTCAAATTAGTGCCAGTCTTTGCCTGAGGGTTCTCAAAAATCAATTTGTAACAAATATAGCCATCTAGAAACCTAGGAGTTTTTGTTAGACTAAGTCTAACTGAGGGGTAGAGAACCCATTAGGATTCAAGGGCAAACTAGTTTCATGTAATCTATTCATATGAAGAAGTCCACTATAACCAAATGCTTAAAAGTATTAAAATAATTTTGAGGGCCTATACGTAAAGTCTACATCCCTAAATTTTAACAGTTACACAAAGGAAAAGCCACGCTACCATTTATCACGGAATTCAAGAGCTACAGCTGGTCACCTGATCCCAGGCTTGCAAAGCACTTGCCCTTTGTGGTGTGATTACAAAGCACCATTGTTCTCAGAGTCCGCTAAAGCTAATAGCTGCGAAAGAATAACAGTAGTTTCTTTGACATAATATTCTATCCAAACGTTAGTTTTTTACATCTCTCTGCAGTGTCAATCATTTAAAACTTTGAAAGACCCCAAAAGAATTTAACATGTATCAAATTCACAGCACAGCAAAAAAAAAAAAGGTCAGCAGAAAATTCAATTATTTCCAGGTTGCTCTTCTCTCTTGGGATTGTGTCACTTATAAGCATCCATTCAATACCTAATCTCCTCTTTTATATTTTTTAGCCAACAAAGCCGCAAATACAAATTATGTTAAACACGTTCTATGGAACCGCTGAATCACATTTCATGAAGTTATCCAAGTACCATGACCATAAGAAATCAGAACTTTCAAATAGGTTAACAAATTATTTCTCAAAGATGATCTATGGAATCTGCCTACTTTTCTAGCTTTACCCCAGTGGTCTTTTATTCCTGGATAACTTTAAATCAATAAAAATTATAATATGACCAGCTCTTGTGTCTTGCCTTTGAGTAGCTGAGGGCTATTTCATTCACGCTCTCCTGGAATTCTGTGGACACTTTAATCATTCCTGAGCTCTTTGGTGTTCAGAAAACGCAAAGCCATTTTATCTTTACTATCAGCCTCAGAAAAATGTAATCATAAGACGTCATCTGGGTGAAAAACTCAACTGTTATAAAATACTTCGGGTTTATACAAAGTATAAACTTATCTACACCAGAGATTTTTTTCCTTTGGCACAGAGTAGATCCGCCGAGCCCCCTTGGCCCCCCACTCCTGCATTTCTGAGGTACCTAGAAGTCGGATGACATTTGGGTGGCTGAAGTCTTTCATACACGCTGCCTCACTGAGAAACTCCTCGATCTCCCGCTGTGAAAAGTTGTCCACTGAAGAAAAAAATGGAAAATGTTAGGCACGAATACTTTACTCAGTTGAGGGGAGTGGGGCAGGCAATAGCAATTTTTTGTTCTTTAAAACTAAAGTCAGGAAAAGACAAAACTCTAGAAACAAGAAACAGATGAATGGTTGTTAGGGGAAAGTGAGAGTTGGGAGAGAGAAGAGAGGAACAAATACTAGAAGCACGGGGATTTTTAGGACTGTGAAACTATTCTGTACATGCTGTACTGCAGTGGTGGGTCCATGACCTCGCACAGTGGTCAGAACCACAGAACTGCACAACACCAAGTGGTAACTGGTACAGAGGTGCAGTTTTGCAAGATGAAAAGTTCTGGAGATGATCACGGTGATGGTTGTACAACATTATGAACATACATAATACCACTGAACTGTATACTTAAAATGGTTAAGATGATCAATTTTATGTGTATTTTACTATAACTAAAAACAAACAAACAAAATAGAAAGCAGGCTGGCTTTAGGGAATTTGTTTTAACAGGGTATAACTAGTGATTGAAATCACACATTAGAATACCTAGCACAGTGTCTGTACCATACTATGGGCTTAATATATATTAAATATTATTCTTCCTATTAAAGCAAATTTAGAAAAATTTTTAAAAATCTATATACCTGCAAAACATCTGCCACCTATTCCCTTTGCTGACTGCAAACAACCAGGTCTGGCTAGGGGGGGACAGAGGGGCAGGAATCTGCCTGCAAACCCTTCCCTGAGGGACCAACCTCTAGGCAAATGTAGATGAGCTTGAGGATTTGGGGGCCAGAGACTATTCTTTCAATCTTTGACAATTAGCTTGGATGTAATTCCTATGCAAGCTACTCTATTTAAGTTAAAGGATAGCAGAGCCAGGCCAGAGAAGCAGCGGCGCTGCTTAGACTCAGCTCCTTCCATCAGGCCTCCCAAACCCTGCTGCCTTACATCCCTAAATGTGGATAATGGAAGGACACCCCTCCCCCGCCAGGCACAGTGTGAGGGCCTCATATACAATAACTCAAGGGGCAGGAACTGTGAAGAGTGCGGCTCTGTACTGGGTTCAGCCCCAGCAAGTACTCTAACTTCAGGGTGTCTTAGTTTCTGGGGGCTAGTTCTTGAACCTCCTTCCTAGTTATGCTGACTTTCTGTTCCTATTGTACAGATGGATGCAGGAACGGTGGCAATGTTCCTTGGCTCACAGGGAGCATCACACAAGTATTAGCCATTATGATACATTTAAAAAGCAAAAAGTACTGGCCCATGTGACTTGGTTATTATGGTTCCTTTTTATAACTGAATTGAACTTTAGCCTCCAATTTTGCTTTAAGACTCTCAATGTATGCTTATAATCTAACTTATATTTTACTGTCCAGTAAATGATAAATTTAAATCTTAGGAAGAAACCAACTTTACTTTATTCCTTGATCAGAAGTAGTATTTAACAGGTAATAAGAAAGCAAGATCAAGAATATTGACAAACTGATCACCAAACAATCTCCATCCATAAGACTCATGATGAAGACTGCAGGTGTGATGTCATATGGTCGTGGTCTATTTCCTGGGTGCCCTGGTGATGGGCCATGACCAGCCAGACCCCTGCAGAGTTGAACTTAGACAGTCGTGGGGCCCCAACTCCAGAAATGCACTTCCTGGAAGGAGATGGAGGGAAATGATACCTTGTTCTGCCACTGAAGCCTGGTCATCTTATGGTAATGAAAAAGTCCAGCACAATCTGCCCCTTTCTAGCTATTTCTCTTTGACAAATCAGCAAGTCACTAAAGACAGTTTCCTTATCTATAAAGATGTCTGCACAGATGCTAGTGTCCTAACTGGCACCTACCACTATTTTTGTCAACATTGTAATTCATTCTCCTCCACGCCGACACCAAAGTGAACTATCTAGAATGTAACCTGCTCTGTTCCTCATTTGTTTAAGACTCTTAATATCACTCACTCCTTGTAGGATAAAAGCAGATTCTTTGCTATGACTTACAAGGCCCTCCCTGACCTGCTCCCAGCTCTCTTCCCAGCTTGCTTGGAGGTTCTAGTTTGTGATAGCAGCTCTTCATATGTCTTTGACCAAAAAGTATTTCTCCTCTTTCTGGGAAACTTACTTTCCAGGTAGCCCACAGCTTCCCCAGGGCTATGTAATCATCTTCAAATGAGGAAGTGGGCCCACCACACTAGACAGAGCAGCCAGACCAACCTCCGGGGTCAGATGCTGCCACCAGATCATCCCTGCCTCAGAAATTCACGCCTTCCTTTGGAGTTGTTAGCTCTGCTAGATGAAAGAGAGAGAGGGAGAGGCAGACAGACAGACAGAGACAGAGAGAGAGAGTGCAAGTGTGCACAAGAACATGCTAGAGATTGTAAACGTAACAAATGTTATTGCCACCAGTGTGAAGACTATGTCATGCATGTGCGAAGAGTTCATTATAGTAACTCCCCTGGGCGGGCAGCGTTCCGCACTGCCTTCTGACCCACCAGCAACTGAGATCACAGCGTATGAACACCATCACTGGCCTCATGGAGCACCTGATACTGAAGCACCTGCCCACCCCAGAAGAATGGGTTTCATCATTGATAACTCACATTTCATGGTCTTCACCGCCACTTTCTGAGAGGTCCCATCTTGCTGCTTAAGATTTCCTTCCATTACAGACCCAAACTCTCCTATGAAGTAAAACATCTATATGGGAACCGTGCAAAATCTCCCTGACCACAGAAAGACCCATACTCATAAACCTGGGCCTTGTGCAATGTACTAGTCTCCTGCTTGTCATGAGCTTGAGTAGCTCAGACCTACCTTAGTCATCCCTTTACTAAGCATTATAACAATCCAAGACACTTACAGGAGAAAATGAAATAATATCGTTAAAGTTCATAAAGCACAAACTCTTACTACCATTATCATTCTTAATACCATTATTCTTCATCCTAAGAACAATTTACCGAATTAAATATGTACTGTCATCTTCGTTCCTATTTAACTAATTAGAAAGGTGACAAGAACAATAAACTTGAGAACTAGAGGAATAAATTTTAAGTACATAGGAAACTGATCAATGAATTACACACTTTTCCATGAAGAAAGGGAATTAATAAATTTTGAGGGCACATAAAAGGATCTTTTCATTTGCCAAATCTCAGTTTCAAGAATCACTATTTACTCAATTATTTTATTTAATTAATTAATTAATTAATTAATTTTTTTTTTTTTTTTGAGACAGAGTCTCACTCTCTTGCCTGGGTTAGAGTGCTGTGGCATCAGCCTAGCTCACAGCAACCTCCAACTCCTGGGCTCAAGTGATCCTACTGCCTCAGCCTCCCGGGAAGCTGGGACTACAGGCACGCGCCACCGTGCCCAGCTAATTTTTTCTATTTTCAGTTGTTTGGCTAATTTCTTTCTATTTATAGTAGAGACGGGGGTCTCGCTCTTGCTCAGGCTAGTCTCAAACTCCTGGGCTCAAGCAATCCTCCTGCCTCACCTTCTCAGAGTGCTAGGATTACAGGCATGAGCCACCGCACCCGGCCCATCATTTTAAATTATAAAATATAACTATCTGTATTATAACTCAAGTTATAAAATTGTATTTTATTTAATAAATAATAAACTTCTTACCTTCTTACCCCACATTTTATAAGAATTACTTTAAAGGGTTTACCTTCGCCCAGAATTTTTCCAAGAATTAGAAGATTCCTGTCAATCACAACATCTTCTAGTTTATTTTGCAGTTCCTCGCTGACTCCCAAGCTCCGTACTAGGAAAGGAGTGAGAGTATGTATAAGAGTTGTCAGCATGCTTTCTTTCATTTGAATATAATTAAAATTATATTTAAAGTCCTATGCAATAAACATTCTTTTTTTCATTTTGTACCCATTATTTCTCCCCCAAAAGTGCCAGTAGCAAAACATCACACTTAATTCTACTATGATTAAAGTGAGTATAATGAATCCTTCGGGGCAAAATTAATTCAGAAGAATGATAAGAACCACATTTCTTTTCCCACTGTGTGGGAGGAGCAGCGCCATCAGATTCATGTGGGGGAGGTTTGTCCTTGGGTTAAAGGAGTAAGGAAGATAGGTTAATAGGTATCTTCTAGTGAATTCTGTACTATTATATCCTTAACTATAGTATACAAATGAATGACTAGGATACCTCCTCTGCCCTCTCATGCCAGAGAAGGGATCTCACAAACCACAGGAAACATTTAGAGAACCAGCTATTATTTTACATATGGTTTATGGAACCTCATTATAATGAAGTAGAAAGCGGTAAAGTGAGTACTTCGAGGAACTAGAGAATAAGATCTTCTACAATAAGGTATGCAATACAACAAGGTATATAATAGATATGCAGCACTGACAGGTGTTGGCAACAAGAAGAATTAACCAGGAGAGACCAATTCAATAACTATTTAGCAAATCATTTGATTTGGGCCATAGTAAAAGCATGAGAAAGCCTTTGAAAGAAAAAAAATATGGATAATTAGAAAAGACACATTAGTTCTCAGAGAAAAAAATTTTGCCCCAATGGTCTTCCAATAAAGAAAAGAAATTAGTCTAAATAACAACTTTTTAAATTTAAAAATTTTAAATTAAAAATCCTAACATTAAAAAAAATGAAGGAACAAAGTTAAAAGTCAAAACTTATAGATTAGAAAACTAAAGAAATTAATAATATGCTACATTAAGTGAGTTTTTATTTCATAGCAACCTGTATTCTATCATTCTTATGTCTTTTTCTTAATGATAAACATCCAGAAGCATGAATTTGTTAATAGTTGCACGTATATTCTAAACTTTTTCTGAAATCATTCAAGACCACTATTATCTGCTTAATTCCACTCTTTAAACCAGGAGGTTCGACTCTCTGATTCAGCAAAACTCAAACCACAATTATCAACCAAAGCATGATGGCAAATTGTCCTCTGAGTTAGTTGCCAGGAAAACAGGAAATGAGGCCTGAGATTATGTCAGTTACTTTAAAATTCCTGACCTTTACCCATCTCCTGTCACCCCAGAAGTTTCCTCTTTCCCTCCACATTTCATGACATTAGGAGCCCTTAACCCCAATTACTTAACCCCAGGTCCAGCTCCAGATTCCAGTAAACCAGCCGGCAGAGATGTGCATGGCAATGTCTACCTACTTGCTGGTTTCTAAAGACATTCTAAATATCCATTCTTCGACTCCTTTGGCTTTTGTTGAAATCGTCTGTTCTTTCTTTGTTCTCATCTATTTTAACTTTCGTCAAAGAGGGAAACAAAAGTCAACTTACAGGTAAGTTCGATGGCTCGCCGACAGAAGGACTTCTTTGCTATATAATTTACGACTAATTCAGAATCCTCCTCTGTGAATGCGTTCCTGGGTGAATGAAGACAAGAACATCTCACCATAAAAACAGGGCTACCAAGGCAGGTGCTGATTCCACAAGGATGCTATAAAGCCACCACCTTTTAAAAGGGCTCTTCTACAACAAAAACATTTCCCCCTAGGAGAAACATGTTTCTTTCTTTTGACCTATTTTAGACTTACCTGGCAATATCAAAACAACTCTGCCTAAGTATCATCAAAAACAAGAAATAACTGATAAGCTTCCAATGGCCAAAGCTGCAATAATTTGAGCAAGAAAATAAATAAAGTAATCCTAGATTATGAGTATAAAATGAATGTCAGTGAGTCCATACTGATCAAAATATGATTGAATAAATGAATGAATGGGGGAGAAGAGACAAATCTGTGCAGAGGAATTCCAAATATTTTATGTAGATACTGTGCCTTTAGGGGTAGGGGGAGTTAAATCCTCGCCCTGTAAGTGTGGGCTGTGCACAGTGACTTGCTTCACGGCATGGAAAGGGAGAAAAAATAACTTCACAGTAGAGAAACCTGGCAAACACTACCTCAGACAGGTGATCAAGGTCACCGTCAACATTGATAAATCATAGTATGTACCGTTGACAGGATGTGATGAAAATGGCACTTTACTTCTGCGTTCTTCCTCTCAATAACTCATAAGCCCAGGCTCATTATGAGCAAAACATCAAACAAATTGCAGTAGAGGGACATCCTGCAAAACACTTGACCAGCACTCCTGAAAACTGTCAAGATCATCAAAGACAAGGAAAGTCTGAGAAACTCCACAGCCAAGAGGAGCCTGAGGAGACGTGACAACTAAATGTAATGTGGCATCCCTGATGGGATCGTGGACAGAAAAGGGACGTAGGTAAAATTTAAGGAAATCTGAATAAAGTATAGATAGACCTTAGTTAATGACAATGCATCAATAATGGTTCATTAATTGTCACTAATGAGCCATACTAATGCAAGCTGCTAATAGGAGGGGAAACTAGATGTAGGCTATATCGGAAGTCTCTGTACTATCTTCTCAATGTTTCTATAAATTCAAAACTATTCTAAAAAATAAAGTCTTTCAAAAATCCATTTAGTCACTATTTTAGACTAGTTGGTGGGAAAGTATTATGCATTAGTGAGTCTAAATTATAGACTTAATCTCAATTTACCTTGGGTATATAGATTATTTTTAAAGAGATGACACAATTTTGAAAATAAGATATATCTATGCAAAGCAAAACATTTGGAAGGACATATGCCAAAAGAACAACAAAGACTGAATGAGACCCTGGGGTTACAGATAGGCTTCACTTTCTACTTTTGATTCTTTTGTATAAACTGATTTTTTAAAGCTATAATAATGTTACTTTCATAAGTAGAAAATGAAGGTATTTTCATTTAAAAATGAACTGAAAGATGCTTATATAAAATGAACAAATGAATAGGTCTTGTAGTAAGGACCCACAGGAACTGACTTTAGTTGGGATAAAAGTAACCTGTTATCAGGTTTTCACTTGTTTTCAGCTTTTGCTGAGCTTAATGGTTCCTGGAAATAGTTTTACTCCTAAATATTTCAAGTAGTACTGTGGTCTTGTTAACATATTTGCTGTACTCTGCGGCCCCACTTTTTGGTAAATTCTACAACTTTCAACCTCAAACTTTCCTAGATTTTTACAACCAGGGTTGAATCAAATAATATTTATGATATACTTTGATACAAAATTTATGAGTTAGTGGAGGCCTAGCTGGTAGAAATAGTTTCACATGGAGCATTTTCTTCTGCATTTCTCACCTGCTAGACTATCAGCTACATGTGGGCAGCTCCGTGTTTGTCTTGTTCATCTCTCTTTGTCCAGAGCCTGGTCTGTTTTTTCGAACATTCTTTCCTTTCTCCAGATTTGATCTCGAACTCCTGGCCTCAAGTGATCCTCCCCGCCTCGGCCTCCTAAAGTGCTAGGATTACAGGTGTAAGCCACTGTGCCCCACCCCCGTTCTCCAGATTTGAAATGCAATCTTCATCCTATATTCAGTCTCCACAGGTGCCGTATACATGCGCCTGGTGTTGTCTGGCGACTGAGTTCTCTCTGCTTGCACCAATACCTCACTGTCCTAATCACTCAACATGTTTTTATGTCTAGGAGGACCAGCCCCCTCCACCCAAACTTTTGTGTTTTTTAAAATTGTTTTGGCTATTCCTACACATTTACTCTTCCAGATAAATTTTCAAATCAGCTTGCCAAATTTTATCAATAACTCTGCAGCAATTTTGAGGATGATTATATTGAATTTATGGTTAACTTAGGGAAAACTGATCTCTTGACATCCACGAACATGGTACATTTCTCTCCATTTATTCTTCTTCAACACTGTCAAGAAGTTTATAATTTTTTTCACAAAGCTCTTGCACATCTATTGGGTTTATTCTTAAGAATGTTAGAGTTTTCATGCTATTGTGGATCTCATTCTAGCACTTTGTCTTTAATGTATTTTAAAACCAGAATCAAAATATTTTCATGACATATAACATCCTAAACGAAAAATTAAATCTCTTCCTAAAGGAAAGCAAGAAAGGAGGGAGCCAAGGGGAGACCTCAGAAGAAGCAGAAAGGTACTGAATTTCTGGGGACTGGAAAAAACTGCATTGCTATATGCTGTTCCTAAAACTCTTGGCCAAAGTCTCAAAAGGCAATGGCACATCCCTTTACTGCTGCATTCCACCCTTCCAGCGTTACCTTAGTTGTACATTTTAGGAGCCCTTATCAGACCTGCTGGGAGTTCAGGACCTCCATGGGAGATCTGGTCATCATTTTCTTGGTTCTATCTTTACTGAACCTATATTCTAGGTGGTCTCAAGCAAATGTATCTATGAATCATTCTATAACAATGATTGTTTCAACAATGCTAATGATGAATTCCCACTTAATGACACAAACTGCATTCTGCCACAAATTCTTAAGGGCATCTGCATCTTACGACTCAGCATCTTTTCATAACTGACTGAGTCTAAAAGTCTTAATTCAGAATCGTAGCTAGTAGAACTGGTAGTAACCTTGGAGACCATTCAGAAACAGTACCAGGGAAGCCTGGAACAGTTAAAAGGCTTGTCTAAGTAACAGAATTAACGCTGGATCCCAGTGGGAGAATTTTTAATTTCCTGTCCAGTGTTCTCCCCTCCATATGACGGGCTCTATGCACCACAAGGCCTCTGCTCTTTCTGGCAGGAATCCTCTTCCCTTCTCCCCCACTTAATGGATTTCAGCTCTTTCTTCAGATCTTAGCTCAGGGTCAGCCACCTCTGCAGGGAGGCCTTCCCTGGCTTTCTCAATGCAGTCAAATTCTCCTATTACACTCGCTTACCCCTTTATACAAAATCTACCACTATTGCCATTTTATATTTATTTGTGTGACTGCTTGACTACTGCCTAACTCCCCGTGAACTGTGAGCCCCACGAGGGCAGGGTTTTGTTTGCCATTCTACCCCAGGATGCTACAGTGTCCAGTGCCTAGCAGGCCTTTAATACACATTAATGAGCTATTTTTGCAGCTTTTGCAGAGGTTCTCTATACTTGTTTCATCTTGTACCCACATACCACACCAAGACCCTGGGATGTATTTTAGTCAATGGTATGTTCAAAATTAAGCTCAGATTTTGTCTACTTCTTTAAAATAGTCATTCTTAGACTTCATATACTAAGATATAATAATCACAAGGACAGAGTTGTAGGGATTGAAAGTAACCAACCCCTAAGACTGGGATGAACATAAATAAAGGGCAGCCTGGCCTCCCATCTTAAGCCCCTTCCCATGCCCGTGCAAGTCTTAGAGGGAGTGGAACGTTCTCACGGTATTCTGAAGGTGGAGCCATCAAAGAGGGCTGCTCAGCCCCCTCCAAAACATAGCCATGCCCCCTTCTTTCATTCTGCCTCATGCCAAGCTGTCAACAACTTGCCTCATACAAAATACTTCCTCCTGACCCACAATTGATAAACTGGATTTCACGGAAATCCAAATTCGCTGCAGAGCCCTGGAGTAGAAAACTGAGTTCCAGAAACAACATTTACACACAGCCTTCTTTTCATAGGTTGCTTTAACACAGCGTCTCATTTTTGTTGATATTTGATGAATATTTTGTTACAAAAGTAAGATGTATAGAAAATAAGAAAAAGAGTTTTGTTTCTCATTTGAATGTTAAAATACAGTTTTTCTGTATTAGAAAAATAACTGATCATTATAGAAAATGTGTAAAATACGGCAAAAAAAAAAAAAGGAAACATAGAATTACCCACAATGATACCAGCTAGAGTTGTTAATGTTTTGATAAATTTCTTTCCTGTATTTTTATCTATATATACATTTAAAGAAATAATCAGGGTCATTTTTAAGGCTTCTAATAAAAATCGTCATTTAATAGCAACCCAGTTTGAGTAGCAAAGGCCTCTGATGATCTTCTCTGTATCAGAACCCTTTTCAGGGCTGGCTTTTCCTGTTGGCTGCCTTTGTAGATCAGGAAGCTGGGCATGCACAAGGCAGGCACCCGTCTGGGTGCAACATGGGGGGCAGGGCCAACTGGAAAGTATCAGCACTTGGCATGACAACCTCATCAATACCGTGGGGCAGACATTTTCAACTAGGATACTTACCCAAACTTTGTCTCCTGGACTCTTTTTCTAATGGCCAGGGCGATATATAAAACCAACCCAATCAAAATAAATCCACAAAAGCAGCCAAGGATGATGAGCACAGGATCTGTGTTGCCAGGTGCTGGAGTTGACGAGGGGGCATAATCTACCCAACCTGGTAAAATACCAACGGAATCAATTCAAACATCTCTTTGGGATTCGAAATACATGAGAAACATCGGCTTGGAACAGGGAAGAACACACAGTCAAGAACTTTTAGAATTTAGTTAAATCTTTTATCTTTTATAATTCACAAAGGCAGGCAGTCCTTACTTTGTACAAGCTGAGACCATGTACAGTGATTTTAATAATAAATGGGAAACTAGCTTGCTTTAGTCATTACATAAAGTGTGTATGTGTATGTGTGTGTATATCAAAACATCACATTGTGCTCCATAAATACATACAATTTTCACTGTCAGTTAAAAAATAATAATTTTAAAAATCAATGGGAAAACTATATTGATTATAAACATACTGGAAAATGAAAAAAACAATGAAAAAATGAAAAAATATAAAACTAATATTTACTTGGTGTATTATAATTTAAAACATTAAAAACATTAAGAATTAAAGTGTTATTTCTCTGTAAAACACTTATCAAGAGTAGGTTGAACAGAGTTTGCCTTTTCTAGTCATGTAATTTACGATACAGAGAAAATATATTTTCTATTTTTTAGAGCGGTGGTCCCCAACCTTTTTGGCACCAGGGACTGGTTTCACAGAAGACTATTTTTCCACGGATGAGTGGGTGGGGGGCAGGCAGAGCTCAGGCAGTGATGTGAGCCATGGGGAGAGACTGTAAATACAGATGAAGCTTTGCTCGTTCACCCATTCACCTCCTGCTGTACGTCCGGGTTCCTACGTTTCATAGAAGACAATTTTTCCATAGACTGGGGGTCAGGGGGGCAGGGGTGGAGCTCAGGCAGTGATGTGCAGCCGGTTCCTAACAGACTGAGGACTGTTATAGGGCCACGGCCTGGGGTGTGGGGACTGCAGTTTTGGAAACTGTCACACACCTTTCTAAGTTTGGATCAACTTCCAGTGTTTTATTTTTTGTGCTTTCAGTGTTGTAAAATACCTATGAGAATTCCTTTAGTGTTAAGTTTTTTGCCAGTGTCACTTCCTCTGGGATATTTCCATCCTTTTTTGTCACAGCTTCATTTATGTTAATAACTTCACCTTCACTAAGTACCTCAGCTGCATATCTAAAGTCTGTCAAACATCAGCAGTATGAACATTCCACAGCCCACTTACATTCAAATTTCAGTTCCAACACTATCACTTTTCGTTTCTTTGCTGCACTTTCTTCTTTGTTTTCCCATTCCCTCTTTCAATTTCCCATTTTTGTAAAGTGTCACATGGGTTTGTCACTGGGAGACAGGGAGGCAACACAGCCACGTGCCTCCGTTAGATGCACACTAACCGAATGATGGTTATGCATTGACCAATCGCTAAAAGATTTTGAAAGAAGTGACACCACTGGTCATGATTCACATCTGTTATTTACATGGTGATCCGTGGCCTGAAGAGCTAGCAGCCAAGTTTATGCTTTATGTAATTACAGTAGATATATTAATAAGATGGTAACTAAAATTTGAACCGTATTGTTAGGAAACTGATGTTATTTAACTGTGGTAACTGAAATTTATGCATATTGGAGCTGTGCAAGGCAAGGACTGCCTGTATAGCAAAGCTTTAAAAAATTCTAGAATTTATCTAAAGATGATGAAAGAAGATGAAAACTCTATAGTCTCAAACTCTGATTTTTTAAACTGGTCCCTTTAGAATCAGAATCTCATTGTCTTTGAATTTCCACGAGGTAGACACATCTTGTCTCCCCATCACCAGTGACTAATGTTCCCCAGGTACCGAGCCTGGGGGCTGCAGGAATACCATACAGTTGCATTTCAGCACTAAAAGGGAGAACATGTTTGAGGATCACTGGGAACAGACAGATGAGAACTCAATCGTCTGCTCACAAGTCCCGTCTACTACTGGGTACAAAGACCATATCTGGTATGAACTTGTAAACGTACAAGTCACATTGATATAGATGCCTGTGTGCGGATTTTACGACAGCAGTTTAACATCAAATAACAATAACCTAGGGCAGATCAGAGTCAGAACACAGGTGGCTCCACTGGGCTACAGAATCAAGCACAGCATTTGAACCACTTGGGGCACCACAGTGGCACTGTGCCAAGGGACACTCCAGCAGCATGCAAAGGCCAGCACGCGTGGCTGGGCATTTAGTTCAGTCAGCCCAGCGCTGTCAGAGGATGGCTTCTGTAGGACATTTCATGTTCTGCACAGACCAAATCACAAAGCACACTATGCAAGGCTTGAATGGGTAGAAACATGGCAAGCAGTACTGCTTAAAACTTAGCAAAACAAGCACGAGCAAATAAACAAAGAGTGTCAATCACAGAGAGCTAAGCCACACTGCTTGTCCAAAATTCAGATATGTACAGCACATGTCATTTCAACTAAATTCAATAAGTAAAGTCAAAGCTGGTATTCCGAAAGGACTAATCTTCCTAGTACATTATTGTCATTAATAGTAATAGTAGTAGCAGGACCCATGGGTATCGGTAGTTCTGTGAAGTGTGTTACTGTATCTTTATCACCACAAAAATTCCTTTTGGTCCCTATTTTTCATTCTTTAATCAGCCGTCCACCCCACAGGTTACCCTCTGGCAACCTGTGCACTGCCGGGACTGCCACGTTCCACCAGCCAGCGAGGGCCCCAGCTCTCACCGCGTGTGGGGATAAATATCTGCACTGGGTCACTGAAGGGCCCGACTCCCCCTTTGGTGACGGCAGCAATCCTCACTGTGCACGTGGCGTTGTGGACTTGAACAGAAATCCGAGCACGGCTGCCATTGTGGCCGACTTCCTCAAACAGCTCTTTCTGGGGACAGAGAGGAAAAGAGGAAATGAAACGCGAGGCGCCAGGGGCACACTGCTCGCCTACAGTTCCTTCTGAGGAAAGCCGTCCCACCCACGTCTGGGGGCCCTGTCACCACAGCGTTCCTGCCTCACTCGGGACACACAATGGAACCAAAAGGCAAGTGGGGACTAATAGCAACCTCAGGCCTTGGGGGCAACCAGGGCCATGAGAGCACGGCACTTAGAGTGGTCGCAAAGAAGCTTCTAGAAGAGAGGGAGCATGTAGCAGATGCATCCTCAAGACCCCATGCTCAGAACCACCCACAGCACAAGGCCCCAGAGTCACACTGTCCCTTGACGTTGCCCACCTGCCAACCACCCTTGATCTAGCACAGTGGGCTCCTGTTCCTTGAAATTATAAGAATGTTGGCTAAAATCTACAAGGAGGAGGCCATTGATACTATTTTTTTCTTTCAGTGTGACAAATGTGCAATTTGCTCACTTTTTAAAACTCTGGTTTTACTTTAATTTATGATGTTTTAAAGCCACTGCCGTGCAACAGGGAGCCATTAAAACACAGGGAAAAACAACCAGAACTAAGTGTTTATACAACACTTCCCCTGTGTTTCCAAACCTCGATAATCACAGTGTTCTCTGGTGTAGGGAAAAATTGTGTATGGAGGCTGGCTTTTCGAATGAAAATTTTAGGAGTCGTGAAAGCTGAAATGAAACTCTAGGAACACATCTTTATCTCTGAGTTTTAGAAATTTCATTTCAGAGAGAGAAATATATCAGGTCATATGAGGCACATATATCCCAGATCATCAACGAACAGCAAAAGCACATTTCTGTTGGTAACTTTATTCCCTGGTCACTTGGTCTCAAGCCAGTCACTTCTAGCAATGGCGCAAGATGGCCCCAACTCAGCCCATAAGGAGAGCATGGTCCCACCATTCACTACCAAGGGGGCACTGGGTCCAGAGACTGTTCTTTCTACATCTAAACAGGCAGGGACCACCAGGACCAGAAACATCCCCTGTGTAGAAAAAACAAACTGCTTTTGCTCTGCTCTCACATCACAACAATCAACAAAGAAGACTTCTGTGACTTCTGGTCACCAAGAAGTAGGTGGCAATTTTTCCCTACCAGCAACCAATCAATCAACTCTGTAGAAGACACCAGCTGGGCATCCTCCAACCCAGTTCAATTCTGACACTGCCTGCCTGAGATGGCGTCAGATCCCACAGGTTGAGGGCTCAGTCCCACAAGACTGGCCCTGCTTTTAGTGCCAATCCCAAGCCTCAGGCTGTTTATCTGTGTTTCTGACCAACTGGCTATAAATTGGGGTTCCCACAACCCCCTCCTTAGATTCATTTAATTTGCTAGAGTGGCTCACAGAACTCAGGAAACATGTTTACTGATTTATTATCAAAAATATTCCAAAGGATATGGACAAAGAGACGCACAGAGCAACCCAGTTTTGACTATGGGTTAGTTGGTCATTCTGTATTTAATTCGAGAAGGGGGCAGAAAACCATGTGGGAAGGGATGCAGAGCCGACGCCCTCCCCGGGCACATCACCCTCCAGGGACGTCCATGTGTTCAGCTATCTGGAAGCTCTCCAAACCCCATCTTCTTAGGCCTTTATGGAGACTTCATTGGATAGGCATGATTGACCACTGCGTAGAAATGTGATCAGACAAAAGGGGTATGATCTCATACTAACAGACCGAATGGGGAAACCAGCAAGGCTTGTCTGTTCAGATGCTTCTTGGCCTCTCTGTGCAGTGTTCCTTCCTCCCAGGTATGGGGCAAGACTCCTGAATGGAGGTCTTATGACCTACAGTCAATCAGATAAGGTCAGTCCAGAATTTCTTTATTGTCAGTTCCAAGACAAAAAGGTGAGGGAAGATTCCTGCCTTGGGGAAAGAAAGAAGCAAATGAAAGGAGGGCAGGAGAAAGTCAGAGAGAGAGATTCTGTTTTCTGGGGCCTGCTTCGGAGACCTAAAGTGCCCCAACATTACAACAAAACTGTCTTTCACTTTTAAAGCTCTAAAACTGTTTCATGAACCAACGACTATTTTATACATTTATCTGCTCACTGAACTCTTTTTTCATAGAAGATCCACTGACACTTTACGGGAATAGGGATGGAGTGGGAAATAGTAGCCCACACTTATCAAAAGACTGTCCCAGTCACAAAGAGAAAGTCTCTAGCTGCTTTATCAGCAGTCCCTAATCTTTTTGGCATCAGGGACCGTTTTCATGGAAGACAATTTTTCCACGGATCAGGTTGGGGGTGGGGGTATGGTTTCAGGATGATTCAAGCACATTGCATTTATTATGTACTTTATTTCCATTATTAATATATAATGAAATAATTATACAGCTCACCACAGGTTGGGGACCCCTGGTTTAGATGGTGTAGCTGGGTCCACACATCAAGTCCCTAGTGCTATAAATGCCTACAAAGCACGTCCCATGCCCTGTGTTCAGACAGTATAAAGTGGAACAAGACACAGCTCCAATTTCAAGGAGAACAGATTGTACTTGCTCCTTATCTTTGGATTTTAAGCTCTGATTTGGAAGCCAAGGGATATTAAGAAAATAGAGCAAAAAAAAGTAGATATCTTTATTAAGA
>NW_012151052.1:254230-260228 GCF_000956105.1 Propithecus coquereli | reverse complement strand
GTTTCAGGATGATTCAAGCACATTGCATTTATTATGTACTTTATTTCCATTATTAATATATAATGAAATAATTATACAACTCACCACAGCTTGGGAACCCCTGGTTTAGATGGTGTAGCTGGGTCCATACATCAAGTCCCTAGTGCTATAAATGCCAACAAAGCACGTCCCATGCCCTGTGTTCAGACAGTATAAAGTGGAACAAGACACAGCTCCAATTTCAAGGAGAACAGATTGTACTTGCTTCTTATCTTTGGATTTTAAGCTCTGATTTGGAAGCCAAGGGATATTAAGAAAATAGAGCAAAAAAAAGTAGATATCTTTATTAAGATATAATAAATGTCCATACAGTTAAAGAGCAGGAGGTTCTTAATCTGAAAGTGGCATAAAAGTTGTGGGATCACAATGGTACAAGCCTGTCTTCAGTGGAACTGCAACAACCCACCCAAAGACCACTTCCAAGAATGTTCTGAAATTGCACGCTCTTATAAACAGTGATAAGTGAAAGGTATCTTTCAAAAATATCCAACTCCTTGACTTGCATAAAGAAAAAGTAGCTTTAGTAACAGTTTTCTAAAAATGGAAATGAAAGGACAATTTTGAGAGATGAAGTTGTGTTTCAGCCTTGCCCTTCCAAGATGAAGGGGGTTTAAGGAAATCGGAGTGATGGATGCCGAGATCATCTCAAACTTCACTCTGGGCGTGGGTTCCGGGCTCCTCCCACGGCTGGCCTTTCTTCAGTGCTCTTATTTGCCTCCAGTTGTGGATCATGAGCTTGGAACTTGGCTGCATCCGAGAATGCTTCCCAAAGTAAAGGGAGCACCAAGTCTTTGTTGTCACAAGACCGTCGTGACGCACAAAGTGAGCACAACGCAAATGACCTTCTCCTAGGGATGATCCACCATCTCTAAGGAGGTAAGTGACTGGAAAGGTCACAGCCCTAACTGAGCAGTACTGTTCTCCCCACAGAGGGGACCGTTCTGAACAAAGGGCAGTGAGAACGCAAGGCACAGCTGAGTGTTAATGGCACTTAGTGTACAAGGCTCCCCGGCCACGGTCATTCATAAGATTTTCATTGCTGCTGCCCTTCAGAAAGCCTCAGCTCAAGAGGTCCTTTCTAGAAAAGTAGCTTCACCCATGCCAGAAGGAGAAGGCGAGAGGATGACGTGTAGCTCTTTAAACAAACTGGCGTCTGCTCCAGTGTCTGCTGGTAATAATTATTTTCTGCCAACCAGAGAAAGATAAAATTCCTATTGAACTGAAATAGCATTACTGATACTTTATGCTTAGTATAGACAGCATTTGGCATTGTGACAAAAAGCCTTTCTCTAAGAGAGGCATTTGATTCCTGACTCAGCCAACGGGGAGTGCAGTTCATCCATAGTCACCTTGCACAAATGCCTTGGGACAAAAGACCAGGAAAGGAGACGTTTCTCTTTCAGCTGTTACTTTTAAGCAGGATTATTAGTAACACCATTATCATTTACTATAAAGCCGAACAACAAGGACTTCTAAGCCCTATTCTTTTTCCTCTACTTCCGTCACCTACTGCTTCTGACAGTCTGCTTTCTCACAGGTAACCTGAGGCAGGAAAAGAAAAACAAATCCCACTTGTCCTTTCGGAAAATAGCAGTTTTGATAAATGCTGGATGATGTGAGGTTAAATATGATTGAAGCAAAGCTTGGACAGCATCAGTGGGTGCCACTGTCTACCCACTCACCGTGTTCATCTTTCGGCCAAGGAGCTGTGAAAGTTTCATGTGATGCCCCATATCAATGCCATGAAGATGCATCTGGTGTTAGATCCATTAGGTATATGGCGACACAAAAGAAGCATGATCATGATAAAGGAAAGACAGTCTTGATAATGAAACCAGTGCATCTGCCCTTCCATGGATGCTCTATGTCACAAAAGGAGTCAGCTTTACCTCGCTCTCTTCCCTTCCCAGGTGGAAAGGAGACCTGTCTGGAAGCTGCCCACCCAAGCACACTCAGGCATCATCACTCATCCGCCTCCCCTACTTCTGTCTGGAGTCCAGTGTTCATACCAACAGCAGTGATCTTTAGACTTCACAGAAATCCAAATCACATGGCCCCCTGGGTTTGACTGACAAAGTCATCGGACGGGCACTGGCTGGTTCTTAGAGAGGCAGTCACTATTTCACACATAGATCCCCTTGGCCTTTTGTTTGCTATCGTGTGGGGTTTTTTATGCACTTTATTTTTAGACCATCTATATGACATTTTTTTCCTTAAAAACAATTCTTCTACACCAAATAAATCATGGACAAAATAAATGAAGAGCTCAAGATGACATCAGTCCTATTTGTCTTAAGTCCACATTGTGTGGGTTACAAGCAGCAGCCAGTTATGATGACAGGTGATAGATCCAAAGTAATTGCCAAATTTGTCAACATTTTCCCATTTCTAAACATTCCTAAAGAAAATCACATATGGGTCACACCATCCTCATGGTAGTCAGCACAGCAACCACACAATGCGGACTCACGTTTTCACCAATACAGAACTGGTAGTTTTTGAAATTAGCAAGGATGTGTTCAATTTGTTCTGTGGCCCTTGCCATAAAAGGTTTTACTCTTTCTGGTTTCTGTTCTTCAAGTTTGCCTTTGATTGACCTCATGTAATCTTTGACGTACTTCTTGTAGGCTTCTTTTGTGAAGCCAGTTTCTTGCAAGGAAGTGATGGTTCATGATAGTATCAACACCGGTGATCACTGTGCTTTCAGCATCTTTGTGCTCAGGGCCTTCAGCCGAGGCATTTCCACTAATAAGCTGGTCATCAGTGTTACCCTCTGTCCTGCTGTCTTCACCTCCCCTATAGCCTGTCCATGATCCTCCAGATCTTGTAAATGTCAGAGAACATCTCATCGTGGCTGATGAGGTCCTGGTAGATAATCACGACCGCGGCCAGGAATTAGAGCCAGGATGGTACAGTTGGAGTGAGCAGCACTGGGTGAGTGGGCAGGGGGCGGGCAGAAAAGCTTGTTTGCTATCATGAAATAAAACTAGCAGTTACACTACAGAGTCCTTACTGAACTAAAGAGGATCTTACCAGCCTCAGATTACAAGGCAGGAGCTACCTGACGTATCAATGCATCCCCACCCCAACCCTGCTCGGTTCCAAGCACATACTGGTATTCAAAACAATCACTGTTGACAATTATGATATATATTCTCAGTGAGCAAGAAAACCTTCCTAGCTGGCAGGAGCCAGCTGCTAAGTCACCTGGCCAGACTGGGTAGACCAGAGTGGGCCAGCAGTGTGCTCTGGTGGAAAGAAGGTAGATGTGTGTGTGTGGGGTGTGTATGTGTTTGTACGTGTATATAGGTGTATCTACGCAGAATGCGTGTGTGTATGTGTATATAGGTATACCTGTGCGGCGTATGTGTGTGTTTGTATGTGTGTGTATGTGTATGTAGGTGTATCTTTGTGCAGGGTGTGTGTGTGTATGTGTATGTAGGTATATCTATGTGCGGGCTCTGTGTGTATGTATATGTAGGTGTATCTGTATGTGGAGTGTGTGTGTATGTGTATGTAGGTGTATCTGTGTGTGTGTGTGTGTGTGTATGTGTATGTAGGTGTATCTATGTGTGTGGGGGGTGTGTGTGTATGTATAAGTAGGTGTATCTGTATGTGTGTGTATGTGTATGCAGGTATATCTGTGCAGGGTGTGTGTGTGTATGTATGTATATGTAGGATGTATCTGTGTGTGGGCTGTGTGTGCGTGTGTATGTAGGTGTATCTGTGCATAGTGTGTGTGTGTATGTGTATGTAGGTATACCTGTGCGGCGTGTGTGTGTATGTGTATATAGGTGTATGTGTATGTGGGGTGTGTGTGTATGTGTTATGTGTATGTAGGTGTATCTGTCTGTGGGGTGTGTGTGTATGTGTATGTAAGTGTATCTGTATGTGGGGTGTGTGTGTATGTGTATGTAGGTATACCTGTGCGGCGTGTGTGTGTGTGTGCACATGTGTGTACGTGTATGTAGGTGTATCTTTGCGTGGGGTGTGTGTGTGTATGTGTACGTGTATGTAGGTGTATCTTTGTGTGGGGTGTGTGTGTGTATGTGTATGCAGGTGCAATTCAAACTGAATTACACCACCAGCTCTCCTGGGTCTCCAGCTTGCAGATTGTGGGATTTCTCAGGCTCCATAATTGCATGAGGCAATTCCTTATAATAAATCTCTTTCTACACATATGTATTAAATTAGCTCTGTTTCTCTAGAGAACCCTGACTAATACACAAGCGCAAATCAAGTACCACCTTTGCTGGAAAAGGCAGTCTGCCATAGGCACCAAGCACCTTTGCACGTCCTGAGTATGTGCAACTGCAAGGTCTAACCATCTGCTGACCCCGAGCCACTCTGGGGCTGGTCACGCACGTTGAGGTGGCCACAGCATGACCACTGTGCAAATGCACAGAGGATGGTCTTGTTTGCTGCTTGCTACACAAAGTGTTGAACCCTGGGCCCTGGGCCCCTCAGCTGCACGACCCACCATCTGAGCCCATCGTATCACCCCACGGGACTGGAGGGCAGGCAACCTGTGCCACCAGGCTGATGTTCCATGGGGTGCTGTGCCATGAGTGACAAATTCCTTTGCTATGGCCCACTGAGTCTCATGTCTAATTTCAGTTCCTATGCAGCTGTGCCAGGCCAGCTGGCTCCCTTGCTTAGTCCTCTTATTGGGTGTCTGCTATTCTCTATGAGGTTGGGGTTGTTTCCTGACAATCTTCTTCTGAAAAGAATCCCCTGAAATTTCGAAAAGGCTATGAATTGTCAACTGTTACTCTCTGACCTCATACTATGAGTGTCTGGGTAGTTCACATTGTCTCCCCAGAAGAGCCTAAATTCCCTGAAGGCAAAAATGAGGTGATAACAGAGGATGAGCTCTACATCTATTTACTAAACAAATAAATGAATGGATGAATGAGTGAGGAAATCCTCAAAAGACTGCTCAGAATTTTTAATCATTCAGTCACCTCTAATTTTTACTATATTATTTATATCCCACTGAAAGGTGCCTTCCCTAACTCAATCACAGCACGTCTTTTTATGTCAAAATGAAAGCGTCCAAAACGGAATTAAATCAGCAAGTCAAAAGGAGATGATTAATTGTGCCCTGTCAGGGTTCAGACTTACGGAAGTCCCCATACTGTGCCACATGTGAGAGATCCGGTAGCCCACCAGCTCCCCATCCTGGCGCTTAATTGGAGGCTGCAACCATCTGACGTCCACATCATTGCTAGATTCATTCAGAAACACAGTGACGTTTAAAGGTGCTGCTGATGGCGCTATAAAAGAAAAAGGAGAGAAGGATGAAGAACCACAGAGAAAAGCACATACAGATTCATTCTTGTCTTGGTTTTTGAGTGTGTAGTTTTCAAATGCTCTAAGAAAAGTACTCAAGTGAGACAGAGACCAATAGCAGATATTCACCCTCTTTTCAATTAAGGACCACTGAGATATCACATGAGTTTTAACAAGTAAGCCCTATCGAAGCCTTGAGATCCATCTATGAAGTTGAAAATGTCATGAGCACGCAGGGTAAAGGAACAGAGGAGAGGAAGGCAGGGAAGCAGGAGGATGGTTCTCACGGACCCCTGGGGAAGCAAAGCAGACACAACTCAGGGTCCTCCAACAGAAAGCTGTGGGGTAGAAAGACAACACATCAGGCTGGAGATCAGCGCTGTGGCATTTGAGATGTGCAAGACAGGGAACACTGCTGAGCTCAAAATGAAGCCATCACTTCAAAGGGCAGAGGCAGGTTACTGATGGTCTGAATAGAGCTAACCAGTTGATACATTAAAAATGTATATGTGTGTATGTGTACATGCATAAAACAATTTGGGAAACAAGTCAAAATCATTACCATAGTCTTTTTTAGCACAGAGGAACTTGACTATATCCATTAAAACTGAAAACAATATGCTCTTGGACCAAGTATTTTATTTCTAGGAATTTAATCTGTAGGTAG
>NW_012151052.1:239604-251813 GCF_000956105.1 Propithecus coquereli | reverse complement strand
AAAAAAAAAAAAAATCAGAAATACCTTTAAACTTTTGAAGAAAAATAAGATAAAATAGAATCATAAAAATATTTAACTATCCCAAAAGAAGTGGGGGAAAGGAGAAAAGGAGAAGAAATTACAGATAGAACAGAAAATATGATGGACTTAAACCTACCCATTCGAATGATCACTTTACATTTTAATGGACTAAACACCTCAATTTAAAGATAGAGATTGTGAATGGATTAAAAAGCAAGGTGTATTCTGAATGTACATATATATTTAACAAAGTATATGCTGCTTATATGAAACACATATGGAATATAAACATACAAATAAGTTAAAAGTAAGAATGAGAGCTGAGCACAGTGGCTCATGCCTGTAATCCCAATGCCTTGAGAGACTGAGGATTGCTTGAGGTCAGGAGTTTGAGACCAGCCTGGGCAACATAGTGAGACCCCATTTCTAGAAAACATTAACAAAATTTAGCCAGGTGCAGTGGTGTGCACCTGTAGAGCCAAAAACTCAGGAGGCTGAGACAGGAGAATCACTTGAGCCTGCAGTGAGCTATGATGGCACCACTGCACTCCAGTCTGGGCAACAGAGTGAGACTCTGTCTCTTAAAAAAAAAAGGATGAGTAAAAGTTATAGCATGTAATCCAAAGAAAGCTGGAGTAGCTATATTAATATCAAAGTAAATCTCAGAGCAAATATTATCATGGATAAAGAAAGTAATTTCATAATGATCAAGTAGTCAATTTATTAGGAAAGCATAGTAATATTAAACATTTCTATACAAAATAACAGAGCTTCAAAACATTTAAAACAAAACCTGCTAAGGCTGCAAATAGAAATAGATAAATCCACAATTATAGCCACAGACTTCAATACCTCTCTATAAATAATTCATAGAATAGGTAAACAGAAAATCAGTAAGGATACAGATTTGAAAAACACTATCAGCCGACTTGACCCTGTTGGCATTTATAGAACACTCAATAAGAACAGAATACTCTATTCCTTCACACACACACAGGTGACTTACTAAGATGATCATATTCTGGAGCATAAAACAAACCTTAATAAATTTAAAAGGAGTCAAGTCATATAAATTATGTTCCCTGCCCCAATCAAATTAAATTAGAAATCAATACTATTATACAAAGGTCTCTGGAAACTAAATTACATACCTAAATAACCACTGAGTCAAAGAAGAAATCATAGCAGACACTTTGGAAATACAGCATATCAAAATTGCTTTCAAAGGCTTTATTTTTACATTTGAAAAAAGAAGATATTTTCCAATTTTGGCACTAGGATTCATGCAAGGATCAAGCCCTCAAAATTCCTGCTCTGGACCTGTCCCGCCATCTGCGTGAAGACTGAGCGCTGACTTACGAGGACAGAGAGGCGGGCGGGAGAGTCAGAGGAACTGAGAGCTCTAAATTAGGCAGTAGCGGAAACTGCAATTCGAAGTTAACAGAGCTGCAACAGTCATTCCAAAACTCACAGAAAAGAAAAAAGTCTCCAAAATCAAAAGCAACACACAGAAAAACCTTTAAAGATGTAAACACGATTCACTTTGGCCAAGAAAATATAGAGACGATAGTATCCACTGCATAGGGTCGCTGTGAAGATCTAACCAAATAATGCGTGGAAAGCACCTAACAGGGTCCCAGGCACACAGTGGGTGCTTGGTGAACGTTAGGCATCCGCACATCGTTACTTTTCTTGAGTCTGATGCTATGAATAATAGCTTTTGTGTATTGTTACATTTTAATTAAAAATAACGTTTTAAAAGGCATGTTATCTTCCTACGTAAAAGAAAGTATTATCTCTATATGACAAATTTAAGTTTTGTCACTAAACCCTTTTTGAGTACAGAAGGAAAAATCTTTCCCATTTTCATTGGCCACCTCAATAAAATTTTCCTCCAGAAAAGTCCAAATGAAGCAAAGTTTAAATTCCAAATCAGGCTCCTGAAAAGGGTTTGTTCAATCACATGCCATCAGGGGCAATATTCATCCTGAACTCCAGGAATTACCTCCTTCGGTCGTGCCGGCCAGAATCCAAGGGCTCGCTGCGGACCAGCCTATTTCGTTCATGCAGGAAACACCGATGCTGTAATTGGCCAAGGCTTGCAGCGGCTCGATCGGGTACAGATGCGGTGAGGCAGAGGTGTTAAAAATCATGACTGAGCCATTACTCAGCGGATCGACTTCCTTGACCTGAATGAGAGTAAAATGTGGACCAGGCATTATTAATAGTAAGGTGGTGGGAATGTTAGACGCGGGCAGGCGTGCACTCAGCGCACGTGGCCCTTCCTCTTCTCCGAGGGGAGGGCCTTGCTTCCTCTCAGGGAACAAGCGCATTTTCCCCACTGGCATTACTGTGCGTTATTCATGCTGCCCGAGCAATGACCTGAGGAAAATGCCTAATTTAACCACTCTCACTGTGCCAGGTAACAGAGCAAATAATTGTAATACTAGAATGATTATAATTTCTATAATACTGTAAAATAAAGTAGCGCCTCCTCTCTCAGAGCTACTTCAATTCTTGATTTTTCTTTCAGCTGTTTACAGAATATGCAACAGAGACAACAGATATTGCATGTGGCTGGCAAAGCCTGAAATATTTACTATCTGGCCTTTTAAAGAAATTATTTCCAAATCCTGCTTTAGAAGATGGGTTTCTTGATTTTATTTTATTTTTTAAAATCTGTATTTTTTTTAGTATGTAACCTGAAGAATCTTGCCTTAAGGCTAGTTTTAGTGTATCCTTTATTCCTACTTCCGTCCCAATGGAAACTCAACTCCAAAAGCACACATAGGTAATGCAGATTTTATGGCTTTTTTTTGTGTGGGGGGAGATAAAGGAAAAAGTCATTTGTCCCTCATCCAGCAACTTTTCTCCAAATCTCCTCATCTTCCTCTACAGACTCTACTAGTCTCTTTACAATCCTCTCCACATGCATGCATGCACAGGAGAGTGGCGTTCCCAGCAAAAATCTAGTCCCAGGCAAACTTCCACCTTTTCCCTTAAGCATAGCTCCTCTCTGGGAATGGGCATAGAAGAGAGTTTGGGATTTTTTTCAACTATATGCTTTTTCAAAATTTCTACCATGTGTAGTTCTTATAAAATCAGAAGAGACAAAATGGTATTGGCTAAAACAGAAGCAACCAAAAGCAATTTGGGAAAAAAATCTTCAGCCCACAAAATGTATTCCCATTAATAATTGGCTTGCAATTATAGGCTGTGGATATATCATGCTGTTATTTTAGAATATGTGTGTTTGAAATTTAGGCCAAGGGGCCATAAATAAACATTTTGGAATTCCAGATGCCCCAGTGGGTACCATGAGGGTGGTGTGGGGGCTGAGTGTCCCCTCTGACTCAGACCCCATGGTGGGGGGGCGGGGGCCAAGAAAGTACCAGTTGGCCTGAGGACCCACCAGAGGAGAGACAAAAAGCAGTATGCTTATCTTGGTGGTGGCTGTTGGCAGATACTACTTTTTGTTTTTTCACATAGTGTATGCACCTACTTCCTGGTGACCAAAGCTAAGGGGGAGGAAACCTTTGGCTGTCCACCCCCGCCCCATTTCCGGAGTCATGCGAGGAGCATTTCCAGGCACAGGGACACCCTTTGAGAACATGTTCCTGGAAGAAGACGGGGTTTCTATAACAGTCCTCAGTGGGTCCTAGGGGAAAAGAGGCCATGTAGTGGCAAGAAGTACGTGAGGGAGTTAAAAATAGGAATGGAGTACGTGGCCCAAAAATGGGTGAAGAAAGGAACCAACATCAGCACCAAAGGAAGCAAGCGGGTGTGTCCTGCTAGTGCGTGGATCTGAACCTCGTCCAAAACATTCATTTGTTACCAAGTCAGAGTTTAAAATTATAATTTTACAAAACTAGACTTGGTCCTTTCAAAACTAAGAATACACTGTTAATAGAATATAAACATATAACTTCTAGAGCCTGAGCTGACTAACCCCGTTGGGACTGCCAGAGAAAATAAAGGATGCCCAGTTACATTTGAATTTCAGAAAAACAACAAATAATTTTTTAGTGTAGGTATGTAACAAGATTACTGATGTAATTTAACGGGTGTTCTGTATTCTTATGTCGTAAATCTGGCACCCCTACCAGAGACGGAAGGGAGAATGGATGATTGGAGGCCAAGCTAGCCAGGGGGACAAGGACAGAATAAGCACATCCAGCACCACGGGATCCAGGATGGGCAAGAAGGGCCTGGAATTTGGCTGTCCCAGGACGGTTCTTCATGTGGTACATGGACACCCAAAGCCACGACAGAGAGAGAGCAGGTGAAGCTTGTGTGTGATCATCTTCTACCTCCAGGGGTGACCTGGTGTTTTTCAGACCTTCCAACTGTCCTACCCCACCTCGCGTCCACCCTGAGACCCATTCTCTCGAGGTAGGGTGGCACACCTCCTCAGAGTCTCCCTGGAGTGGGCCATCCTCGTGTGGGAAGGCACCTCGTGTCCTCTCAGACTCTTCAAACAGCTCAGCAACTTGGTAACTGTTTTGAAAAGAATTGATCCATGCTTCAGTTATGTCCACATATATACCTGTCTACTCCCAGGGAAACAGGCCCTAGTTGTTTCTAACAACAGAGCCACAAAATACATGAAACAAAAACTGACAGAATTGAAGGGAGGAGGGAGAAATAAGCCATTCAAAAATAAGAACTGAGACCTCATTTCTCCACTTTCAATAGCAGATAGAACCATTAGTCCTAAGATCAACAAGGGAACACAAAACTGAACGAGACCGTAAACCAGCTAGACTCAACCAACACAGACAGAACACTCCACCCAACCACAGCCGAGTATACGTTCTTCCCAGGCGCACAGGGAACATTCCCCAGGACAGAACTCAGGCCATAAAACAAGCCTTAATCCATTTAAAAGGACTGCAATCATACTAAGTATATTCTCCAAATTCAGTGGAATAACATTAGAAATCAGCAAAGGGAGAAAATTTGAGAAACTCACAATTAAGTAGAAATTAAAAAAACACACTTCTAAAAAACCAAGAGGACAAAGAAGACATCACAAGGAAAATGAAAAAAAACTTGAGATGAACAACAACAAAAGAACCTTATGGGATGCAGCTAAAGCAGTACTTAAAGAGAAATGTGTAATATAAATGCCTATGTTTAAAGAAAAAGAACTTTCAAATCAATAACTAACCTTCCACCCTAAGAAACTAGAAAAAGAAGAGCAAACTAAGCCAAGGCAAACAGAACAAAGGAAATAAAAGCTTAAAGGAGAAATTAATGAAATAGAGAATTAGAAAAACAATAGGAAAAATTTACAAAACCAAAAGTTGGTTCTTTGAAAAGATCAATAAAAGTAACAAACCAGGCACGGTGGAGCGTGCCTATAATTCCAGCTACTTGGGAGGCTGAAGCAGGAGGAGTGCTTGAGCCCAGGAGTCTGAGACTAGCCTGGGCAACATAGTGAGATCCTGTGTCAAAAATAAATAAATAAATAAAAATTATTTTTTAAAATAATAATTATTTTTTAAAATAATAAATTATTGTTTAAAAATCTGACAAATCTTTACCTGGACTGACCAAGAAAAATAAGAAAGAAGACTCAAATTACTAAAATCAGGAATGAAGTAGGGGACATTACCACTAACCTCAAAGAAATCAAAAGGATTATAATGGAATACTATGAACTATTTTGCATACCAACAAATTAGATAACTTGGATAAAATGATCAAATTCCTAAGACACACAAACTACAAAACTGACTCGGGAAGAAATAGAAAATCTGAATAGACTTATACCAAGTAAAAAGATTGAGCTGATATTCAAAAAACTTCCCACATAGAGAAACCCAGGACCACATGGCTTTTTTTTACAAACTCTTCCAAGAAACAGAAGAAGGAATATGTCCCAACTCATTCTATAAGTCCAGTATTACACTAATACCAAAGCCAGAAAAAGCTATCACACAAAAAACTATAGATCAACATCTCTTATGAATATTGACACAACTAGACAGTAGCAATGGTTGCACAACTCTTGAATATATTAAAAAATTGAATTTTATGCTTTAAATGAGTGAATATTATGGTATGTGAAATATTAATATATTTCAAAAAAAGTTGTTAAAAAATGGATATCCTTGGGGAGGAACTGTAGACACAATAAGAATTCCTAACACTTCCTAGTACTCAAGTTGCATAAGAATTAAGCAAGGCTGGGGGTGGTGGGCTGAGGGAGGAGGCTATTTTGGGGATAATACATGTTTTTACTCTTCAGAGAAGGAACAGCTGTTAGATAAGAGTGGGAGGCATTCAGAACAGAGAAATTAATTCCTCTTGGTAGTAAAAACATCTAGTTGTCAACATAAAATTCTTTGGAAGTCACTTATCTAAGCCGAATTGGCATGACTGGCTTGTGTCAGGTTAACATGTTTTTAACTAATAAGACCAGACATTTAGGAAACTAAAAAGATAATTCCTGATCCTACTGTATGATAAAGTACAAGGCAGAATGCATTCATATCTTCAGCAGATAATCCTAGCATGTTCAATAACCTGTTCTCACGTGCAATGTCTCTCCTGAGACTGCAGAGCTGATGGTTCTGAGCTCTGCTTTTGGCATCAGAGCTCCCTGGGTTAGAATTCTGGTTCTGCCACTCATAGGCTGTGAGTGTTCTGAGCCTGGATGGAGGGGTGGTGTGTTTTAACTAAGACAAGGTCTGCAAAGTCGCTGGGCCATTGTGGGTGCTCAGTAAACAGTAGTGTTATTGGCACTGTTTGTATTTCTGTGAAATGAACACTCAAGAGCAGAGCGTAGGATGGCTAACCTCTGTGTCTGATATTCCTGTTTCATACCAATTTTAGGTATGGGTAAAAATGGCTGAAGACTCTACAAGGCCTGTAATCCCCAGGTTCTCCCAGGAGATGCTGGCTAAGTTGTTACACTTACTAGCACAGATGACCTACCTTGTACTGGCCCTTTGTCCCTCATTGCCACCAGCCCACGAGGAGCCACAATAAGGAGTGCCTGGCTTCCTCAACTCCTGGCCACAAGCCAGCCCTCATATAGTGATATATTTTTGTACCTTAAAATTAATTCTCCCTGGTCTCATGATGTGCTCCCTTGGAAACACGTTTCTCTTCTGTTGGGCCCCGGACCAGGCATGGGAAGGAAGCAGCATCATGGACAGAGCATGGGCACAGAATGGTGTGGGCACGGTGGACACTGAGAAGGCGGGAGGCCAAGGGATTCTGAGCAGAGGTGGAGAAATGTCCTCCGTGCCCATCCTCGGGAGGAAGAAAAATACATAGATCCACAAAGCACCAAACAACCACTCCCCTCTTCATCCTGGAGGTTTACCTGAATGCTGCAATTTCTGAAGGGGGAGTATCCATCAAAACCCGGGACCCAGGAGATCAGAATGCTGTGTGCCGTACTGTTGTGGACGTAGACTGCAGTTGGTGGGGAGGGGATTGCTACGTAAAAACAAAGACACATACACAAACACAATTACAGACCACGGGAGCCCACAGCTACCAAACAAATGCATTAATACCCAGCTTGTTTTAGTTTTTTGAGATTAACAAAAGGAAATACATATCTTTAAGAGAAGCCACCCTAGCTTGAGGGTAATCATATTAGCCTGCACAGAAGTCTTCCAGTGATGGACCAGGGAAGTGGAACACAGACCCACTTTCCTATTGATGAAACGAAGAGATGTTTTAACTGGAAAAGGATGTGGAGACATTCACGTCTTTTACTGATCACATGTTCAAGACCCTATTGTGTGCAGCCACCTATGTGGGCACTAGTTCACTAAACAGGGACAAAGAGTCATTGCCCTGCCCTCGTGGAGTGCATGGCCCATTGGGGGAGATCCACATTAACCAAGGATAACAGCACCCTGTGCCCAGAAGAGAAAGGTGCCACAGGAGCGCATGTGTGTGCACGTGCGTGCATGTGTATGTGCATGCATGTGTGTGTATGTGCATGCATGTGTGTGCATGCAGGGGGAGAAGCTTTCTAGGCCGAGGAAACAGGTAAGAGTCAGTTTAAGCAAAGGAGCCAACTGCATCTGCTGGGGGAGGGGTGTGCGTGTACAATAATGAGTGTGCAATGACCTTGGCTGCACGTGGGACAAGGATAGCTATTTCAATTAGCATCTCAGGAGGATCTGAAGTGTGAGGAATCTTACTTCTTTGTGCTAAATTTAATTCTGAATAATAATTACACTCATAATCAAAAATGATGGCTAACATTTTTGTGTGCTTACTATGTGCCAGACACTTTATGGACTTCTTCATTTAATCATTACTGGAACCCTACTGGAGAGGTAGTCTTATAATCCTCATTTATAGATGAGGAAACCGAGGATCGGAGAGGTTAAAACCTTGCCCAAGGTCACAGAGAGGTTGTAAGCAGAAGAATGGGGACCTGAATTCATGTCTGCCTGACCCCAGAGCTTATGTCTCTCAACAGGACACTAGAGGCCTACGGCAGGGGACAGCAAGCAGACGGGCGTGAGTACCAGCAGGGACTGGGAGCCTGGTCTACTTGAGCAGCCGTCTGGTCCTGGGCACAGTTACATGCCCTCTCTAAATGGGAATAGTGACAGCACTGCTCCACGGGAGGCCTGGGGCAGGTGTGGGGGTGGAGCAGAGATGGCAGGATGGGCAGGGGAGGAGGAGAAGGGTGGGCTGGGACCATATTAAGTGTGCGCTGGGTACCACGTGATTCAGGAGCTTTGGTTTTACTAGTAGACACAGCTTGGTGAGTGGGGAAGAAGCAGCAGTGTTTGACTCACTCCCCTGAGCAGATTATTTGTAGAACTGGCCTAAAGTATCTGCCTTTCCAGATCAAAATTTGACCACATATACCATGGTAATAACAGATTAGAAGGAAGCAGTCTTGGTTGCTTTTTGTTAACACATTAATTGACCATTTCTTTTCTTGGTTGCCTTGGTATAAATTTAACTTTTACAATAAATGGCTTCAAAAACATAAGTTTTCGAAATAGGATTTAATAAAATAAAATCTTAGCTGAAATTCTGTGTGAAGCAGGAACTTACAGAAGTGCTTCTCGTTTTATACATTTTTAAACTTTAAGAGATTTATACTTTATGAAAATGTCTTTACAAATTTACACCCACTCATGAATTTCTGAAATTCCCAACATATCTTTTGAAAATTGTAATAATGAGATTTGTAACAAAGGAAGGAAGTTATACATTTCCTCCAGTAATAACTTTCAGTTTGCTAATTTTCTTATTCCAGTGAACATTTAGAAAATGCCCATTCATAGCCTTTATCCAGTTGATTTGCTGAAACCAAAAACAGTCCCTTTTTTGAGTATAACATATTTTATAATTTTGAATCCCCTTCTGTATATACCCAACCTTTAACTCATTATTAAATACACCCTGCTTTTTCCCAGCATTGTTTCTCCAAAGATAAGGTGAAAGCAATATGAGCGCAATATCTACTTCTCAATATCTAAATTAAGATCAAATAGTAAAACATAAAATTTGCTTGAATTTCTATGAGAGAGTAATGACGATGATTTAAAAAGAGATAAAAAAGACAGCATTCACTTGTGGGTTTTCCCCTTTTTTCAAATTTCAGGTTTAAACACCTTGGATTCCACAGAAGGAGGATAAGGTAGATGGGTTGGATTGGAATGTCTCCACTTAGCTGGGGGACCCTCATGCCTTTAATTCTGTTATTGTAATTCACTGCCAAGCAGGCATGGTGCACAGCCCTAGTGAAATCCTAGCTCAGAGGAAGCAAGAGGAAGAGGGCGATTAGGAGATAGACGGATGGGAACATTGGGTTCCGGAAGAGTGACTCTGACCTGTTCTCCACTCCTCCCTCTGAGTCAGTAGCTGGCAGAGACTGGTGTCAGGCCCCGCTGACCTGGAAAGGACAGGGTCCATTCCCTAGATCATGCCCCAAACCACCCCTATCTCCAGGGCTCTTCAGAGTTAATGAGGACAAGTTCAGGGTGGAAGAGGGAAAATTGAAAATTGGAGTTAATACGATGAAGTGTAGCTTATTTCCTTATTGAACTAAGCTAGTGAATGTTTATCAAAGACTTATGTGCCAGGCACTGTTGTGGGTGCTTTTGCTTGCATTTAGATCATTAAGCCTCAACAATAGGTAAGTTCTGTAATTATCCTCATTTTTCAGAGAGGAATGCTAAAACCAAATAGGTGAAGTGACTTGTCCAAGGTCACAAAGATTGCCAGCAGGAAAGCCTGGACTCCGGAAAGCTGTGGAAAGCTGGACAGCTGTCCACAGAGCTCACGCTGTGCTCCCACAGCTCCCAGAACACACTCAAGAACACTGGCCTTGCTGCTTACCTTTGATGTTCACCTGCACGCCCTTGGACACAGTCAGCCCTTTGTCATTGTGGGCCTCACAACTGAAGACCGCCATCTCCGTCAGACCTGGAAGGGAAGGAGACCCGTGAGACCAGCAGCAGAGAAACAGGCGGCTGTTCTCCAGAACCCATGGTTGTCTTAGCATTCTTTTATTTCCTGGTTTGTTGCTTCGAGTCCTAAGAGCAAAGTAAACTTCAAAGGTATGTTAGCTATAGAAAAACAAACCTAGGAATAAATCCCAAGTACTAAGAGCAAGATAGCCCTGGGCTGAAAAGGCAGCTGTTTCCATTTATTCACATCCTGAATGGTGTGATGTTAGGTAATAAAACATTGTCATTTAGACTTTTAAAATTGCTGGCCCCAATATCAAGAAAAATGGTTTCTGAGGCTTACCCAATCCTGTTACTTGACCCCCCAAGTACATACTGTGTCATTATGCTATAGACGGTTCAGAATGCCAGAATTAGCAGGATAAATGGACAGCAGGATGAATCCTTTCTTCATAGTAAAACTGGTCAATTCACAAGGAATTATTATAAAGCAAGGTATAACCAATTGAAAGGAAGCCACTAGTGATAAGTGAAAAATTCTATCATTTCAGAGATTTGAAGATATCTTAAAAATTAAAAAAAAATTATTTATTAATTTTAAATAGAAAGGAAGACAGGTTACCCAGATCTTGGTTTCTAATACCATTCTCCAGTAAAAGGAACCAGGGCTCCCTGGAGAAATGGCTGATTCTCAGATTGGGGCTGGAAATACAGAAGATGAACCTGGGGTGAAATATAACACAAACACAACATGCAACACATACAAACACACAATGATGGGGTGTGTCAAAGAGATATAGGAACTAACTCAAAGAGTCCCCAATGGCCAATGCTGGAACAATTTGAGCAAGAAAATAAAGTTGTACTGAATTATAACACAAAGTATAAAATAAATATCTATGGGTCTATACTGATGTAAATAATGATTAAATAAGTAGAGGAAAATAGACAAATCTCCCGTGCAGAAGAATTCCAAATAGTTTATGTGGATACTCCGCACTCAAGGAGGTAGAGCGTGATTCCCTGCTCCGTAAGCGCGGGCTGCACATAGTGACTTCCTTCCAACAAGTACAGCATGGAAAGGGGAAAAAAGAAAACTTGAGTAGAGATACTGACCAACACTACCTCAGCCAGATGATCAGGGTTCACATCAACAGTGACAAGTCATGTCGACAGAACGTACCCTTGATATGATGTGATGAAAATGGCACTTCCCCTCCATTGCCTTCCTCCCCAAAACATAAAACCCCAGTCTAATCATGAGAAAAACACCAGTCAGGTCCAAATTGTGGGGCATTCTACAAAATGCCTGACCAGTAATGCCTCAAAACTGTCAAGGTTATTAAATACAAAGTTTGAGAAACTGTCATAACCAAGAGAAGCCTAAGGAGACACAGATGACTAAATGTAATGTGGCCCCCTGGATGAAATCCTGGGACGGAAAAAAAACAGCAGATAAAAACTAAGGAAATCTGAATAAAGTGTGGACTTTAGTTAATAATAATGTATTAGTATTGGTTTATCGATTATAACAAATTTACCACACTAATGTAAGATGTTAGCAACAGGGGAAGTGGAGGGGGGCTTCGTGGGAATTCTCTGTACTATCTCCACTGCTTTTATGTAAATGTAAAAGTATTCTAAAATTTAAACGGTTATTTTTTTAAAAGTACAGCTATGGCTGGGAATGGTGGCTCACATCTATAATCCCAGAGCTTTGAGAGGTTGAGATGGGAGGATAACTTGAGGTCAGGAGTTCAAGACCAGCCTGGGCAACATAGC
>NW_012151052.1:233246-239463 GCF_000956105.1 Propithecus coquereli | reverse complement strand
CCCAGGAGTTTGAGGCTACAGTGAGCTATGATTAGGCCACTGCATTCCAGCTTGGACAACAGAGTGAGATCCTGTCTCTAGAAAAATTAAAAATTAAAAAAATGAATAAAAGTACAACCATATACAGTAAATACTCTTTAGTTGAATCTGGAAACTTCTATATCTATGGCACATATCTGGCACACAGTAGTATCACCTGGCACATGGTACTATCTTCATAAACTGGAGAAAGATAAAATTGTGGAAAATATGCCATTTGCTCCTTATCTTTAAAACTTATTTTGTTTTATTCTATGCATCTACTTGTGCAGGAAATTTCCCATCTGATATTTGTAATTTCAAAGTTTGTCACTAATGGAGCAATAAAATATTTTAAAAATGAAAGGGAAAAAAAATTGCTGAAGGAAGCACAGCAGATACCAGCCCAGAAAGGCCGTTCTCCGTCGGGTGCCCGCATGGCCAAGCCTGCGCCAGGCCCAGGGCTGAGGGGTCAGTAAGTGGCCGAGGACTGTGTCAGTGAGAAGTTGTGAGAAGGAATGCAAATCTGATCTCTTTTATATTAACACTTCTTCTGAGGGGTTAAATGTGCACAAAAAAAAATCAGTGCTTGTAATTTCTTGTCATTTTCCATCTAGATGGGAGGTTGTCAGCATTTGAAGTACCCTGAATATCTTGGCACCAACATCACCCATTGAAACAACTCTGCCCCCACAGCAAGGAGTTTTCCGTCATGACTTTTCTGCTTCCCCTGAGAATTTTCTTCTAACTACAAATTACAAAATCACATTCCAAACTGGGCATGGGGGAAGAGCGGCTCTATGGTAAAATGGGAGGTTTATGTCATTGAGATCCATCATCCAGTTACAGGTCCTCCAATAGGACAATGCGGGGCCCCTGGTCTTCCGTCCTGTGTTATCAGTGCTGAAAGTGAAACTGGACATCATGGGACATGACTTTAGGTCAAGCAGGAAGTCATTTTTCCTCTGTGTGCTTCTTCTCAAAGTGTACAGAGGGCCAGGAAAACAACCTATAGCAAATGTCCTCACACGAGACATTCACACCTGGTCAGAACTGCCTCGCAGAAGCCAAACGACCTACTACAGCAGATCTCCATGCGGTCAGGGGGCCAGTACCCACAGGCCAAATAGATGCCAGCAGAGAGAAGTGAAAACTGGTTCAAACCAGTGTTAACATTCTCTGAAACTAGATGGCACTTAAGCCCAAATATAGTCTTCTTTACTTAATTTATTCAGTTAAACTTTTCTTGTTTAATGGCACTAGTAGAGACTCATTTATAAGCCTGGACTGAGTATAGCAACGAGTGTGCACTAGGAAAAAACAGCTCCCTCTCACTCACCTGTTCTCCTTCTGTGGATGAACAGGAACCACCAGACTGGAATAGACCTTGACGTTTCATAGCCCAAGCCCTCTTGACTTTCCAGGGAGAAAAATCATCCGCCCCCTTAAGCTTCCACCCTCCCATCCACTCTATCCTGACAGACTCCTGTGTCCAGTCTGCTCTCTCTCCTAGCGGCTGTTCTCCTTAACTCTATTAAGATGGTTCTCGTCCCTCTTGCTTGGTCCTTTGCTGGTTGGAAAAAAAGATTGCCTATGACACTGGCCTGAAAGATATTTTTAAGGACCATTTCAGTAACGGGATGTTTCCCTTGAGGGAACGACAATTGAAATCGCGGAGGAAGCAACTTTTAAGAGAACAGTTAGGCTAATTCTTTGAGCTTTGGATTAAGCTGTCCTGCAAATTAACTAGATAAACAATCCTGTCCCTTCTTTTATTTTTTCCTGGTGTCCACCTGTGTGCCAAAGGAGACAACAAATAAAGAACCCACTGCATAAATGAAGTAGCATATTACCTTGGAACTCCTTATCTGCCCTGCATTCATTCACTCAACAAATATTTACTGAGTTCTCACTATGTGCCAGACATTTTCCCAGGAACTTGGGATATATCCATGAATAAAACAAAGATCCTTGCCCTTACAGAGCTCACATTTTCATGGAACGAAATGAGCAATAAATGATAACCTTGATAAATAAATCAGCTGAATGCTGTAGTAGAAGGTAATAAGTATTATGGGAAAATAGAAGAGGATCAGAAGGTCAGGGTTGGGCGGGGACGTAGGCTATAATTTTAAATGGCGGGAGAGGTCAGAGGTAGCTCTTGAGAAACTGCCTGTGAGTAAAGACTTGGGGCGAGGGAATGGGTCAAATTGATTCTAGAGGGACTGGGGAGGTTCCGGGCAGGGTGAACGGGTGGGAGAGGCCTTTGCCTTTTCTTCTGAGTGGGGTGGGAGACCTGGCACTTTGCCCAGAGGACTGACATGATCTGACTTATGTTTTGCCATGATCGCTCCAGCTTCCACGAAGAGAATAGACCTCAAGAAAGCAGTTCTCTTAATATTCAATAGTGCCAGATTTCTGCCTGATGTATAAAATGGATATTAAAAAACGCCTAACTATCACAGCTTGCTATGAGAGTCAAAGTAAATGTTTATAGAACACACTATGAGCATTATGAACTGATTTGTATACATTCTAGTTATTGTTACTATTATTACAAGAATATTAATTACTAGTAATATATTCAACTAAAACAAAAGCTAGCTTAGTTGTTTTCTAGATGTGGATTTAAATATAAAATGAGTATCAAAAATAAAAACCAGGAAGATGAACACAAGTCCACCATTGCTAACAGAAAGGCAGCTCAAAATTGACAGTGAGTTAATAACTCTTGCATATAAAAATAACAATGCAAAAAATTTATAATAGGTAGCATTTCAATCATTCCTATAGGCCGTTCCTGTATCAAGGGCTTTGCAGTCATTGTTTCACTGAATCCTCACAAATGTTTTCTGAAGCAGACACTGTTGTTATCCCTATTTTATATAAATAAGAGTAACTTGCCCAGGAACACACAACAGTAAAGTGGCATCAGTCTACATGCAAAGCTAGACCACTAACCCATAATGTGTTATGCCATTAAGCACCATGCAGCAAAAGCTCTTTGCGGTTCTGCTCTTTATTCTGGCATTAGATTTTGCCCATGACAAAGTGCTTCTTTAAAAAAAAAAAACAACAACTTTCTATTTTGAAATAATCTTAGATTCACAAGAAGTTGCAAAAATAGCACAGAGTTCCTGTGCACCTCCACCCAATAAGATCTTACATAATCATAGTGTAATGATCAAAACCAGGAAAGTGACTTTGGTACAATACGATTAACTAAATAGAGACCTTATTCAGATTTACCAGTTTTTGTTTTATTTTGGGGAGGGATAAGGAGTATATAGTTCTATGCAATTTTATCACGGGTGCAGATTTGTGGCTACAGGACTGTTCCATCACCAAAAGAAGCTCCCTCATGCTACTTCTGATAGGAACATCCTATCCCCAAACCTAAGCCCTGGAAAGACCTGATGTGTTCTCCATCACTATAATTTTGTCATTTTTGAGAATATTATCTAAATGGAATCATAGAGTATTTAACCTTTGAGATTGGCTTTGTTCACTCAGAATAATGTCTTTTAGACAAAGTACTTCTTTGCTCATGTCTCTTAAAGAAAGCTCTTACATCACAGAGGGAAAAATAAAAACTTGTATCAAGAGGGAATAAGCATATGACCTTCCTGTTCATAAATGTGCTTGCTCAAAGCAGTTCAAACAATCGGCTATTTAAACCACTTCCCTACTTAGCATTCCCTCCGTAGAAGGGATCGGAAAAGTTTACTTGGAGGTTCATTTCAAGATAGAATGGCGTCTCCCTGCGAACACTCGCCGCTTATGCCAGCATGTGTGGGGCAGCTGCGCGAAGCCCCCTGAAAGGCATCTTAGGACAGAGTGGCCTCAGCACCTAGTTCGCCAGACACAAACTACTGGGAGGGCCTCAGGTATCAAACTAAAGCTTCCTCAGAATTAAAAACAGATTTAGCTAAGAATAAATTTTTATGTAGTTCTTTTACAATGTTACAAAACTCAGATGCTTAGGAACAGTCAGCAAGTAGCTGACTTGATAGCAGCCCCTGTAAGCCCAGCACAACCCCGCACCCTGGGCCCTGCGCCCTTCATCCCTGGATTTATTTGAGCCCTGTGGGTCTGCAAAATGGATGTCAAAATCCTGTTCTATTAATTTCATAGAACCGGCTAGAGATATAAATGAGAAAAGAGACGATAAAGAGTTCAAATGCAAAGATAATTTTACTTCACTATGTCCCTTTGTCCCAGTGAAGGGATCTAAGACTTGGGGACTGTTTGTAATTCACTCATTTGTTCATGAGTTCACTCATTCATTCACGCGGTTCTCATGTGCCAGGCCCTGTGCTGGGTGATGGTGCTAACCTGATTAATAATTCACATATACTATTCACCTGATGAATAACCCTTCTTGGAGGCCTGACAAGCAGATGGTTATGCTGCAATGTGATGGGGAGGTACAGGAGTTAGGGAAGAGGTGTTGTGACTGCATAAACCAGGGGGCAACCAGGAAAGTTTTCTGAGAAAAGCCATGAGCCGAGTGTCAGAAGATGAACCGGGGTTTACTAGATAGACAAGGAGAAACAGACAGCCTGGCAAGAAGGCACAGAGCGTTCAAGGCCCTGCCAGAAGCTCATTAGGGCTCACAGGCAGGTGCTTTTGCAGGTGAGGCAGGAGGCGACCCTGGGAAGGTTAAGCAGGAGTTCCGGCATGTCTTAGACTTCAGGGTGAAAAGGTAGATTTTAATGTGTATGTATAGGAGAGTCATGCCAGCAATGATAAGCTCTATATTTCAGAAGAACCTCTCTACTGATGAGGTGGAGAATGACTTACCACGTAGGTGAGAAGGGGTTGGGTGGAAGGACAAGAAATCTGGGACCATAGTTGGGACCATAGTTAGGACCATAGCAAAGGTCCTGGCCATGAATCCGCAAAGCCTGAATTGAGGCCACAGCAGTGGAAGTGTAGAGGAAGAAATGAGCACAACTGACATTTGAAAATAATTTCATAGATCTTGGTGACTGACTGTTGGACGGACAAGGGAGAAGAATCTGGATAAGTTCCAGGTTTCTGGCTTGAATGTGTGATTACATGTCCAGGCCTTCACCTCACCGTACAGCACCAGCTACACCATCTCTCTTATCAAAAAGGCATTTCATAAACACTGGCACTAAGAACACTAAGTCAGCAGCCCTGCTGTTCAAACCCTTCACAAATAGGAAAACTGTTTGAGCAATGCAATATACTGTATATTCATTTAGAAACTAGGTGTAGAATTTCAACTCAGCAGTTTAAATGATTTCTTCATTTACAGACACATTTGTCTCTACTCTGAAAACTCTAGAAAAGCTGGTGAATTTGACAAGATATCTATGAAATGTTAGTGAGAATGTTGGGAGGTGGGACAGAGACACACTCTGTCGCCTGGCTAGAGTACAGTGGCATCATCACAGCTCACTGTAACCTCAAACTCCTGGGATCAAGCGATCCTCTTGCCTCAACATCCCAAGTAGCTGGGACTACCAGAGAGTATCACCAAGCCTGGCTATTTTTAGTAGAGACGGGGGTCTCCCTCTTGCTCAGGCTGATCTTGAACTCCTGAGCTCAAGCAATCCTCCCGCCTCGGCCTCCCAGAGTGCTACTACTACAGACAGGCGTGAGCCACCACACCCTGCCAAGAATTTCCATTATCATTTACTTTTTGGCACATGATGGTCCCTGGTGGAAAGTGAATTCGTCATGTACACCCACATTTGGAAGCACCTAGTAAATGCTGCAGCGGGCACTCTCCTACTGGTCCTTTCTACAACTACCGCGTACCAGGCACTGAACTAGACCCTAAAGATGTGGCCAAAATAAGCTTCAGTACCTGCCTTCATGAGGCCCCCTGTTCTCATGGAAATAGGCCGACGGGTAAATCAGGTATTCTGATAGATGAGTAGGCTAGGTGCTCTGGCTCATGCCTGTAATCCTGGCACTCTGGGAGGCTGAGGCAGGAGGATTGCTTGAGCTCAGAGGTTCGAGACCAGCCTGAGCAAGAGTGTGACCCCGTCTCTACAAAAAATAGAAAAATTAGCCAGGCACGGTGGTGTGCACCTGTAATCCCAGCTATTCAGGAGGCTGAGGCAGGAGGATCCCTTGAGCCTAGGAGTTTGAGGTTGCAGTGAGCTATGATGATGCCACTGCACTTTACCTGGGGCAACAGAGTGAGACTCTGTCTCAAAAAAAA
>NW_012151052.1:222473-232586 GCF_000956105.1 Propithecus coquereli | reverse complement strand
CAAATATATACCAAAAAGAATATATGATTGGTTAATAAACACATGAAAAGACACTAAAATCTTTTCTAAATCTAATCTAAAATTAGGCATCACAGAAATGAAATGTAAATTAAAACCACATTAATATACCATTTCATATGCACTGGAATATTTAAAATTAAAAAGATTGACAATATCAAACGTTGGCAAGGATGTGGATGGAGCAACTAGAACTCTCATCCACTGCTGCTGGGAATGTAACATGGTACAACCACTTTGTAAAATAGTTAAGTGGTTTCTTTAAAAATTAAGTATACACCTACCATAAGACCCAGCAATTCCTCTCCTAGGTTTTTTTTCTCTTTCTTTTTCTTTTTTTTTTTTTTGAGACAGGGTCTTGCTCTTTTGCTGGGACTAGAGTACAGTGGTGTCATCATTGCTCACTGCAACCTCAAATTCTTGGGCTTAAGCGGTCCTCCTGCCTCAGCCTCCAGAGTAGCTGGGACTACAGGCACATGCCACCACTCTCCTCTGTATTTATCCAAGACAAAATAAAAATATATGTCCCCAAAACAGTTGCATGCAAATATTCATAGCTACTTTAATCATAACAGCCAATAGCCATAAATATCCCCAATGTTCACCAAATGGATAAACAAAATTAACACATCATACAACAGAGCACTGTATCAGCAATAAAAAACAAAGCACTGCTGATGCACAAAACAACATGGATGAATCTCAGAAGCATGCTAAGTAAAAGAAGCCTGATACAAAAAAGTATATACTTTGTATTCCATTTTTTGAACTTCAAGAACAGGCAAATTAATCTGTGAGGATAGATATTAGAATAGTGTTGGGAGGTGGTGACAACTGGAAGGGCCCCCGAGGGACTTTCTGAGCTGATGGCAATGTTCTACATCTTGACTGAGGTGCTGGCTACATGGGTGTCTACACTTCGGAAAACTCACCAAGTTGCACAACTAAGTTCTATGCTTTTAATCATATGTCAATTTTACCTCAATGAAAAAAAGTCTTTCTTTATGGGAATTCAGAGTAATCATTCTAGAAAAGGTGGAGTATATTTTCTAAAATTTATTTTGAACCAAGAAGTTACTTAATTATCAACTCCTTGGAGAAACTCAAAGAAAATTCAGAGAAGACAGAGAAGACTATAACATTCCTCCTGAAGTCAGGGGTTAGAAAAGTGGTTCAGAGACAACAGCTAGAGGCTGGCTGTCATTTGCTGATTCATCCTGGCTGTAAATATTGACTGAGTACTGCTATGAGTCAGATGCTGCTTTACACAGGGAGCGCAGTAGTGAACAGGAAAGACAAAGTCCTTGTCCTTACTAAGAACACATTCTCTCAGATAGACAAGGAGGTCACACAAATAACAGGGTAATTATAGATAGTGACGAGTGCAATGGAGGGGGTAGAAAAGAATATGTGATTGGGAGTCAACGATGGGATGGTGAGGGAAGACCTCTCTGAGCACTCAAGAAGTAATACTTGAGTTGTGTCATGGGACAAGAAACAGATGAAAAAACATTGCAGGCAGACAGAAGAGACAGTGCAAAGGTCCGGAGGCAGAAAGAAACACGAGGTGTCGGGGGAATGAAAAACAATCACTATGGTGCTTAAGGAGCAGGGAGGAGAGGGTGGGATGGCGTTGGGCTGGAGAGTTGGGCAGGAGCCAGAGCATGCAGCCCCTAGGGGCAAGGACAGGAAGGACTCTGGGTGATAGTCTAAGACAACCCAAAGCTACTGAAGGGTTTTCAGCAGGCAGGTGATGTCATCTGCTGCTGAGGAGGGTGGATGGGAGTAGGAACAAGGCTGGGAGCAGGGAGACCAGTCAGGAAGCTACTGCAGTGGTGTTGGCAAGAGCTGGCAGTGACGTGGACCACAGTGCCAGAAGCAGAGAAGGGGAAAAGACAGATTTCAGACCATTGTAGAAGCAGAACTGACAGAACTGCTGATGCATTCAACACGAAAAACGAGAAAAAGGAAGGATGGGCAGATGGTGTTATCATTCACTAAGATGGGGAATTCTGGGGTGAAACAAGTCTGGGTGGAAATCAAGAGTTCCATTTTAAGAAGGCTACACACCCAGCACGTGGAAATGCCAAGGAGGCAGCTGGATACATGAGCCTGAGGCTGGGGAGAAAGGTCTGGGCTGGAGATGTAAAGTTCGAGGTCTTCATCACACAGTTGGCATTCTCAGCAGGGAGCATCTCGAAGTAAAAAGAAGGAGGCCCAGGACTGAGCCCTGGGACACCTCACCATTCAGAACTCCTGTCAGCACCACAGGAGGAGCAATGAATAGGGAAGAAAGCCAGGGCAATGTTTCCAAGTTCACTGCAATATCTGAGGGCCCGGAACAGCCTCAGGCACACAGAAGTCCCTCCTAACACATTTGCTGAATGCATGGAGAAAGGAAGGAGGGAGGGAGTGTTGTCACCTTGCCAGATGCTGCTGAAAGATGCGATCAGAGGAGCCACAGGGGAGCCCACTGGCTTTAGGGGCACAGGAAACGTCCATGGTGTTAACAAGAGCATTGTCAGTGGTGCGGGGGACCGAAGTCAGGGCACTCTCGCTTGGATGGAAATCAAGAACATGGAATGTCCATTTAGCCACAATCCCACAAGGACTCACCAGCTTCCTACAACAGCTCCCTGCAACCAATCCACTTTCTTGCTGTCAAACCCACCGCGGTGGTTCTGTAAGCACAAGACCTCCAGAGCTGCAATGGGGAAGCGAGCAGGGCTCTTGCCGCCAGGGCTGGGGGTTCTGGCCACTTCCCCAACTTCACCGAGCACACCCTTGGAGGGCCCTCAGCCACTTTGGAACCCTAGCCTGTGAATTCTCACACCTGTGATTCCTACCTACCTTCCCCTCTAGCTAGTCCCATAACCGCCGCTGCCACTGCCGTACCTGCATTTTCGTCCTTCTGCACTGCCCACTGGTGGTGCGCAACAGGAGTCACCAAACTTCCCATCCCTTCTGCTATTAGAGAATAAACAGATAAATAAGTGCACTGCTTGGACTTACCAGGAACAGTTAGAACTGAGGGGGATTTTTCAGGCCGTTCATTAACACGGCTGCTGTTTTGAACCCAAAAAATGTTGACCGGCTCAGGTGGGCCCACAGCCTGACAGGTGAGGTTGAAGGCTGTGTTTCTGGTGACATTCATGCTCTCAGGCTGCTTGGTAAAGTGAGGAAGTCCTGCAGAGAAAGCATTAAAGAAAAGAATGTTTCAGATCCTGAGCAGAGGCAGAGCCCTAAGGCGAATGGAAACTGAACTAGAACTTGGCAACGGGAGATTTGTTCATGTACTAACTACCTCAGGTCTGAAATGGCCAGTTTTCGCCTCCTTAAAGTTGGGTAAGACAAAGCACAGAGCCTCATTCCCACCAGTCTACCTTAAGGCTTTCTAGACACTTTCCCAAAGGGGCCACGGATAGTGATTCAGAATTGGTTTTACTAGAAGGGAGGCCACAAACAGTTCTTAAATCAGGTGTTGCTCAAACTCCTAGGACTGGTTGGCAGGTTTTTAGTATTTCTTACTAAAAAAAAAACATGGAGTAAAAACAAAGCTACTAATAGGTCTGCCCATGGTATGAGGCAATCTATTGTGTGACTTTCAGATGAGTGATGGTAAATTTTAAAATCCATTTACTTGCGTAGGGCTGAACATTTTTTAAAGCACATTCTCATGGAAACAGTATAGATACAGTTACACAGTTACAATCCTAAAATCTCCTATTGTACTTCCAAAATCAAGGCCATAAAGTAGTTTAGGAATATCTCAGAGAAAGCCAGTCAGTACTTAATGGGAGCACATGCCAAAAATGTTACAAGTCAAGCTAGTTGTGTTCTTCTGGGACTGGGAACTCACAGATCTGTTTCAAACAGGAATGATACGGCAGTTATGTGAAATGGGATTCTTTCTTCCTGTTTCAAGGTTTTCCAAAACTCGGTTTGGACTTAAGGTGTTCCTGCCCTGGGCAGTTTTCTGACAAGTAAAATGTCCTCTAAATATTTTCCCCAGATTAGCCGCAAATGTAGGAAATCCTCTCTGGCTGATGCTGACATAACCCTGAGACGTGCGCTGTAAGGTCTGAAAGAGCTTCCTCTGAGGGGCCTCCCTCCCTGTCTCTTCCCCTTCTCTGTCTCTCCTATGCAGTCCTTCTTTCTTCCCTTTTCCCTCTCTCAGGCTCCTTCTGTGTTAGTGGGTATCAAGTTCAGGTTCACAAAAGAATGGGTAGCAGAGGAGCCTTTTAGTGGGAGATGTTTCTGGTTGAGTTTCAAGAGAAAGTAGGAAAGAGAGGTGATCGGATATCTCTGCTAACAGGGAAACCTCAGAGAGCAGGGATGCAGAGGCCCCGGAGGGCAGCCCCCCGGGGAGTGGGGAACAACCACTTTAGATGATAATAAAGGTGCTCCTCCTTGCAGCCTTCCTGGATAGGCCCTGCCATTGCAGAACCAGGCATGCAAACCTCCAGGGCATCAAGCTCAGGACCTGGGCTCACCTAGCCTGGTTCACCTGTGCATCAGTTCACATTCCCCATTAGAGTTCAAGTTCAAGGGCAGAGACTGCCTTTTCCTAGCCTGATGTTTCACTCTTCACCCCGAATGACCCTCATGTGATGTCATGGAATTTCTCTGAACCATGCACCTGATCCTACCACCCAAAAGGAGTCTCCAGCTGAGCTGTTGACTCAGTCCAGGAAAACCACTCACCCCACAATGTTTCACCATCTGCATATGCAAAACAGGAAAAGATGCTGAACAATAAGCCAATAGTCACTTGGCCAGGTGAGTGGTATCTGGTACCAGCACTGAGAACTGGTTTCAAAAAAATGCATTTTGCTTCCTAAAGTCTTCAGTCTATTTTTATTGTAAAAAACCAGTGGATAAGGAAGTATATAATCTCTTTTTAACTCATCTCTAGTAACTAGGATAGAGCTCAAACTTTAAGAACTGAATTCATTTTATTATTACCTATAGTCTACAAAGAGGACTGCCTTATAAAATTTCAGTGTTGGTGGATTTGCAAGGTTTGCATACAGAGTTCTAAATGGGCAGGCCGAACTCTAGAATATTATACACAAAACATTTAATGCAGGCTCTAAATTAAGCAACTCTCTGACAGTGGGACTCTCTGGCCTCTGGACTTACCTTGTACCTCGATGTAGATGGGGTCAGACACGATCTCTTGATTATTTATTTTCATCTTGCAGATGTATGATCCATTGTCTGAACGCTGCACACTGGTTATACTTCAAAGAAAAACACATAAAGATATTTACAGTGACCACCCTTTGAGTCCCAATTACAGGAACAGAAAATTCTTCATCTTCTTTGTCATATGCTGTGATGGTTAATTTTATGTGTCAACACGGCTAGGCTACGGTACCCAGTTGTTTGGTCAAACACTAATCTAGGTGTTGCTGTAAAGGTATTTTGCAGATGTTACTAACATTCAAATCAGCAACCTTTGAGTAAAGCAGATTACTCTTAACAATGTGGGTGGGCCTCATCCAACAGTTGAAGGCCATATAAAAAAAAATTGAGGTCCCTTGAGGAAGAGGGAATTCTGCCTCCAAATTGCCTTAGGACTCAAGACTGCAACATCGATTCTTCCCTAGGTCTCCAGCCATCACTCCACTGGTTTCATATTTTCCAGCCCACACTAGCATGTGAGCCGATTCCTTAAACTACATCTTTTTGTGGATAGATGATAGAGAGATAGATAGTCTCATCGGTTCTGTTTCTCAGAAGAACCCATGTCCTGTCACCTATCTTGATTTCTACGGTAGGTTGTACATCAGTGGTTCTCTGCATCGGGATACTGTCCCCTCCAGGCATTTTGGAAATTTGTGGAGTTGTTTTTGGTGGTCACAATGACCTGGAGTTCATCATAGCTTTTAAGGACCAGGGGCAACTGCTCCATATCCCCAATAACCTTCTGAGACTAGAACCTAATTCCATTTTACATATACATAAAGTATTTTGTATAGTTTTAATATCAACCTAATTCCCCAGGACTGCAACTGCAATGAAAATGGAGGGCTGGGATCCCTTGGTCCTGTTTGGAACTTTCTAGTGCCTCGGTCATCATTTCGGAAGGTCCATCACTATCAGCCCCACTGCATTTGCAGCAGCTATGTGCCATGTGCTTGGGGGGCAGCTAGGTACAAGTCTGTGGGTACTGTATGATCTCTCCTGAGGTGGTCATGCCCAGCATTTACATGTTGAGATTCACAATACTTTCTTATAAATCACCTTTCCTTTGTATTCCTCATATTATGGTTAGAACACTGTCTGTTAGAAAATCTCTGCTATAGAAGGCAGCCTTGGCTCTAAGAGGCTGACAATCCTGCTTTCCACCTTTCCAGCATGTTTACAAACAGGACATTATACAACATGCATGAAACTTGCATTTAGCCAGGGGTGAAAATGGGAGAGAGAATGAGGAATATTTTGAAAAACTCTCAGGTGCTCTCCAATAGAGACTGCCTTTGTTGGTCCAAGGGCACTGCTCATTAGACACAGCAAAGAAGACCAGAGGAAAGAAGAAAAATAAGAAAAAGATGAGAAGTCCACTTTCCTTCCTAGCAGCTTGCTTCCCTAACATAACTTATTTATCCCTAAGCAAAATAAAACCTATTCCTCAACCGTTGAAGGGCTGAAGCTTAAGGCCTAGAAGATCCTAGGAAGCTGTCAAGGTTAGAGGTGGCTCAATCCTGGGCCAGGGGCCCTACAGACAGTGGTGGCAGCTGCCAGCAGTTAGCACAGCCTCGTTGGCATCCAGAGCAGACACACAGCAGTGAGTGAGGTCCCCAGGCTTCCAGGAGACACAGTTCCCTTAGGTTAAATACACAGTTTTCAGAACAAACACTAAACATTTTAAATACAACTTCTCCCCAACGATACCATCTTGCAGATTCTTATTAGCCTGAGACAAATAGAGTACTGAAAATATGTGTCAAGTATGGCATCATGAACAGGTGCTTCTCAAGAGAAGAAAGACAAATGGCCAAGAAACATGAAAAAATGTTCAACATCACTAATCATCAGGGAGATGGAAATTAATACCACAATGAGCTATCACCTTACTCCAGTTAGAATGGCTTTCATTAAAAAGTCCAAAAACAATAGATGCTGGCGTGGACGCAGAGAGAAAGGAACACTTATACACTGTTGGTGGGACTGAAAATTAGCACAGCCTCTATGGAAAACAGTATGGAGATTTCTCAAAGAACTAAAAGTGGACCTACCATTCAATCCATAAATTCCACTACTGGGTATTTACCCAAAGGAAAAGTCATTTTACCAAAAAGATCCCTGCACTTGAATGTTTATTGCAGCACAATTCACAATCACAAAGATGTGGAATCAACTCAAGTGCCCATCATTTTATGAGTAGATTAATAAAATGTGGTATATATATACCATGGAGTAATACTCAGCCATAAAAAAGATGAATTATACCCTTTGCAACAATCTGGATGGAACTGGAGACCATTCTCCTAAGTACAGAATTGCAAGAATGGGGCAGTGGCTGGATGTCACAATGCCAACAGATCACCAGGAGAAGCTGGAAGGAGATCTCACGGGTCAAATATTTCCAAATAAGGGATGAGCTGACCCTCCCCTGGTAACTCCTTGGATATCATAGTGACAGGGAGGGCTGAAAAAAGAGGGAGAGAATCCTGGGTCTAGAATGATGCCCTGCCCATCGTGGACAATGACTGGTAGCTGAATGGTGATTCTGGCTTTCAGCAGTTCTTGAAGATTCTGCACAGCTGACTAGTTTTCTACTTTTCTTTGCAGCTCCAAGGAAAACCAAGCTTCTGAAGAGGGGGTCCTTCCCACATATTTCACAAGTCCACTTTAGAAGAGGCATCATTTTCTTGAGGCAAGGCCCAGGGGCTGGACACAGTAAACCATGAGATCGGACAGGGTAGGACACTGGTGCCTTTGAAGATTGGCTCTGGCTCAAGGCCCAGAGTGGCAGCAGGCTTGCATCAGGACTCAGGGTATAGGGACCAAAGAGAAAATGAAGGTCAGAGAGGGGTACAGCAAAGGAAGGCAGCCCGATGGGGCTGCACCCAGCCCAGGGATGCAAAGCACACCTGTGCAGAGCCCCAGAGACCTGAGAAGCTATCAGGCACGCCCTGGGCTATAGAAATCAGACTGCACAAAATGCCTGGGAGAACCTTAAGGCAACCAGCAAGGAAGATTCAGCCCAGAAAGAGAAAAGGAACATGCAGAGCACAAAGGGAGCACGATTAAACTTTGTCTTTAGTCATTCATGTCAGGGAGAGCTTAGCAATCACCCAGTAAGGACAGGTACCTGCATTAGCCAGCAAGTCCAGACCCATGCCATCTATATCACAACAAAGATTTTCCATCAATTATTCCACTTGTTACTTTCTAGACATCCAAGAAAAGGCTCCCACTGGGAAGAAGGGTGTGAGGTAAGGCTGGAGACAGGAGGAGTGTCTGTCGTTGGGTCTCTTCCAGAAACAGGAGGCTCGGTCTCTGTGGAGGCTCAGCTGGAAAGGCTTTGAGCTCAGAACAGCAATCTGGGCATCCCAACAACTGAGGAAGAGGAGTTCCAGAGAGAACATAGACAGGGGATGATGGAGAAGGATGATCAACAAAACACCCCAGAAGTGAAGATAAGGGTCTTTCCTAACCAGGCCCCTGGGTAAGCAGCACAATGGAAAGAAAAGACCCACGAATGGGCTTCATCAGGGAATGTTACAACTCTAAGACAAAGTGAAGAAAAGCAGGTCACTTGCTAGTGAATTGGACCCGCATTCTACTTCTCAAGAGCAACTTGGAACTCAAAGGAAATATATCAATGACTTCAAAATTACAGTGGGAGTTATTTTCCTCTATTAATTCTGTATCTAGCCAAACTACCTCAAGGTGAGGGTAGAAAAAATGGCATTTTCAGACATGCAAGTCACAGGGAGTTACTGGAGGACGGGCTCCATGCCAAAGTGAAGGAGCACAAGGAAAAAAAGGACCTGGGCTCCAGGAAACAGGAGCTGGATGGCAGGAGGAGGAGGGGACCCCAGAACAGTGGTGAAGATCAGTCCTAATAACTTCATCATTGTGAAAGGAGATGCATATGTTCCTTTAGAGTTTAGGGAAGAATGAGTGATTGATACTTGGGAAACTATTAAATTCAGGAAAATCAAAAAGCTACTTGAGAAGAGCTATGGTTTGAATGTCCCCTCCAAAACCCATGCTGAAACTTAATCCCCAATGTGGCAGCATGGAGAGGTGGAGCCTTTAAGAGGTGATTAGATCATAAGGGCTCTGCCCTCATGAGTGGATTAATCAATTCTTGGATTAATGGATGAGTGGGTTAATGGATTAATGGATTTTCATGGGAATGGGACCAATGGCTTTATAAGAGGAAGAGAGACCTGACATACCATGTTAGCATGCTCAGCCCCCCACCATGGGATGCCCTGGGCTGCTTCAGGACTCTGCAGAGTCCCCACCAGCAAGCAGGCCCTTACCAGACAGGGCTCCTCTACCTTGGACTCCCCAGCCTCTATAACTGTAAGAAATACATTCTTCTATAAATTACTCCGTTTCAGGTATTCTGTTATAAGCAACCAAAAACAGACTAAGACAAGTAAAATATAATTATAGTATATTACATGACTCAGCGGAAAACAGAATTTCCTTAGCCACAAAAAATGTGAACCCTGGGTATTGATTTAACCACAGCTATGAGTAACAGTGTATTAGATTAACACACCATACTGGAGACTGGCACACCCATACAAACATACATAGGATTTCATATGGATTGAATATCTCTGGAAAGACACTCAAGAGATGGGTAACCACAGCTCCCCATAGGGAGAGGGCTGGGGCTGGAGTGGAGAAGAGAAATTTTGAACAGTTGGAATGTTTACCATGTATAGACACTACTTTAAAACAACGGTAAAAAAAATCTCATCAGATTTTGGTCAAATATAAACATCTGAATCAGGGAGGATGAAAGAAATGATACAGACTCAGCCAGGGTGTCTAGACAGGAACTACCAGGCCACAGCTGTAGGGCCAGCAGCTGCAAAAGCCCATCGCACCAGGGCAGCA
>NW_012151052.1:221462-222423 GCF_000956105.1 Propithecus coquereli | reverse complement strand
CTTCATCAGGGAATGTTACAACTCTAAGACAAAGTGAAGAAAAGCAGGTCACTTGCTAGTGAATTGGACCCGCATTCTACTTCTCAAGAGCAACTGGGAACTCAAAGGGAATATATCAATGACTTCAAAATTACAGTGGGAGTTATTTTCCTCTATTAATTCTGTATCCAAACTACCTCAAGGTGAGGGTAGAAAAAATGGCATTTTCAGACATGCAAGTCACAGGGAGTTACTGGAGGACGGGCTCCATGCCAAAGTGAGGGAGCGCAAGGAAAAAAAAGGACCTGGGCTCCAGGAAACAGGAGCTGGACCGCAAGAGGAGGCGGGGACCCCGGAACAGTGGTGAAGATCAGTCCTGATAACGTCATCATTGTGAAAGGAGATGGATATGTTCCTTTAGAATTTAGGGAAGAATGAGTGATTGATACTTAGGAAACTACTAAATTTAGGAAAATCAAAAAGCTACTTGAGAAGAGCTATGGTTTAAATGTCCCCCCCAAAACGCATGCTGAAACTTAATCCCCAATGTGGCAGCATGGAGAGGTAGGGCCTTTAAGAGGTGATTAAATCATAAGGGCTCTGCCCTCATGAGTGGATTAATCAATTCTTGGATTAATGGATGAGTGGGTTAATGGATTAATGGGTTTTCATGGGAATGGGACCAATGGCTTTATAAGAGGAAGAGAGACTTGAAGTAGCATGTTAGCACGCTCAGCCCTCCACCATGGGATGCCCTGTGCTGCTTCAGGACTCTGCAGAGTCCCCACCAGCAAGAAGGCCCTCACCAAATGGGGCTCCTCTACCTTGGACTCCCCAGCCTCTATAACTGTAAGAAATACATTCCTTTATAAATTACCCCGTTTCAGGCATTCTATTATAAGCAACTGAAAACAGACTAAGACAAGAAGTAAAATATAATTATAGTATATTACATGACTCAGCGGAAAACAGAATTTCCTTA
>NW_012151052.1:165524-219597 GCF_000956105.1 Propithecus coquereli | reverse complement strand
GGCCGCAGACACAGCATCTCGGAGCCAGGAGGGCACGGGATTTCAGGGGGCCCAAACCACCCACTCAGTATCTTTACAAAGAAAATTTAATGAAAAAGTAAAATCCTTCCAACTGTAGTCACCGGGAACCCTGCCAGAGTTTAAAGAGCAATGGGAACCCCTAGACTAAACAGAAAACAAACAACAAATACTTTCCCTTTACCACAGATCTCCCGGTAAGTAAATCTGCCAGTGTCCAGAGCATCAGCTGTTGTTTTTGCATGAGACTTGGTCTCCCTGATCTTCCCGTCCGGTGGCTACAGCCTTTCTGCACTGCTTTACCTGACAAGGGAGCATTTTCACCTAGGCTAGAGGGCTGTTTATAGGCTAAACTGGACATTAAAGCTAATTATATCCCACAAATTACATCCTCCTTTGGAGACTCCAGGGAAAGGTCTTGGCCAAGCAGTGTCCCAGGCCTGGTTGAATGAATGTACTATAGTTACAAGCTGAAGCGGATGCAGATGAGGTGGGTTACTGCTTAGAGCACCAACGAGGCCCAGCCCAGTGACTCAAGTCCCATAAAGGAGGCCTAGTAAGTGCTCTCGGGGGACCCCAACCTGCTAGCAGACTGAGTGTTTTCTACACCTATTAATGAAAGATGACTCTTGGCTCTATCATTAATAACAGACATCCAAATGAAACAGGAAAGAAAATAAAAAGTGAATTATTAGCACGGAATGACCTAGCTTAAGAGGGCATCTGGGCTAGAAGTACCACATCAGTTATTTCTTCCCTTGTATAGGTCCCCAACCTCAGCATTTGCAAAATAATTTTTATTGTTTTCCCTTTATATTTTAATTTGCATTCCTCTGTATTTGCTTGTTTCACAGCAGCAGATTACAGTGACATATAGCAGCCTTTAATGTATTTTGAAGACTTTTAATAATATAGGGAAATGTTCATAATATAATGTTAAGTGAATGAAACAGACTATGTAATCATCTATGTAATAGAAGACTAATTTCATTTTAAGAATATTAAATGTATATATGCTTGGAAAAATTTTCTCAGAGTTGTGGGATTATGGGCCATTGTTTCCTTCTTTGTACTTATTCAGTATTTTCTAAGTTTTTAACACATATATTATTAATACTACCAAAATAATTTTAAAATACACACACACACAGGAGCTAAGATCAAGTAGTTTCAAAAATGTTTCAAGGACACTCTCACGTGTGATGCCAAATCTCCCACAATCTTTCCAGAGTGTGTGGGATTCATACTTAAATGTCCATGAGCTCTTACCATTTCCATCTTTCTTTCCCCCAGTTTCAATTAACAGAGCTTTAACTGTAAGATATAGTTGCTCCTGAATGGCAAAAGTGTACTTCCCCTGTCCTGATGCTGGGTCCTCTTCCCCTAAACTAATACTTCATGGCCAAATCTCAAATCTTAAGGAAACACTACCTTAGCACTTCTGCACTTGACGTTTGATTCTGCTCTTCTCCATTCTGTCCACAACCACAAGCAGGACAGGGACCAGGTCTGCCCTCCTTGTCTCAACGTCTAGCCATGCATTCAGGTACTCCGCAGACCACAAATCAGAGATTGCCAGAAAACAGCTTCACGAGCAAGGCTGGCCATTTTTATAACTAATGTGTAGTTGCCTATGTGTTGTGATTTAGAAAGCATCTCTACTCCTCGTTGTCTAAAATGATGTCACCAGTGAATGGTAAAGCTTTCCTAGTGTAAATGATGTCATCAGATTCCTTTCTTCCTTCAGAAGGGGGACAGCAATATGACAGCAGGGGGCCACTGTGGGAAAGAGGGTGTCCCAGCAATGGAAGGAGCCAGAAGTAACAGCAACCGAAGCTCTAGCACATTAAATATGCACACCTTCTGAACCACACCTTCAACTAGGACAGGTGCTGTTTAGGACCAAAGACCAGATGCCTGACCAACCTTTGTTTTTAGAATGAGGAGTTTGGGCATTTAAGTCTGGGGTGGGCAGGATGCAAGGGTTTGCATGACATGGAAGAGAAAACGTGGAACCAACATTAGGCTGAGAAAGTTAAATATATGTTCACAATCCTGTAAGTCTTTAGCAACTCACAATTCCATTGCATTTAAAGGACATGGTAGCTCACACCTGTAATCATAGCACTTTGAGAGGCCAAGGGCGGCAGGATTACTTGAGGCCAGGAATTCGAGACAAGCCTGAGCAAGAACAAGACCTTGTCTCTACAAAAAGTAGAAAAATTAGCTGGATGTGGTAGTGCGCCTGTAGTCCCAGCTACTCCAGAGGCTGAGGTAGGAGAATCGCTTGAGCCCAGGAGTTTGAGGTTGCTGTGAGCTAGGCTGACACCACTGCACTCTAGCCCAGATGACAGAGCAAGATTCTAACTCAAAAATAAATAAATAAAAAGTAAAGGATGAGTGAAGGTACAAACTGTGGGATCCTCAATTTGGAGACCTCATCATTTTCAAAAGTCAAGTAAATTCTGCCCATTCTTATAAGAATTTCTGTATGTGATAAGAACATCTTATACAAAAAGGCTCCCATTTACCTAACATAAAATGTCATGTGTTTCTCTCTAGAGTTCTTCTGACCCCTGCCAATATACAGACAACCATATTCTGTATTCTCATCCCCTCATACGATTTTATTAGCGTATTCTCTTGAATAAACGTGATCCATACAGACATTGTTAATGGCACCTCTGACAAAATTTCAGGCTAATCAATTCCTAATAAAATTACATACATTGAAAGCCTAGAACTATGTTTTAACTCTTCAGTGTTCCTAGGAACTAGAGTGGATTTCCTTAGGGTCCAGGAGATGTGAGAAGAGAGGACACTGAGGGGTGGGCAAATCAGGCTCCCTGTGTGAATGTGACTAGATCACTGTCCAGTCACCCTACTCATTGGGCCTTCAGGGTCTTCATCTAAAAGACAGTGAGTTTAGGGTCTCCAGCATCATTCTCTCTCGACAGGAAATTATGCAAATACTTATAATCTTGATTAAGTCCCTATCATTTATTTCACTGAATCACTACAGCTACTGTCATACCTGAACATTACCTTAATAAAGTTGAAGAATATCATAAAGGCAGATTTGCTATCATCCTATATGCTATCCAATTCAGTTGACTGTCCATCATTTGCAAAAATTCTGATCACTAAATTTGCTTTAAGGCTTAGTTTTGAGGTCAAATAAGGTTTTTTTCTTTTAGAACGAGTTTTCGTATAATAAGCTGAATACATGCAAAAGAATAAATTCCACTCTAAAATTCTCAAACTATCACTCAGGTCACCTTCTGAACTCCAAAGGGACAAGTCCAAAACAAGACACCGACTAATCTAAGTTTGAAAAAACACACTGACTACTCTAAGTTTAAAAACTCTCCAATTTAAGTCCTCTGAACATCTTATGACACCTTGGAGCAGAACTGGAGCTGGCAGTCACCAGGTCAACACTTACCTCTTTCTTGGAAAGAAGGCTGGGAGATGCAGCAGTTCATCCATGGTTACCAGGCTGGCCAAGTGCAGAGAGACAGCAGAGCAGGGCTGTGCTCCCCTCCTAAGTGACAGCCAATGAGACCCAGGTGCCAGCTTTCTGTCCTTTAAGCCTGTGGTCCCCAACCCCCAGGCTACTGACCGGTACCAGTCTGTGGTCTTTAGCAACTGGGCCCCACAGCAGGAGGTGAGCGGCAGGCAAGTGAGCAAGGCTTTGTCTGTATTTACAGCCTCTCCCCATCACTCGCATCGCTGCCTGAGCTTTGCCCCCTGTCAGATCAGGGGTGGCATTAGATTCTCTCAGGAGCACAAACCCTACCATAAACTACGCATGTGAGGGATCTAGGCTGTGTGCTCCTTATGAGAATCTAATGTCTCATGATCTGAGGTGGAGCTGAGGCAGTGATGCCAGCACTGGGGAGCAGTTGCAAATACAGATTATCATTAGCAACACACTTCGGGTATCACTGTCTCCCATCATCTCCAGATGGGACCATCTAGTTGCAGGAAAACAAGCTCAGGGCTCCCACTGACTCTGCATTATGGTGAGATGTATAATTATTTCTTCATCTATTACAATGTAATAATAGAAATAAAGTACACAATAAATGTAATGTGCTCGAATCATCCCAAAACCATCCCCCCCTCCCGGTCCATGGAAAAATTGTCTTCCATGAAACTGGTCCCTGGTGCCAAAAAGGTTGAGGATCGCTGCTTTAAGCCTTTAAACTACTCCTCATTCACTTATTATTAAATGATGATTTTACTTCTGTCATCAGAAGCTATGTCTATGTAATAGTAAGACATCTGCTTTTTGTAGTCAATGTAGAAAAAAGTATATTCAAATCTCCTGAGTGGTCTTAGTCACTGGCTGAGAAAGGCAGCCCAAGAGACCCAGCCAGAGCTTAAATCAATCAAGCGAAACCGTGGAAGGCAGATTCTTTGCCTTGAGGCTGAGGGGTTATCCACTGACCAAGCCTATAACCTGGGGGAATAAAATGCAAAAACAGGCACATCTTGTGGAAGTGATGACACACTGAACCCTAAGTGGAGTCGTTAGGCCTATGGTAACTGCGAGATGGTTTTCTGACAAGGAAACATGAAACGGTTCACTAAAAGGCATACCCCAGTGTGGGACTGCTCCAAGTATCATGTCAGAGAAAGTGAATACGCAACAGATCAAAGAGGAGTCACAGAGAAAAGGTTCTCACTTTGACTCTGTGTGGCTCTGACCTCATTTTGAGCTTTTAACAACCACAGGCTGACCCAATTCTAACACTGTACACGTAAAGAACTCCTGACGCAAAAACAAAAACAGAAAGACAAAAAACCTCCTGGCTGAGAGGAAAGAGCGGAGAATACAAAAGGAGTGGTGAGAGGGAAAGCAGCTCTCTCCCGTCTGCAGCACTGTGAGACTGACGGCTCCATCTCTGGGGGGATGGAGGATTCCAGATCCATGTCCTGGCTTGGCTTAGCCCCGTCATGTCCTCTTTGCCCCCAACCAGCTTGCTCTTGCAAAACAGCGTGGAATACTGAGATGGTGGCCCACGTGGTTGAGGGCTGCCTCCTTTCCTGAGACTGTAGGCCCTCCACCTTCCCCTACTCCAGCTCACATGAGGGCTACATCGGTACCATGGCTCAGAGCAGCAGGGGGACTGGAGAGAGGTGGAAGGCAGGGCCATAGGGAGAATGAAGGGAGGGAGGATGACCAGTTTTAAAAGCCTCAATCCCACTGGGTGATTCTGATGTCTCCTCACACCCCGTAAGAAACACTGTTCCCACTCACTGGTAGAGCTCTTGGGTCTCCCTGGACTTGATATGACCTACAGGTCAGGTGTGAAGTAGCCCCCAGCTCCCAGAGTATTTTTTAACCAAAAGTTCCAATGGGGCCAAGCCCAGTTTAAGAGGCCAGCAACACAGACCGTCAGTATTCACCTAACTCTAAAGGGACTAGGGGATTACTTAAAAAGAAAACAAGAGGCTGCTTTTGCTTTTGAGGCAGCATGAGCATAAGGACATTAAAAAACAAAGGAAGAAAGAACACATACCTGAAGGAAGCGATTATTGCTGTAACTTCATCATCTGGATAAAACTGTGTAACTGCATGATGTGCCCCAAGCAATTCCTTCCCATCTTTCCACCAAGAAATTGTGGTGTCCTGGTACCTATTAGGTACATTGATTGAGCAATTAAATTTGACATCCTTATGTTCAGAAAGTACTATGTGTCCAACCGTGTGATTAAATGCAATAGGTGGGAGGAGCTTCGACTCGGCAGAGGTCACCTGGGTGACGGCTGCATTTCCAGCATGTGGTCTTCCAGGCTGGGTTGGTGAAAACATCAAGGCAGGCTGCTGCCCGCTGGTGTGGGGAAAGGAAAGTGGCGTGTGGTCATCTTGCAGGCTCCTTGGCAAAGGTTGTGGGAATGTCAGGTGGGGCTTGGTTTCTTCCCTCGCCTCAGTGATAGCTGTAAAACAGAACATCCAATTTTTAGCCTTTTAAATAACAAAGAAGAGTGTTTTCCAACTTTCAGGCCACAATGAGAGAGAAGTGGGGAATCCTCAATGCCCGCAGAAAAGATGAGCAAAATTCACTTAACGTGTACATCTGGACGTGTGTTCTCATCCACCAGCTCATTCATTCATTCACTTGCCCCAGAAAGAGTGCTTAAGAAGTATAACTCCCCCCAAACAAAAATAAAAATGTCTTTAGTATTGACTCATTCCAAGTCCTTCATACCCAAATCAACAGCAAAACGGGTGATGGCACAGGAGAGCTCCGGATCACTTTTCTTACTGTCTGTTCAGTCACAGACTGTGCCACAAATTTGGGCAATAGTCTTGAAAAGGCTGCTAACGGTCGCAAAGAGATGAGTTTACAATTTTTGTGCTTCAACAAAAAAGTGTGCTTTATGTTACCAGCTATAGAATGACCTGGAACTTCTAGCAAAATGCCTACCTGATGGAATAAACCTGGAAATGTTTATTTTTTATTTTTATTTTTTGAGACGGAATCTTGCTCTGTCACACAGGCTAGAGTGCGGCAGCGTCAGCCTAGCTCACAGCAACCTCAAACTCCTGGGCTCAAGTGATCGTCCCGCCTCAGCCTCCCAGATAGCTGGGACTACAGGAACAAGTCACCACGCCCAGCTAATTCTTTTATTTTTAGTAGAGACAGAGTCTCACTCTTGCTCAGGCTGGTCTCGAACTCCAGAGCTCAAGCAATCCTCCTGCCTCAGCCTCCCAGAGTGCTAAGATTATAGGCATGAGCCACAGCACCCAGCCTGGAAATGTTTTTAATTCATCTGGACCACACAAGTATTTCTAAAAATATAGGCTCACAGTAGTTGTACTTTTAGCTTTTTTAATGGCATTTTGGGAGCATATGTTCTATGCTGGTTGTTATTTATTCAAATATGTTGGCAGCAAGCAGGTGAGGCAGGCAGGTAAGAGAGACACAGACCCAGCATTTTGCGTTGTGGGTTAGTGACTACGGGTACACAGCAGGGACCCCGCCCTGCTCAAGGGCTGGCCTCCTGCCATGCTGAGAAGGTCACACCCTCCTGGGCTCCTGGGTGTGAGTGTGCAGGGAGTAGGGTGGTGTCTGCTTAGGGTTATGCCAGATTTAGCAAATAGCACAGGATGCCCAGTTAAACTTGAATTTCAGATAAATTATTTTTAGTATGAATATTCAGCTAAGGACTTAATTGGCTAACGGAGGGTACAAGTGGGCTATCTAGGGGCAGAAGTGAGGGCATCTGGGAGTTTTTCCTCTAGCTTTCTCCCTGCCAAGCCACTCTGGACTGCAGGTGTGTGCCCCAAATGAAGACCAGAGCGCCTGTCTGGGAGCCCTCTCCATACAGCTCTCTCTCTTTTTCTAGGAACCGCTCCCTCTCGGGGCCCTTGGGAACTGCCTCCTTAGGGAGTCAGGATGAACGTCAGGGAAGGACAAGAGGTTTCACTATAAGAATCCAGGAAAGGCTCACTGCTTTGCCTTAGCCTGAGGTCTGGGTGGGTGTGGGAGTGCAGGGCCCTGCGGGCTTGGGGAGGGCTATGTGGGTCAGCTGTGGGCAGGAGTGAGCCCAGTGGTCCAGACAGATGAGTATGCTGCCATGGGAACGTTCATTTATTCCAGGGAGTGGCGCTCAGGGTGACTACAGACAGGGGCCCTCGCCTCTCCTGCCACCCACAGCCTGCATGCCAGGCTAACCTTCTTGACAGGGTGGGCCTGTGCTCTCTGTAGGGGGAAGGATCTCAGTCCCTGGGTCCCATCTAGCTCCCCCGTCTTCCTCTGGGGATGCTTCCTGCGGTAATGAATGTTCTGGCTGTTTATTTCATGCCTGCAGAACCTGCTCAAGGGTGCTCTATTTATTTCTACGGGCTTTGAAGCCTTTACAATTCACCTTTGCCACTTGGATGAGCAAACTTACCTGAAGTTTGTCCTATTCATTGAGCTCCACAGGACTGAGGAGTAAGAGGTTTTGTCCAAATAATTATTTTTTTTTCCTTTTAAATATAGGTCTCTTTCATAGAAGGCAATAAGTGGAAACAGAAGCAAATAATGCTTTCTCGGTTTGCTTAATTTAATTTACTCAAGAACATTTAAAAATTTTAATTACAAAGGTAACACAAGCTTGTGAAAAAATTAAAATATTTCTTGAAGCATATGCAGTATAAAATGCAAACCTGTTTTGTAATCCTAAGCGGCAAGGTAATCCCTGATTACAATTTGGGGCATAACCTTCAGTTTTCTATGAGCCAAGCTGCTCACTGAACAAACTGCTAACTGAGTAGGGGCAAGGCCACCCACTTGGGTGACGTCATTGAAATCAGGCACAGACAAACCCAACCTGTAATCACACAACACTCTGCATGGTTTAGAAGATAACTGATCTCCACAATTCGAATTGCTAGAAGTTGACAGAATGATTCGATTGCCAACAAATATTCATATAGCATCTCCTGGGTTGAAGATTTGTTACAACAGTCTAATGGGATAAAGAAAGGGACTCGTTTCCGGAGCAGAGCCACAGAAGGTCCCAGGAGTTAAAGGGGAGATAGGACATGACTACCCGGGGGTAGGCAGGGGAGGCTGTCGCATAGGGTCAGGGAGGCCTTTCCCGACAACACCTATAGTTAGCACTCCCAGGTAAGGTACTGGGACCCATTTCTTTTGTAATACCACTTGCGATTACTCATCCAGTTCTTTGCCCCGTGAGGGCTACCACCTACATTACAGCCAGTACGTAGGAAGTGCTCAAAATAGGCTTGTCGAATGAGTGAGTAAAGGCATGGATCTGAGGAGGGATGGGGAGGGTGGCCGGGGTTGCCAGGGGCAAAGGTGGTGGGAAACTGGAGGGAAAGGAAGTGGCCTTACTAGTTTGGTCACAGCAATTTAGCTGTACGGTGGAGCCCCTCTGCTGGGACAAACTGGAACTGGGCTGAATGTGGACAGTCCTGAATCCCAGCTGCGGCAGGCAGAATTCATAGAAGTTTCCTGAGCAGGGAGGGAGAGGATCAGAGCTGCGCTTGATGAGGGGCATTCTGGCACCAGCTTGGGGCTGAGTGAGGGGAAAGAGAACAGGAAGCCGGAAACCTACCAGGAACGTATGGATGACCTAACTACGGGGGTGGCCAGGAAGTAGGAAGGATGCGAGAGACAGAGAAGGGCTGACGGCCACAGTGTCCTCACTGTGGCTAGCATTTCACAAGAGAAAGGTCTGACACCAGATATCTAGGAAGGATGTAATCTCAGCAAAAATGAGAGTTTTCAGAAGTGGACAGTTGGTGGCTTGAGGCTGCTTCAGGTTCAGTGTCCACAAAGGGAAGATGGCGATGGTAACAATGATGCCCAGTAGGGATGCCGGTAGGAATAAAGGAGCTATCACTGTCTGGATCACAGTAAACACTCAATATGTGTGAGCTATTATTACTTTTATTATTTTATCATTTGATTATGAGTCAGTGAAAACCTTCGATGGTCCAGCACTAGAGAACTGCTGATTGACAGGAGGTGGTGCTGAGGCTGGATACCGCTCCCCCACAGGGTTGGTGAGGTTCACGTGACACTGCACAACTTTGGGGGGGTGATACTGCCACTCACATCATCGTCTGTGTGAACGGTTCTCTAGAGCTGTGCAATAACCTCACCAGCCCTATGTGGGGCCTTGACTAATTATGGAAAATATGAAAAAAGGCAAAATAAAAACCATTCCAAGGTTTTGGACCCAACGGTCAGGGCAATGATGAATTAGAAATCACATTTTAAGCTGCTAATTTTTCATTGTTTCAACTACTTCTGTTGTGTAATGTATCCTCCCCTCTCCATTTTTCCCCATGGACATGGAATACTTTCAAAATTATTTTTTGGGGTGTGATGGGGGTGAGTTCAGACAAAAATGGATTACCCACACAAAGACTTAATGCAAATGTGGTCCTTTCTACATAGCACATATGGAAAAATGGGGTGTCTCTGCTGTAATTTGGGTGGAATTCACAAGACATCTTCACCTTTCGCTTTCCACCTTCTTCCAGGGTTGTTTCCTTGTGTGGACTGGATAAACACCCAGAGGGGAAATTCAGCTTCACACAGTGAATGCTGCCAAGCAGTCTCAGATCAACGACCTCCCGCTCAGGTCTGAGAGCAGCCACCCAACTGCTGCAGCAGCTGCATGTGCCTACTCCAGCGGCCACTCCTGTCCAGTCCCGGCGTTGTGTGGTGAAGCGCCCCTGCCCTGTGCCCACATGTTTCCAGTCACCACTCAGCCCTGGATTCCAAACATCTACTTCTTACAATCAGGGATTTTGTCTCCATCACCTTCCTCCAGTGCCCAGCACAGGGACAGGCCCACGGGCTGTGATGAGCAAATATTTATTCATGTACTGTCCATTGTTCCATGTGGGTTTGCCCTGTTTCTCTGAACACATTTACCTGTAGCTCCCTTGAAGGCTGGAGGTGGCATTCTCTGGACCCAGCATCATGCACAGCATAGAGCTGACACTCAGTCAACATCTACGGCATAAACGGGTGTGACATGCATAGGGTCCTGGAGGGTAGGAGAGGTGGTCCAGGCAGGGACATTGCTGTGGCTGTGAGGGGGGGCTCGCTGGGACTATTCTTCCACCACTTGCAGCTGCAGTGGCTCAGACATTTAGGGATTTTGTGAATAGTCTCTGAGACTCAAAATTGGTCAATTAAGGGATGCTAGTGAAGAACTCACTTTCTATGTGATCAACTAGTACATCCCACTCTTAAATCCATTAATATCTGCTGAGCACAGTGTGTGATGGCAAGTGGGCTGGTGGGCAATGCTACCCAGTGACAGCCAGCAGCTGTGCAGGGAGCCAAGGCCCACCCAGCCCTCACTGCCTCAAGGTATGACCTCAGGAAAGCTCTTTAACCTCTCTCAACCCCTGTGAGGACAAGAGGACCTCAGCAGTAGCAGCTGACAGGTACAGGGCCTACCAGTGCACTCCACAGACATTGGCTGACACGGTTGTTATTGGCTTGCATCTGAACTCTGGCCTCTTGGCCACCTGAAGTAGGAATTTCTGAGGCCAGGGCTGGGCCCTGTGGAACTGAGGGCTGAGTCTAATCAGCGATGTCTATCTTGGACAGCGCATGGAGAACGTCGGTACCGGAGCAACATAACTGCCAGCCTTGGCTCTAAGGAATCTCAATCTTTCTGGGGTTGGCCTCTACAGGCCTTTCCTAACGTGAGAGCCTTTTGATTTTCTTGAAGCTCGTGATCATAGCCCAAGATGGACAAAGGAAGTGTCAGCAGCTGAAATTGCAGTTCCCAGGGCAGTGAGTGGGGTGGCAGCAAGCGACCTCCCTTGTCTCAGGGTCCCTCCAAGCTATGGGAAGATGGAGGGTGCTGGTGGGGGAGCCCTGTTCGATTCCAACCCACCCTTGGGTGTCATGTGCCATCTGCCTGCTTTATGATCCTGGGCGCCTGGGAAGGGAGAGGGCAGCCCCTCGGCCAGAGCTGGCGTAAGGGCAGGCCTGACATGCCAGCCCGTGGGACCTACTCCCCCTGCCCCTTCTACTCCTTTCTTCGGAATAAAAATGGACAGAGGCATCCACTGAGCTCTCTGAAGTTCAGCCTCAAAATTAAGAGGCCCAGAGGAGACTGCAAGAGTGAGAACTTATCCTTGAGCTCCTAGAGGTTCTTTGTTTCCCACCCTGTGGCACACACGTGGGGCCTACATGGGCACATGGCACTCCAGTGGGTGGCCGGGAGGATGTGCCCTGCCCAGCAGCACCGAGGTTTCCTCTCTGGCCTGCTGCCTGCAGGCAGGATTTGCCACCAAGCAGCCCGCCTGCAGGTGGGAGGAGAAAGGCCTCCTCGGGGTGGGTTTGTGGTTTAGAGAAAGGCTTTTACACCTGGAATCTTGTTGATGCCCGTGTCCCAGTTCCCCCACCCTCCCCACGAAAAAGGGACGCACTGGACCAGCGCCCCCAACCCCCATTGCCTGTGCACCCACCAGGCTGATATTTGAATTGTTTCCCTGGCCAGCTTCCCTGTCACCCAGGTTAAGGGCTCCCCCCAGCCCCTGCAGCTGGCTGAGGCCAAACCCAGAACAAACAGAAATTCTCTCCTTCTAAGTACTATCTCACTTTATGCAAACCTGAGGGTTTCCTAATTGATAGAGTGGCAACAATTCACTACACGAAAAAACCTTCAGCCAGAGGGTTCACTTGACAGATCAGTGCTTCGCTGGAGTGAGTGCCCTCAGACCAACTTGGAGAAAGTTAAAGGAAAAAAAGGATGCTTGGAGGAGAGCTGCCCAAGTTTGCCCCAAGTGTGGCAAAGCCCTGTGAAGTGAACTGGGGTGCCTGGCCTTGAGTCAGCGCTGGAGAGAATGGGCCCGGGGCTCACCGGAAGGAAGGAAGTGATCAGGGCCGTGTGTGCTCTGGAGTCAGCCGGGCAAGGGTAAGCCCCAGCTCAGCCACCCGGAGGCCTGATGACCTTGCAAGTCACCTGTCCATTCCAGACTCAGTCTCCTCATCTGTAAAGACAGGTAACCCCCACTTCCCTCAGAGGTAAGAGTGGCCTACTGCCCATAAGACACCGTGCACAGTGCTGGCATGCACAGACACGCAATAAGCAGCAGTTATTATTTTTATAACATGAAACATCTGAACTGTCCTGTTTCAAAGGTGCAACTAGTCATGCCTGGACTATCGATGCCAAACATATGGAACTGGTTATGCTGACTTAGACATTCGACCCTTGCAGTGAAATACGAATACTGCATACAGTATAATGTTTACTTAACCAAGGGTTTTCCTCCTCTTTCCCCTTTGGCAGCATGCCAAGGGTCACAGACAGGCTCTGAGGAAACACTTTCTGGCCAGGGTGGTGAAGCAGCCTTCCCCTCTGGGGTCTGGGGTTGATTCTCCCTGAGGCCTCACTGTGGCTTTCACAAGACCCAGGGAGACTCTTAGTCGCCAGATTTAACTCCCTCATTGCTATTACTAAAATGCCACTCTTGGAAGGAAAAAATTATTTCTGTTTAAAATGTGACTACCTCTGGAAGACCAAACCTTAGAAAGAATAGTTTGTTAAAGTCCTCCCTAAGTGACAGAGAACAAAGAATTTCCTCCCCAAACAGGGTAGATGGATTTTGCCCTATTCTTCCCACTAAGTACACCTAAAAACACCGGAAATTAAATGTAAAACAAACATTTATGTAACTCTGAAAGACCAGAGTAGTCAAAATCATAGAGAGGAGAAAGCAGAATGGTGGGTGCCAGGGGCTGGGGTGGGGGAGTGGGAGTTAGTGTTTAATGGGTGCTGAGTTTCAGTTTTACAAGATGAAAATGGTTGGTGATGATGGCTGCACAACATTATGATTATATTTAATTCCACTGAACTGTACACTTAAAAATGGTCAAGATGGTAAATTTTATGTTACATGTATTTCACCACAGTTAAAAAGGAAAAAACTTCTGAAAGGTAGAGAGAAGCAGGCAGACTGGCGAGGGTGGTTTCCTTTTTGCCCCATATGTCTCAAACTTGGAGCTGAATAAGTCAGCAACCTGGAAATGCTAACAGGCAAAGACCGAAAAAGAAAAAAAAAAAAAAAAAAAGCCCACCCTCTCCTGTCAAAGGACCATGAAAAGGGCAGCCTAGCCAGACAGAACACGTTTAGATAATAAACTACTCTAGCAAACGATCCAGAAAACCCCACGCCCCATGCCCACCCACACCAGCAAAGATCACGTGGGAAACCTAGACTTCCACCCTCACCAGGCTGTAAAGAGGTGCCACAACCGTCCCACCAGGATGGTAGCAGAGAGGGCCTGGAGGGAGTAGAGAGCTGGGACTTTCATCCCCACGGGCTGGTGTTAGTAAACCCCATGGGGGAGCCTGGACTTCCACCCCCACTTGGCATTAATGAAGCATCCTTTCTCTTCCCCACGGGGGTGGTATCTGAGGCCTGCAAAGTCAGGGCTTTCACTGCCAACCAGCAAGGCCTTCCCTCTCTCCCCTAGTGTCAGCAGAGGCCAGGTGGGGGACAACTGGAACAGAGATGAGGCTCTCCTATCCTTCCAGCAAACTTAAGTAGAGTGAAAAAGTAAGCTGAAGAAGAAAGCATACTATATATACACAGATATGTAAGTATTTTTTTTTAAAGACACAGGGTCTCGCGCTGTCACCCAGGCTTGAGTGTCATGATGAAAACGTAGCCCACTGCAGCCTCAAACTCCTGGGCTCAAGCAATCCTCCCACCTCAGCCTCCTGAGTAATTATGATTACAGGCATCTGCCAGCACACTCTGCTAATATATACAATTTTATAACATGCATATGGTAAGCTGCTGCTAGTGTCCTGCTCAATACCCATTCCCTCTTCTTCCTACAAATGGGCTCCAATCTCATTCAGGGTGGCAACTTACCCAGCTAACACACTTGATTTGCCACTGCAGCTTGGAGTAACTCGGGAAATGTAAGCAGAAGTCCATAGCATGGGCTTCACATAAAGCTATCACCTTCTTGATAAAAAGGACAGACTTAGCTGGTATGAGACTGCTCTTTGTCCCTCCAGTTCTTTTCTGCCTGGAATGCAAATAAAATGCCTGGAGGTGCAGCAGCCATTTTGAGACAATGAGTTCTAAAACTATACACTAACGATATCAGAGTAAAGAGTCACGATGTCCACCACGGATTCACTGTCCCAACCCCTGCCTGGTTGCCCTTAGACTGCTTGTTATGTAGGAAAAATACTCTCCTTTTGGTTAGGTCACTGGAGTAAGTTTTTTCTGTTACATGCAACCAAATGTAGACCCTAACTGATGCAAAACATTGTAAGAGTGTTGCCAACACAATCGTGTGTAGTTAAAGGACAAAGAGATGCACGGGAATTAAAACACCCGATGTGGGATAGTGGTTTTTCCAGGTTGGGGGTCAGGGGATGAGACTAAGAGGGGAACAACGGGGGACCTGAGCTGTATTGCTAATGTCTGACTTCTTATGCTGAGTGGTGAGTACACAGTTGAGTTTCATTACCTGTTATATCATGTTGTATATCCTAAATATAACAAGATTTGAGTATAAAGAATAAAGAGTAGGTAAGAAAGAAAATACATAATGGTAAAAAGAGAAAGTTAGGCCTTTCTATTTACTAGCTGACCACCTGACTAGCTGCACCCTCCTTCCACTTACTGGTCTTAAAACCACAAGGGCACTTGGCTTGAGGAATCATCCAGCTCCCAGTTCTCACCCTGGTCCAAGACTTGCCACATTCCTTGGATAAGCATAACCATCCCACCCTCCAAGGCCAAGGTGACACAAAACCCTCCTGGGACAGGAGTATGAAGAGAGGTTCCCCACCCCTCCCCAAGAATCAGACATCAAACACACTGGACCAGTGGAGCATAATGTGAGATGTGGAACAAAATAAACACAACCAGGGCAGGGCTGCACCCCCAAAGGCCAAGTCCACAGGTCCCAGTGGGGCCTGGGCTTCTGCATTTTGAGAAAGCTTCCTAGATGGTTCTAAAGCACACCTCCTGTGGAGAACCTCCACCATGAATAGTTGACTTTCTCCTTATCCCTCCAGCCAAAATACTTAGGAGCATTGCATTCTACAGTTTTTATCACAAAATATTTTTTAATTTTCAAACATAAAATTACATGATAATATTGAATGAATAGACTTTTTAAAATGACATTATCTGCACCCCCCTGAAGATTCTGCCGTTTCCCCTGCAGGGACATGTCCCATTCCATCCACTCTAGAAACCCAAGAGTTCCAAGAGTCCATGTTCCCAGCAGATTTGATGGCACTAGGCCATATTTGTTTGGGGACGTTCAGTATTCTCAGAAATATACCTTTGTATTTCCAGACTATTCTATTGCCCCAGATAGAGCTGGAAGGGGTACTTCATGGAGGCACAGACAGCCCAGGTGGCAGAGAATGGCAGCTGCCAACAGTAGAGAACACACTGGCATGACTCATTTTTTAAGAAACACACTGCATGGCCTCTGTCCCCGTTACGAGGCTGATGCCGAAGGATGTTCACACCCAGAGTCAAGCACAGGGCTCAGGGGGTCAAACTCAAGCTAAGGCCCTGTGCCCAGAACTGCTCTGTGAGAAAGTTTCCCTCCCCACCTCTCCCCTTCAGGTAGAATCTTTTTTCTGCCCAGAGGCACCCCCAGAATTATCTATCTGCTCTCCCATTTGACAGGTGGGGATTTAGAATTTCAGAAAGATGAGACACCATACCCCAGGAGCCCCTGCAAGTTTATATCAAAACTGGGATGAGAACTTACATCTTTGGACTCCCAAAGTGGTTATTTTTTTAACTAATGGTAAGTCTAAAAAGCTTCCCTTTTTTCTTTGCTCCAAAACTTTCAAAGAATATTGTTTTCATCAACAAATCTTCAAATCAAGTGCCAGAACTGCAAAAAGGCTCAAAGGCTAGCTTCACTTCCTGCTTGGAGGCAGCCTGCCATAAACTGCAGCAAGTAGGAAACCGGGCCCAGACACCGGCAGCACTTCCAGGGCCATGAATATTTATCACCTCCCTGAGAATTCCCTAAGTAGTGCAGTGACAGAAAACAACTTTCAGCAAGTTTGAATCTCCATTCTAATATTCTCCACTAAGACAGCTTGTTCTTACTTGCGAAAATGATCATTTCTAAAACCATAATGAAGCCAGGCTAGTATTAGTAGCTTTAATGAGAAGGCCCTAAGGCTTAAAATAACAAAACAATCCCTTCTCCAAAATAAACAAGGCTTTCCTTTGTGTATCTAATGAGAGGCAAGGCCGCAGCTAAGGCAAATTCTAAGATGTTTACTGTCTCTGAATGCTGAGGTAACCGGAGCCCCAGAGAAAAAGCAAAAAAGCAGGTTACACAAAAAAGGGATCTGTCAGAAAGCATTTGCCTGACTAGGGGCCAACCTGAGACCTAAGTCCTGAGAATTGACCATCCCCACCCCGGCCCTCTCCAGTGAGCTAGCACAGGACACTAACGCGGTCACAATCAGATCTGGCTTTGAAGGCACCGACTGAGAAATATCTGGGAGGCACTGATCGAGGACAAGGAGAAACGTCTAAGCATAAAATGTGCTCCCACAAAAATCCACGCGTGGCGCTCACAAAATGAAATGGGTTTTCTCCAAGCCCAAATCTCTCAAATGTTCTCAGCTTTCGGTGTAAAACGTCTCATATATGATCTTGGTCTAGACATAAAGTCAACATCTGTTCTCTCTCTTTCTCCCCCTCTGCCCCTGTTCCCACCCTGCCACCCCCAAGACTCACGGAAAATCCAATTACCATCGAGTGAAAGCAGCACGGACGGCTGATGGAATAGGCAAGAAGGATGAAATAGAATGCTTTAGAGTTGAGAGTAGGCTTCTCAACAAAACGTTCAAGGCATACTCATCCTTTCTTCCCTTATCACTTTAAAACACAGGGACCTGAGGGGTGGCCTGGACATAGCAGCACAGGGCTTTACACACGGGCCACGTCCGCGGATCCTGCCGCCTGACACGGGCCCAGAGCGTGTAGAAATGACGTGGTGCTGCAGGGTCTCCCAAAGCTGGGGAAGACCTGGGCCCTCCTTCGCTGAGGTTAGGGATCTCCCACCCGGTTCCACAGCCATGGTTCTGACAAAGAAAACCAGGGCCTTGGAGGAGGAAAGTGCTGCTGGCAGGTACGCTCAGTATTCTCCACCAAACAGGGCCTGCAGATCCCAGTGGAATTCTCCACCCTTGCCAGGCTGCATTTTCCGCATTTTAGCTGGAGGCAGGAGGCGGAACACAGAAGGGGTGAAGAGGAAGTTTAACTCTGGCCAGGGTTAGCCGATGCCCGCAGCAGTAGAGGGAGAGTAATCCAGGCTTCCCCCCAGGGCACCTGAGGGCTGGCTCACCCATGCACCACGCAGGAAGCATCAGCATCCAGAAGTGCACCTGGGGCTCATGCCCTTTCCGTTTCCTGCAAGGCCACCCCTGCACACGCATACCCACACATGTACACAGAATTACACTAAGAACTAAAGCCTCATGTTCTCTGTGCTGTAGCCAAAAGACTTCGTTTGGAAACCCTAGGTTAAGCTGGTAAAAAGGAAAGAAATTATCTGGATGTTCACACTCAAAAACCCCAACACAAAACAAATACCAAAACAAAATAAAAACCACACCCACTTCGGAATAGAGTTATGTGGGAAAAGTCGAGCAGGAATTGGACTTCATTTTTATACCTTCCTGAGAGGCACATGACAGGAAGCTATTTCTGTACTACGTCAAGTTTGAGCACTGCCAGTGAAGGTAGGGGGCGGGGAAGGGGAGTGGCGGTCAGTAACTGCCTCATCCAAGAACTGCTTAGTCCTGGGTGGGTGTTGCTAGCAGAACTACTAGAAAACAAAATCCTAAAGAGCTGCAGCAAAGGACTTCAGCACTCTAGGGTGGATGAACCCACAGCCCCTTCACCAAAGCATTGCAAACAATGGAGGGTGAAACACAGTTCTGCCCTCATATTTAAGTAGTAAGTTAGGATGTATTTCCCTATCCCCAACACCCTTTGTCTAGGAAAAACAATTACCCCAAAATTTGAATTCAGGAGAATGAAGGGGAATCGTTGGTAATAATAGCTAATATTTTTTGAGCACTTACTATGTGCCATTAGCTCACTTCATCCTCCCAATAGTTCTATGAAATAGAGTCCCACTGTACCAAAAAGGAACTAGAGGTCCTAAGAGTTAACCACCACCCCTAATCCCCCTAGAGGCTATCCTTCCAGTCCCCATGCATACATAGCAAATCCTCTTTTAAAGTTTTTCTAATAACCTCCTGCTGAGACACATACCAACCAGAGCCATGTGCTTTGGGTTAAGATTTAACTATTGACAATGGGCCAAAGCCAAGAGCACTTGGGGCAATCTGTCCCTGGGCAAAGAGCTGTTAAAACTGTGTTTTTAACATGAAAACCCACTTTCTGATTTTTTTTTCTAGTTAGAATAGTTAGGAGAATACGAAACATGTTTGGGGTTAATATAGTCCAAAAACCTATCTTCTTGTAATTTACTAACTTCTCCAGTAATGAAATCACTTTGGCATCACAGTGAAATAAAAGACTCTTTTCTATCAATCAAGCCCCAAGCACAAGGGCATGGGAGCTCCCGAAATTCTGTTTCTGGAAAGTCCAATAAGAAGACAGAAGTGTGAGGAGCACTTGGTGAGGCACAGAGGCTTGTTTCTTTCATGCTATTTTCAGATAGTCACCAAGCACCTAAATGGCCCACGGACCGTGCTAGCAGTGAACAAGATCGCAGCCCTGCCACTGGGAGCTTACCTTGTAAAGAGGGGACAGTGGAGGAAAATGAGTAAAGAAAAAGTAAATCAGAACTAATCAGGTAGTGATAAGCATTACCAGGAAATTAAACTTAGTGGAGAGCAGGGTGCAGGGGTGTGCGTGACTTTGGCTGGGAATGGGAGTAAGGGAAGGCCTCTCAAGAAGACCATCTGAGCTAAAACCCAAACAATGAGAAGGATCCAACATGCTGAGATCTTGGGGAAAATATTCCAGCCAGAGGGAACAGCAATTGCAAAGGCTGCTTAAGTGCTAGAGAGAAGGCTCAGGTGGCTGGAGTATCAGGAACAAAGGCAAGTGACTGGAATTGCACAAAAGAGGGAGGAGGGTGCCCTGTGAGTCTTTGCAAACTCTGGTAAAGAATGCAAAGCTATTGGAAGATTTTCAACAAGGGGAAAACTCAATCAGATTCGTTTCCAAAAATCTCATCCTGGCTATTACGTGAGAAGAATTGGCTATTCTGCACGTGTGTTCAAGGTCCCAGCTCAGCTCTCCTCCCTGGCAGCATGTTCCCAATGCATGGGCATCAAAAGATTCAACCTCTTCATTACCAATGCTGACTAGTAACTTACTGGTCCTTCTCCCAAGATTGCCTGGAAATTCTTTCAAAAAATAAGTTTTAAAAACATAATTATCGTTAATTTAAAAAAATAATTGTGTTCTACTCAGACCTTAAGAAAATGGGTCAGAATAACTTTTTAAAACTTATTTATTTCTAAAACATGCACTGCTTACTTTGGAACAGCATTTGAGGTCATTGTAATAAAGCAACATTCCCATAAGCAACAGGACAACTTTGGGAAAATGTTTGGGAAAATGTTTACAATCTACTAGAATACATGTTACAGTATCAGTTTAGGAGAGAAATATTAACATTAAAGAATTTTAAAAGCCCAATTTGTTCTAAGGGTTGAGTTTAGCTTACACGCAGCCTCATCATGAGCTAAATCCTCATAACATCTTCATTTTTATCTATTTTTACATTTCTCTGGCTCCGTCCTCTCCCTGGCCCTGTGGAGAGCCACCATCTGCCTCATTTTGCTGCTCAATGGCACCCCCATCAGAGACTGAGCAGAAAGGAAGGATTGGAAAGCCTTGAAATGCCCCTGGTTTGGCAGTTCTAGTTCTGTGTGTGCATGCCTTTGTGAGATGGTGTTTGTGCAAGTGTTGGGAGAGGGGAATGGGGGGAATTCATGGGTTAAAATGATGCTTAAATTTTAATTATTTATCCATGCATTCCTCTACAGTGTAGAGTCTACTCACACATTTCATTCTCTGTCTCTCTCTCTCTCTCTCCCTCCCTTTCTCCCTCCCTCCTGTGCAATCAGTAAAACACTCAGACCCACAATATGCAATATGAAAATCTTAAAAATAGAAGAAGAGTCTAATTTCCATCTTTAATCTCTTCCTACAGCACTCTTACTTCTGCTTTAATTCTGCCAGGGAGAATCCCATCCTTTAAGCTTTTCACAAGGTAAGATGTAGCACTGTCAGACATCTCATAGGTAAAGTTCAAAACAAAAAGCTAAAGGTAGAAGAAAAATTAGAGAAACATTTCATTCTTCCTGCTGGGTGGATTCTAAAGGCTTTTTATGATTATTTGACTAAAGCTGGTTGTCACTGACAAAAGTTTTTTTATTACAGCTTTTCAAACATTTAGAAAAACACAAACACCCTTATTTTTAAATATCTTACACAAAAACTATTGTTCCCATTACTTTCTCCACAATTTTCACCATATTCACTACCTCCGAGATTATTCATGGGCCAGCCCTCACTAGTACCAAAATATAACAAATTTGCAGCAGATTATGAGAAAGGGATTTGGCAGAAATGCTGAGGAATTTTTGAGGGTTTGGTTGGGGGGGAGTGGCGGAGAACAGAACTGCTTTAGTTCTTTGCTTGGTTTTGGCTCTTGATGTTTGTTTCAAATTGCTGTTGCCCCAAATCATAAATTGCTTATGTAATTTAATGTGCAAAAAGTGGGTGCATTGTTTAAGAATTTTTCATTTGAGCAACTGAGCTTTCAAAGGAAATTCTCAAAGAAAAAACTTTTAAGTAAGTTACTTGACTATAAACTGAACTTTCTAGGTATTTCCCCCCAAATCTTTGACTATAATAGGTGAAAGCTAGTCAAGCACATTCATGACCAAAAGAGACAAAAACCACATACTTAATGGAAAAAGAACTCTTTTAGCTAAGAAAATATACTCGGGATGTGTTTATTTAGCTTTTCTTTTTTCTTTTGGGTAAAGCCTGGGCAGTTTCTTCCAGATTCCTCAAGAAGTTTATCAGAGATCAAACTTGAAATCTGTTAATCATTCACCCCTTCCCCCAACGAGCTGTTGATGCAGAATAGAACCTGCCTTACTTGCCTCCATTTATCAATCCAGTACTTTCTATTAAAATGCCTGTAACAACATTTGGCTAAATCGAGATAAACCTAAACGCTGCCCAGCACCTGGGGTTCTGTTCTGCCACAACAGAGGTGAAAAGAATGCTCCAGCTTTTCCAGGCCGTCCCTGCAAAGGGATGGTAACACTGCCCATCAGGGCCCAGTCGGAGCCCGACGCCGGCCTCGGTCGATCGCGGCACCGGACTGCGACTCCAACTTCTGCAGCCTGTTGGTTCGCCCGGCTCCGGTCCCTCGGGAGACAGGATCTGCGGCCCCCAGAACTCTCGCCACAGAGGGGCCCAACCACGCACCTCTGTCTAGAGGAAAGTTCTCGGCGCATTCCAGACCAGACCTGCAACCTACGTTCCTCTCGGCCAAAAACTTCGGGACGTGTATCTCGCCGGGCCGAGCTAGATACCCTCCTCTGAGGTGAAGGGGAGCCCTCAGTGCCCACCCCTACCCGGCTCCACCGGGACGCGCACCCACGACCCAGCCTGGGTGCACTCGGGAACTCGAGGGGCCGCAGTGAGTGGACGGGCGGGTTCCCTTGCACCTCGGACCCTGGCACCGCGGGGGGCGGGGTGTTTGCAAACTTGCCCAGCAGCCGGGAGCGCTCGCTCCTCCGACTCCCCTCCCCGCCTGGCCCCCGCCGATCGCACTCACCTCTACTCCAGAGCGCCGGGAGGAAGAGCCCCAGCAGTAGCGGCGGAGGGGCCGACCCCATCCCGGGGCCGCAGAGCTGGAAATTCTCTCCGGACCGAGGGATAGAGGGACGCCCCGAACCTGCCCTGTCGTCGGCCGAGTGCGCCGGCGAAGCGCCCCAGTCCGGCGGCCAGGGCAGTAAGCGCCGGAGTGGCTGAGCCGAGGCGCGGGCGGGAGGCGCGGAGGACTGGAAGGGGCTGGAAGGGGCGGGCCGGGGGCAGACCCGGGCTGGAGAGGAGGGACGCGCAGGGGCCGAGTCTGGGTGGACTCCAGCAGGTTCGGGTGGGAGGGCGCGGGAGGAGGACAGGAGAGGAGGGGCGTAAAGGGGAAAGGGAGGGGGCTGGGCAGGGGGCGGGGAGGCGCGGGCCCCAGGCAGAAGCTGGACGGACCGGGAGGGTGGAGAGGAAGGGGACGGGGCTGACAGATCCCTGAGGGATTTGGAGACAAGTAAAGGGGAGGGACGTGCCGAGGAGGGGAGAGGGCACTGGCCGCAGGGCGGGCCGTTGTCCCCCACGTGTAGGTGAGAAGGAAAAAGGGAAGGAGAAAAGGTGGAAGAGCAGTGGAGGGTGCCCGAGGCAGCCCCCGGACCCAAGAGGAGAGTCCAGAGGCGTCCCCGCAATCCAGGCTTGGTGGACAGAAAACCCTGGCAGCAGTGCTCCCAGAGGTCGAGGCCGCGGCAGCAGCGCTCCCTGCCGAGCGCCGCATCCATTCCGCTCCCTGCGAGCGCCTCCCGGGTACCGGCTGCAGGTGCGGGACCCCGCGCTGGCGTCGAGGAGCTCACCGCCTCCAGAGGAGGGGTTCTTGGAGAGGAACTCTTCACCGGGCCCCCATGAGGAGTCAAAGAGAGGTGACGCCCTTGGTGGGAGACGAACGTCAGTAACAGAGTGCAGAGCAGGAGTGGAGAGAGGCAGTGTGGCGGCGATGGAGTGTGGAGGGTCCCAGAGAGCCCTAACAGAGAAAGTGAAGGAAAACAGAAATGTAAACCACTTTTACTAATAACGACAATAACTCAAACGTATACATACATACCTTCTTAAAGGAAACACTCTAAATACATTATAATGCTTTGACAACGTAACATGAGCCAGATCACAGATCGCAGCATTCCTCTGCTCAAAACTCCCCAAACTTTTCAGTGGCTCCCGCTTTCTCTCTGCATAGGAGGCCTACAAGGTCCTAGTGAGCTTACCCCCTTTCCTCTCTGGCCTCATCTCCTTACTCCACTTTCATATTTCTCTTGTCAAGCAGTCCCTTGACCCCTAGACTAGCTGGCCACCAGCCCAGATGGATTTGGACATGATATTACTTACACTGACAGCAAAAACAAAATCAGCATGGTATCAGCGCCATGTGTCCCTAGTCCTACAGAATGGCACCAACCCGTGGGGCCCAGACAAGCACACAACATGAGCCCTGCTGCTGAGCAGCCAACTCTAAACTATAGCCAAGCAGTTTTAAAGACTTCACAGGAGTCTATCACTGCACCCTTGGGAGGCCCGGGGATGGGAGATGGTGGGAAGGAGATGGAAAGTCCTTCAGTCAACTGAAACTTTGGAGAAGGAGGAGAAAGGAACTTGCAGCAGTCTCCCACAAGGTAGGCATATGAAACCACCTCCTAATGGCTCCTCACCAGGCTTACCTATCCCCGCTCTCAGAGGACTCAATCACAGGGCGGTCCGACAAGACTTGGGTCGGACTGTGGTCATGCCTTGCCTGCCTGGCATCTGTAGAGCTGTGCAAGATTGCTAGGAAATCTCAGCAGAGCTGCTCTACAGTTTCCTTATTGTTGCTCACATACACCAGGCACTCTTCCTCCTAAGAGTTTTGCACTGACTGTTCCCTCTGCCTGAAATGCTCTTCCCTGAGACACATCTTCCCAGTTGACTCTCCTCTTCAAGTCTTTGCTCAAATCTCACTTTCTTAATGAGGCCTGCCTTGTATTACACAACACAATCCAAGTTATCCATTGTTGTGTGACATTCTACCCCAAACATAGCAAGAATAAAACATCAGCCATTTTATTAGATTCCTGGATTCTGTGTATCACAGGTTTGGACAGAGCACAGGGGAGATAGTTTGTCTTTGCTCCTTGATCTCAGCCTGGGATCTTAGGCTTCAATCTTCTAAAGCAAGGGTCAGCAATACTACAGCCCACGGGCCTATGGCCTGTTTTTGCAAATAAGCATTATTGGAACACAGCCATTTATACTGAGTAGTTGTAACAGAGATTGTGTGACCCACAAGCTATTAATACATAATCTGGTTTTTTAGGAAAAGGTTGGCTAACCTCTGATTTAAAGACCCATTCACTTACCCACCTGCACTGGGATGACTTAGGGACTAGAGCTGCAGATCAGAGCATCTGAACGAGTCTTCTCCATGGTGGCCTTGGTGTAGTTGGAAGTCTTGCATAGCAGCTTGGGGCTCCAACAGTGAGCATTCCAGTGAAGAAGAGGGAAGCTTCATGGCCTTTTATTATGTAGTCTCAGAGGTCACATAGCTTTACTTTACCATACTTTCTTGGTGGAAGTAGTCACAACTCCACCCTCATGGAGAGGAGCTGTGGACCCCAACCTCTTGATGATAGAAGTGTTGAAGAATTTACAGCTCTGTTTTAAAACTCCCACAAATACCAAAACTTAGCTACAATGTGGGATATCAGCTCCACTACAGTATTAATTTTATACTTGCCATACATCTAAATGACACTGAAATTTAATGTCTTAATTATGAACTATGATCAAAATATGCGAAGGGAAATGTGAGCAAAAAAATAAACAAAAAAAACCACCAGACCCCACATTATACAATTATTTCTGAGGCTGTATTTGTGCAGCTTCAACAAGGAAACTCTCACCTGGAACCCATACTCCAGTGCCTGCTGTGTCTCCTGTATCAGCTAAGGCTCTGTGTTACAAGTAGAAGCCCTAGTGTTTATTACCTAAGAAAAAGAGGGAACGTCAAAGACCTGCAGCAGCGTTCATCCAGGGGCTAGGGAAGAATACACTCACTGATGTAAGTGTGGAAGGGCCGTAACCAAAATAAAGTGACATCGTGGTCACAATTGAGCATGTTCAGCATATGACAGGACTTGAGACTTCCAACTGAAGGCCCCATGGGAGCATGCCAAACCACACATGAAATGTGTAAAGACTCAGTCCCTAATGACCCCACGCTAAACTCACACTTTTCTCCTCTTTGTGCTCCTACCCCTGCCCTCTACCCTCTTCAGCCTTGTCCCCAGCTATGGCCTATAATTTATTTCCCCCTCCTGCCTCTAGTCTACCATGTGGACCCCGAATTCACCTCCATCAGAGAGCCCCTATCCCATGGACCCAAGTGCCAGTCAATGCCTGCTCCACCCTGGCTCTCACCCACCCAGTATCTATACCGTGGCCCTCCAGTAATAGCACCCTGGTTTTCCCTGGTGAATCATGCCTCCCACACTCACATTCCCTCCTGTCCTGGAGCCTGGACATGGAGTTCTCCTTGCTGATTTTAGACCATTTTCTGTCCTTCCTCTCTAAAGTCTCTGGCTTTGAATCTTATGTCATCAGACTATGCCAGCCTTGGTCAGCCTTGCTGCAACCATCTACAGACTCCTAGTTCTCTCCCTCTCATTGCTGGACAATTTCAGTCCCTGCATCATGGTCACTCCCTTCATGCTCTCCCTGTCATGATTCTTGGTAGTTTCAGTACCATAGAAATAACGTTTCAACACCACAGCTTCTAAGCCCTTAACTTCTTGTCCTCCATTCAGTGTGCTGAGCAATATGTTGGAAATGTAAATGCCAAGTTCTTGAACTTTGCTGGGGAAATAGGATGATGTCCATAAGAAAGTCAACTCAGAAAGCCAAAAATCTTAAGGGAAGTACAAGCATCTTGCAGTTTCTTGGGTAACATAGTGAATGGAAGAGACCCCATTCGACATGCTGAACAACATACTGGGAGTATAGGCGTATACCCTTTGGGGGACTATGTTGTAGACAATATAATCCAATCAAAGCATTGACTCAAACACAAGTGTACAAGTGCAGTTGTATAACGGTTAAGAGGGAGTTAAATAGGATCCCCTTGCTAAAGAAGACTCACCAGGTCCAACATCTATAGTTTGTTATAGGAGGAGGATACAATATATCAAAAACAGTAAAGTAAGAATATACATCTCATTCAAAGGCTATTCATGGTAAGAGGTCCAGAGAAGCCAGATGCAGGGTACACTGTCCTTCCTTCTGTAAGCAATGTGGTTGGTTGCACTTTTTCTCTTGGATCAGGAAGCAAATGCATGGAACACCTTGAACTGTGGAGCCCCAGATGGAGGTTCAGATGGGGATTTTACATTTTTCTGGCCACAAAGGCATATTCCTAAGGCATAGCCAGCCTCTGTAGCAAAGTCCTTTTGGGGATCTCACTGAGACCAGGTGCAAATCATCTATCTCACTGTTTTCAGTAAGCATTTTTGACAATCTGGTGCAAATCTCCCAGAACCTCCTCAGATCCACAGTTAAAAAGCAATATCATTAATAAGTATGCTTTATGCCCTTCACCAGGGGGTCAGTATCATGCAGGAACTTTAGCAAAACAACTCTGGCTAATTCCAGGCTACTGGAATAAACCCTCGCAGCACAATAGCTTTTTTATTTTTTTTAGCTTCCTTGCCCAGGCTGGAGTGCTGTGGCAGGATCATAGCTCACTGCAGCCTCCAGCTCCTGGGCCCAAGCTATCCCACCTCAGCCTCCTGAGGAGCTGGGACTACAGGCATGAGGCACAACAGCTTTTATAGTTGTTGCAAAGCGAAATGGTACAAGACTCTATTCAGCACAATGAACACAATAGATAAATAAAGGTATTTCCTTATGTGGTTTCTTGGACTCTCTTGCAAGATACTCCATCAAGGCTGGGTGCGGTGGCTCACGCCTGTAATCCTAGCACTCTGGGAGGCCGAGGCCGGTGGATCCCTCAAGGTCAGGAATTCGAGACTAGCCTGAGAAAGAGCGAGACCCCGTCTCTACTAAAAATAGAAAGAAATGATCTGGACAACTAAAAGCACATATAGAAAAAATTAGCCGGGCATGGTGGCGCATGCCTGTAGTCCCAGCTACTCCGGAGGCTGAGGCAGGAGGATCGCTTGAGCCCAGGAGTTTGAGGTTGCTGCGAACTAGGCTGATGCCACGGCACTCACTCTAGCCTGGGCAACAATGCAAGACTCTGTCTCAAAAAAAAAAAAAAAAAAAGATACTCCATCGAACAGGCTGAAAAACTTACAGGAAGTAGAATTATCTAGCTCCTATCCTATTTAAAGATGCCTCTCAGTGTTTTGAATAAGGTACAGAAGGTCAGTTGTTGAGCTTTTGCAGTTTGCTGGGGAAGTTACATTGTGCATGAAAGAGAATCCCTTTGGTGTTCTGAGAAAAGTATGAGGAATCCAAGTAGCTAAGCATTACAGTTTGTTAGAAAAATGAGATGGTATATGTTTTCACTGTGCTAAAAAATACAATGGAAGTTCCACTGTCTGGCACTTGCAATTTGTTCTGGAACTGAGAGTTCCGGTATGGTATTACTGCTTCATTCAGCATGCTCAACCATATCCTAGAAGTCCAAGTGCCCAATTCTTGAAATCGTTGGGGTGTGATGGTGAAGTAGGCAGGACATCTCATTCCAGGTGCTGAACAACAGACTGGAAATACTAATATCCATCTCATGTAATTTGTGTATGTGGGATGGGGAAGGCAAAGTCAAATTGTGTGTTTAAAAGTCTCACTCACCACAATCAACCATATATGGGAAGTCTAAGTTTTGGAGTATGTAAGAGACTGTATTTAGAGAGGTGAACAAAATAAACTGGAGGAACCAGTGTCTAGCCCTCGTAACTTTTGGAAACCTGAGTTAGTGTAGGTAAGACACTCCTTTCACTATGTTGAACAACATCTAGGATGTGAAAATGTCTAAACATTAGACTTCACTGGGGCACTGAAATGGTACTTGGAAGGGTCGTGCTGAAAATACACATGTCCAGCACTTAAAGATTGGAGGAAATTGAGAAGGTGGATGTAGGAGACTCCATGTAGCATGTTAAAGAACTTACCAGAAGCACAGAGGTCTAGGTTTTATAGTTTATTGGGAAACTGAACTTATAATTTATTGGAAAATTGCACTTGATGGTTATAAGCAACTCCATTTAGCTTCCTGAACAAAATACTAGTGATCTAAGTGCTTTGTCTTTGTGTTAATACTTCTAGAGGAATTGAGATGGCACATGCAAAAGGACTCTATCCTACTTGCCAAAACCATCTTCAAAATGAGTTTCTTGTCCTTATAGTTTGGAGGAATGGAGATGGTACCTATAAGAGATCCCATTTGCTGAACAGCATACTAAAATTAGAGGTCTGGTTCTTGTAGTTTCTTGGGAATTATCTGATTATCTAATCAATTGATAATAATTTTTGATTGTCTATTCTGGGTACTCTGTTATTTCCTGGTATTCTCTATGGTATTTGTCTTGTTTGCTTGCTGCTACGAATGCAATTATGTCAGAAGAAGAAAGAGGAGGAGGAGGAGGAAGATGAAGAAGAAGGAGGAGGCAGAGGAGAAGAAGAAGAAAAGAATGTGTGTGTGTGTGTGTGTGTGTGTGTGTGTGTGTGTGTGTTGCTGCTGCACTGGTGAGTTTTTGAGCTCTGTATTTCCTTTGGACTCATGGCTGAAGTTGTAAAGCCCAAACTTGTAGTTCTTTTTGTGTATGTGAAAATTTAAAAAGAAAAAAAAAAGGCTTTTCCCTTCCTCACTAAAGCAAGGTATAGTAATTAATCTTTTACAATGGCTCGTCTATAACTCTTTCTTTATCTCTCCGTGTCTCTCAACTGGGGGGGATTCATAGGTCCCAAAAGTTTATCATTATATGTGCCATCTGAGTGTGTGTAGTGTAGACACACAGATTTTTCTGATTGATTTGATAAGGGGGAACAAATGGGTACAAAGATTGGAGGAAATATTTTTAGCTGGTTTTATATATTGTGGAGAACAAAGAAGAGACACTTTTAGGAGAGTTTGGTTTGGTTTCGATAACTGAATGGAGGAGGTGGAACAATCAAATGAAGGAGCAGGGGATGATTGCTTCTGAGTCTTGGGTCCTTATGAAAAATCTGAAGGGTTCTGAGAACATGGTTTTCTCTTTCCTCCCAAAAGAAATTAGGGAGGTCCCCAAAATATTCACGAGTTTGTTCAAGATGTGAGGGAGAGCTCCATGTGCCAACAATAATGTCTTATTAAATCTTAAAAGCTGTGCCCCTAACATGAGCCACACTCTGCCTGGACAAGTACTAACTACAACAAAGGGCACATAACAGAATAGGGAGAATCCAGCTATTAACTGCTTTTGAGGGCCCTAGCTTGCCCAGGGGTAATTGGTCTTCTGGAAGAAACATCTAAAGAGCTGCACTTGAGGACTGTACCACAGGAAAAAACCAATTGGTCTCACCCCTTAAGTGAGGATTCACATGTTGTCTTCCTGCCAAAGAAGGAAAGGAGGGAAAAAGTAACATTGCAGTAGAGAAACCTGACAAACATCACCTCTGCTGGGTAGTTAAGGCTAACGTTAACAGTGATAAGTCATGTTGTTGTTAGTATCCTTGATATCATGTGACAAAAATGGTACTTTGCCTCTATGGTTTTCCTTCCCAAAATCCATATCCCCAGTCTCATCATGAGAGAAACATCAGACAAATTCAAGTTAAGGGATATTCTACAAAATACCTAATCAGTATTCCTCAAAACTGTCAAGGTCATCAAAAATGACAAGAGGAACCCAAGGAGACAAGATGACTAAATGTAACCTTGTATCCTGAATGGGATCCTGGAACAGAAAAAGGATATTAGGTAAAGACTAATGAACTATAAATAAAGTATGGATTTTAATTAATAACAATGTGTTGGTATGGATTTATCAATTTCAAAAAATGTACCATACTAATGTAAAGAGAAATTGGGTGTAGGGTATATGGGAACTCTTTGAACTACCTTTGCAGTTTTTCTGTAAATCTAAAAGTTTTTTTAAAAGTTTATTTTAAAATATCAATTAGCTATATTTGTATCCATTTCTCACTTTTTAACTGCTCCATGAATCTGTTTCTATCCTTTCTCCTATAACCCACTCTCTTGATTGCTATAGCTTAATAGTACCTCTTGGAATCAGTTGCATGAGGTCTCCAAGTTTGTTAGTTTCCTTCCTGCACTGTTCCTGGTTTTCTCTGGAATTAGTAATTGTCTTGGTTGGTTTGTGTGTTTTCTCAGACATCCTACTAATTCAACCCTCTCTTCATTAGATTAAATCTGCACTCAAGACAAACATTTCAAGAATATTGTCAATTTCATCTTCCCAATGAAATCATTCCTAAAATCTTTTAATTTACTAGTTTTGGGACTGCTTTCCCTTAAATGAAATATTCATTTCCCTAGATGTCCCAAAACCCAAGGTCCCAGGAGGTAAGGGTTTGCTTAGATGTATATAAAGCCTATCTTTTATCACTTCAAATTAGGGTGACCAGAAGTCCCAGTCTGCCCAGGTTATCTCATTTTAAAACTGAAAATCTGGCCGGGCATGGTGGCTCACACCTATAATCCTAGCACTCTGGGAGGCAGAGGCAGGAGGATCGCTCAAGGTCAGGAGTTCAAGACCAGCCTGAGCAAGAGTGAGACTCCGTCTCTACTGAAAATAGAAAGAAAGATCTGGACAACTAAAAATATATAGAAAAAATTAGCCAGGCATGGTGGCACATGCCTGTAGTCCCAGCTACTTGGGAGGCTGAGGCAGAAGGATTGCTTGAGCCCTGGAGTTTGAGGTTGCTGTGAGCTAGCCTGATGCCACGGCACTCTAGCCCAGGCAACAGAGCAAGACTCTGTCTCAAAAAAAAGGCATTAAATAATAAAAAAAAAAACTGAAAATCTTGTGTCCTAGAAATCCCCGGTCCTCAGAAAACCTGGATGTTTGGTCACTCTACTTCAAATATAAACCCTAATCCTTATGCGTGAGTTGACTTCAAGTTTGTGAATCAGCTGTTGGAAAATTGAATAAATTCATAAAACATGGTCGTATTATAGTTCATTAATTGTACTTATTGTTAACCACTTACCATGTAAATGAACTGGTAGTGAACTCTTTATTTTTTTTCCTTTTCCTTTGCCTTCTAATTTTTTGTTCTTATTTCTCTAACCCTATAAAAATCAAGTATGATTTCAGGTGTATGAGAAGCAGCCTGTTTTGCATGTCTCTCCTTTGCAGTAATTAAAAAAAACAAGCCGGGTGCGGTGGCTCACGCCTGTAATCCTAGCTCTCTGGGAGGCTGAGGCGGGCGGATTGCTTGAGCTCAGGAGTTCGAAACCAGCCTGAGCAAGAGCGAGACCCCGTCTCTACTAAAAATAGAAAGAAATTAATCGGACAACCAAAAATATATAGAAAAAATTAGCCGGGCATGGTGGTGCATGCCTGTAGTCCCAGCTACTCGGGAGGCTGAGGCAGAAGGATTGCTTGAGCCCAGGAGTTTGAGGTTGCTGTGAGCTAGGATGACGCCATGGCACTCTAGCCCGGGGAACCCAGTGAGACTCTGTCTCAAAAAAAAAAAAAAAAAAAGCTTTCCTTTAATGAAAGTCCTTTAGGTAGTTTCTGAGACTTTGAGACAGAGAATGAGGTGAGATGGGGTTGGCCACAGGCCCCAGTACAGGCCTGCTGAAGAAGGGCTGCAGGATGCAGAAGGGAGGAAGAGCTGGGCATACACATCACTCTCTGGGCTAAAGTGGGTAGTTTAAGACCTTAAAAACACTTATCAGACAGATGTTAGAGACTGTAGTAGGCTGCTTCTGAGATGGGCCCCAGTGATCCTTGCTTCCTTGTGTAATCCCCTCCCTTTGAGTGGGATTTATGTTTAACTCATGACTGATATATCATTTTGTGATTAGATTATGTAAGATTACACTCACTTCCTATTAGTGGACTCTCTATTGCCTTCTTGGCTTACATGCTTTAATTATATTGGGGTGCTCTATGTAGCCAGTAATTATGGCCTCTAGTTGTTGAAGGCAGCTTCTGGCTGGTAACCAGAAAAATACTGAAGCCCTCAGTCCTATAACCACAAGAAACTAAATTCTGAGCTGGGAAGCAGAACTTTCCCTGGTAGTGCCTTGAATAAGACCACAGCCCTAACCAACACCTTGACTACAGCTCTGTGAGACCCAAAGCAGAGGACCCATCTAAGTCATGCCTGGATTTCTGACCCACAGAAAATATAGCAAATGTGTGTTATTTTAAGCAAAAAGATTTTCTTCTTAAGAGACTTTCTCAGATCATGAGTTCAATCAGTGCTGTTAGTGACCTGGAGTGCTGCAGGGGGTAGAGGGACCCATGCTGCCACTCTGCTGTGCCCTGGAGGAATGACAATCTTTGGAGTATTGGAGGGGAACTACCAGTGAAGACCTTGGTATCCTCACTGAGGACCACATCAGCTAAAGCCACAGAGAGGCACTTTGAGAGATTTCTTTGAGCAGACAAGGGAATGTCCTATAGGGAGAGATGGGTGAAACCTTTCAGTGACTCTACTTCACAAACTGAACAGTTAGCAGTGTGAGACACTTTTTGTGGAGTGTGCTGCCTGAGTTCCCTAGAAAATACAGCTGAAGATAAGGGCGATGAGTGTGATGCTTTAGTCCAAGACAGAATGAAGGAAAGAGATAAGGCAGGGAAGGATGAGAAGTATTGTACTGGCTGTTGCTTCACAAGAGGATGCCAAAAACTCAGCAGACTGGCATGGGTACCCACTCAGCCACACAGGACATCTCCTGAAAGGTTGTGCAAAGAAACCATGTCTTAGAATAGTTCATGGGAGGGAGAAGAAAAGGGAATTTATGTCTGGCTCCTTCCTGCCTTGCTGTTATTGATCAAAGTTTGCTCCCCACACTTTTGGGTTTATGCCTTTGGCCCCTTCAGAACCCAGGTTCCACAACCAGTGGGGAGGCATTTCATCCAAGTTTGGCAGTGGTAGAAGGATCCAGAGTTCCAGGGAGTGTGACAGTGGCCTGGATGCACAGAGCAGCCAGGGGAGAGGGCCCAGACCTCTGTGGTGAGTGACTGGTGGTCGGGATAACAGGGCTGGTAGAACAGAGGTCCCTCGGAGTGGGCCGGCTATTGTGGTGGCTGAGGTGGGGCAAGAGGTGAGGGGTCTGGAGAATGGTGGCACTGAGACTCTCTTGGAGAGGCATCTGAGGTATGTCCTAATGCAGGTTCTCCCAGAAAGACCTGGTGGGGGAGGACGGTGACTTTTGCATGGGGCCGGGACTCTGTGGGAAGAAACAGATAAAAGTTAAAGATATGATTGTTAATTTAATCTCACTTGAGCTGGGCTCCGTGGCAAGTGCCAGTAGTCCCAGCTAATCAGGAGGCTGAGGCTAGAGGATCACTTGAGCCCAGGAGTTTGAGGTTAGGTTGGGCAACATAACAAGACTCAGTCTCTAAAAACAAACAAATAAAAAAACCAAAAACAAAACTGTTACAATTTAAAAAAGACAAAACCCAATTAAAAAAAATCAAAACTTTAACCTCATTTGTATCCTCCAGACCAGGGAATTCTGGGAATATTTTGGTTTCAGGTAAATGACTATAGCAAATGGCAGGTCTACTCAAAGTTCTAAGAGATGCTCCTTCCTGTTGGACTGAAGCCTTCTGAGAAGGGGCACCCCAAAGGATGATGTTCCAAGAGACGAGAATGAACCAAGACCCCTAGATGCAAAATGTGTATGGGGAATCTCAGTACTGTGTTAGTGAAGATGTAAAGTTGCAGCCAACTTTACATTCTTGGGTAAAGAAATGGACTTTATTTATTAGGCAACAGGAGGCCTGTCAATAGTTTTAACCTAGAGATGCTAGGCAATGGGAAATTAGAGATCAAGGAAGTGTTCTAGTTCCCCTAAGTGTGATATTGCACAGCTGAACCCACAGACAGGGAGGGAGGGGTAAAGCTGGGGTTCTTAACCTATGTCTATTAATCGCCTGGGGAAGTTTTTGTGAATCTCGGAAATTGCAGGCAACGTTTCTGTGAGGGCCTTCACACCGTTCATCAACTTTCAGAGGGTCTGGACCCCAAAGGTTATAATGCACTGGCACACAGTGAAAATCAGCAGCTACCTGTTCCCCAACCCCTAGCCTGGAGGCACATAACTCCCCGTGTTATGTTAGCCAGGAGGCAGAAGCAAAACCAGCCAGGAAAGCCTCCCTCAGAGTTAGGAGGCAGTTCGGGCTCCTAGAGACATGATCTGCACTCCAAATTTGGAAGCCAGGAGGGTCCCATCGTTGAAACAGTCCTGCTTTGGGGATCTGCCCAGTCGTAAGCATGTTCTAAGTACCGGGCAGAAGCCGGCGCAGTCTTACCGCAACTGCGCAGGCGCTAGGACCGCAGGGTCACCGTGCGCCTCTCGTGACGCCCCGCCCCGGCGCGAGGCAGGACGGGAAAGCCAAGATGGACGCGTCCATTTGATGGTCTCGCACACCTGCCTGCCATTAGCAGTTGCACTTATTGCTGCTGCCCATTCTTCCTCCAGAATAGGAGGAGAGGGGATGAGAAGCTGCCGCGTCCGAGGAGTCACTGTGATCGACCCCGCCGCTGCCCTCGGGCCTCCTCGGCCCCTGCACCTCCCGGAGCAGCCGGGGCTCGCCGCGCCTGACGCGTCCCGGCTTACACAGGTGCGGGCCCGGGTCCGCAGCGCCAGGTGGTGTGTCGCGCGTCCCCTGACCCTCGCACCCGATTCACGTCCGGTGACCCTGAGGGTTAGGAACCCGGGGGCAGCCCCTGAGCGTGTCTGGGGGCTGAAAGGGCTCCTGGCCTGTGGGCTGAGTTGTACTTCCCAGCTCTCTCCTTGCGGTTCTCTTTTCTGAGCTAAAGGCGGCATCTCATGTGTGGTCTCAGCTTCTAGATTGGCCCCCCAGACCCCCTGAGTGGGTTTTTTGAGGCCCAGTCTCTTAGTCTGTTGTTTACACCGCCCGCTAAAGAGGCTGAGGAAGCACTGTCTTTTTGTGGAGTCTCATCTCAAGGTCCCTTTTGTGTTTGCTTTAGGTCTCCTTTTTTTTGGCAGAGCAGGTTTTGTTTCTAGCAATTAATGCTGGTATTTTCATTTATAGCATATCGATTTAATATAGTGCGTTTATGTGTAGCTTTTATGTGTTGCCCCAACAAGTAAAAACATTTATGAAAGTTTGGGGCGCTGTAAAAGTATTAAATATGTTGCCTTAATCAGTACAAAAAGATACTGTGCTGTGAAAATAATCCTTAATTAATCATTCTGTATTTTTCTCTCAAAGTTATGAGAAAATAACGTTACAAAATTGCACAACTAAAGTTGGATAAAATCGCAAATTCTTTAATGTTTGTTATCCTTTTGGATAGAATATAGGAAGACCAGTTGAATTTTGTTTGTAAGGCACTTTTTTAGTTATGTCCCAAGTTCAAGTGTTTTCAATACTGATTTATTTCTAGCAGGAAGAAAAAAAAACCAAAAACTTGTGTCCTATTTTGTGACCTTATAATCTCAGGAATAACGTTAATTCGCACCAAAATTTGGGAGTCTAAAGGAGTGGTATAGGTACTATATAGACTTTGAGGTGTTTGTGCAGCAAAGAAAACTGATGCCAAAAAGACCTCAGATGAGAAGTCTAAGTCAAATTTAATTGAACTCTATTAATCTTGGGTGCCGTTTCACTTCAAAGATTGTAGTGCTGACAATTGAATGTTTTGATTTCTGTGTTTGAGGATTACCGCTTAGATGCGATGCCAGGAATCCTGTTTTTATTGTAGATGTTGTCTCATAGACAGAACTGGCACCCACATTATATACTACATTATACAGTGTCAGAATTTTACCATCTGCCTCTTACTGTATGTAGAAATGTTAGGGAGGTACAGCAGCATGTTTCCACCCACACTTCATCCGCATCTTTGTAGCAGTAAACTATACAGTAATGGATTATATTAATTAAAAGCTAGGACTCTTAAGTCTGCTGTAAGAGACTTAAGCATGACTATTCCATGGCTAGAGTTATTCATGCCTTGGTTCCCTGTGTTTGGGTAATTGAAATTGGAAAATTGATCTGTAGTTATATATTTAGGTGGGATTGGGTTGTCAAAGCTACTTATGACATTTGCTAACTTATTAGATCTTTTGTGGATTGGTCAACCGAGAGCAGTAGTTCAACTTCTGATGAATTAGAGAAATAGTGGGTTTTTTGGTTTGCTTTATTTCATTATGCCAGTGATCCCTTAGGCATGCTTTTCAAATGAGGTTCCAGCATCTGAACAGAAATGACCTTAAATGTTGAGAAGCCAGGTAGTTACAGGACTATAAGGTACAATTTGTCTAAATATTTTATATATGAATTGTGGAAAATTAGTGAAGAGTGGTAGGAAACATGGGATAGGTATTGTGGGAGGGTATAATTACTTGTCTCAACTCAGTGGTTTCCTACAGTGGTTAACTGTCTATTTGTCAGTCTGCAATTAAAATGTGGTAGCTAAAATATGACAGTAACCACAATTGCCCAATGGAATCAAACCTGGAAGGCCCTTTGATGTTGTAATTACTTATGTACCTACAATATGATAGGATTGACAGTCATCTAAGGATTAATGACTTACGTAAATGCTTATGGTATTTTTGTTCTGGTTTTGAGTCTAGAAGCTGACCAGAATGTGTTTGAATTCATACAGAAATAATGTTGATATTCGGAACCCATGTCGAACTTCTATGAAGAAAGGGCAACGATGATTGCAGCCGGGGATTTGCAGGAATTTGTTCCTTTTGGTCGAGACCACTGCAAGCACCACCCTAATGCTTTGAACCTTCAGCTTCGCCAGCTGCAGCCAGCCTCTGAATTATGGTCTTCTGATGGTGCTGCTGGCTTGGTGGGATCCCTTCAGGAGGTTACAATCCACGAAAAACAGAAGGTTCCACTGAATTTCCCATTTTATTTTTGAAATGTAGAGTGATATGATCTACTTGTAATTTACAGTACCCAGATGCAACTGAGAAATGAGTATGATGCTACTTCTAGGATAGAGGTTAAGGTTTGGTAATTTCAGTCAATGCTAAAATACTGACTTTACCATATTATAGTGTTCATTTAGACATACTATATATCTTGTGGTTTTATAATGAGAGTCAAGTTCAGTACTATGATTATGGTCCCTTTTAAACCTCTTTCTCTGACATAGTATGGGAGACCAGATTTCATGTTAGCTAATGGTTAAATGGTAGAGATCAGAAATGGTCCCTGCTACAAAAGACTTACATTTTTCTAAAGGAGAGAAGAAATACCACATAAGTAGGTAGAGTAGTAGTTCTTAAATAGGGGAAGGAGATGTGTGTGTCAGAAAATCAGCCCTGCCCTCCTTATTCCATTTTGATATCCTTTTGGGATACCAGAATCTCAGGGAGGGAAAGTCTACGTAGTTAGAAATTGAACCTGCTCTTTCTTTCTTTCATTTCCAGGGTAGTACAAAGAAAGGAAGGTGAATATATATATGTAATAGCTATGAAGCAGGGAGTACTGCATTGTATATGAACTCCCCCAGTGAGTCCCACATGCGTTTCATTGATCCCTCTTGACTCACCCTCCCATACACTTAATATGTCTTTATAGTCTCCCAAGGATGTGATTTCATTTTTGGACCTATAGATAAGGTATAATTTTTGTTTATATTATTGGCAGAATAATATAGTGGTATAATATAAAACATTTAGCATAGAGAATTCTTGAGCAAATTCTTGTTCATGAAATCCTGTAATGTATAATGCACATACACATACTCTGTTAATCCGTGCACAAAACCTAGGAGTTGGGCTTGGATTGAGTCTTATGCCACAGGCAAATAAATCTTGCTCTACACTACTGAAAAAGAAAAAAGTGCTTAAACATATCTTTCATGTGTTAATTTTTAAGGAAAGCTGGCAGCTAAGGAAGGGAGTAAGTGAAATTGGAGAGGAAGCGGACTATGATGAGGAACTCTATGTTGCTGGAAATATGGTGATCTGGAGCAAAGGAAGTAAAAGCCAGGCATTGGCAGTTTATAAAGCATTTACGGTCGACAGTCCTGTTCAACAGGTGAGTTGATTTGAATTTTAGCATTTGATTGATTATTTAATGCATTTTTTTTAAAAAAGCTTTTGTTTTGAAATTTAACAGAAATGGTAACAGCATAAGGATCCCAGCAGCTGGTTGTACATTTTAACATGTAGTGAAGATAATGGCAGGGGAATAAAAATTTCACTTTATTTTTATTTTATATATCATCACTTTTTTTTTTTAACACTATCCTTTGTCACTTTAATGATAAGCTTTAAATACTTTTTCCTTGGGTAATTCAATTTGTTTTTGTCTTATAACAAAAAGTTATAAGACACTAAAGGTACAAAAATTGTTGGGTTTTTTTGGAGACAGAGTCTTGCTCTGTTGCCTCGGGTAGAGTGCAATGGTGTTATTGTAGCTTACTACAACCTCGAAGTCCTGGGTTCAAGTGATCCTCCTGCCTCAGCCTCCTGAGTAGCTGGGATTACAGGCATGTGGCAAGATGCCTGGCTAATTTCTCTATTTCTAGTAGAGACGGGGGTCTTGCTCTTGCTCAGGCTGGCCCTGAACTCAAGCAGTCCTCCTACCTCGGCCTCCCAGAGTGCTAGGATTACAGACGTGAGCCACCACGCCTGGTCTGAGTACAAAAATATTTTAGCACATGATTATAATTGATTGCAAAGTATTGAATAAATAAAAATCATTGGGTTCATAATGATACTCAGAAAGAGAAAGAAAAAAACACTAATTTCCTACCATTGCAGTTGGCCATTACACCTAACTCCGTTCTGAAAATTGGTAATGAAAGGGAGGGAATTAAGCATTTGCCATATTTTTTCAGGAAGACATGCAGTTCAGCTCCATTCGATGATTTGATGAAGAAGAACTCATAGAAGAATGCTAGTTAATAAATGTAGAAGGAATGATAAAATTAGAAAATCACTGTTTTGTAACCTCCAGTGCAATAATTGATTCAGGCGAGGCTTGTAAATGGATATAACACTGTTGGGTGAAAGATATTATATGGATTACTTGCTAAACGTGAAGGAACAAATGTATCTCTACTTTGGGGTTATCTGTGAAGTGACTGAGAATTAGCAGTGGGATGAAGGAGTATTAATGTGCTTCCAGCTATAAATGCAGAATGAAGTACATGATGTCGTCTATTAAGTTTTCTTCCCAGAAATATTTAACCCAAACATTTAGACCTAACTTCCAGCTTATAGGAAATATAGGACCTAGAGGATCAAATTTTAAATACTGTGAGATGAAGAGTGAGTTGGAGGTATGGATGAGATAAGAATGGCTGAAAGTTGATAATTACTGAAGCTGGCCAATTGGGCTTCATTATCATATTCTGTTTACTTTGTATATATTTGAAATTTTCCATCATAAAAAGTTTATAATCTACATTCTGGTCTCTTTTAAAAAATCAGTCATGGAGAGAGAAAAAAGGTGGGAAGTATTCTAGATTAAAAGAGACAAAAGGGACATAACCAGGTGCAATATTTTTTGAACTTTGTTAAATGAACTTTGAATCTTGATTCTAGAAAACTAGCTAAAAAAGGACATTTTTGGGGAAAATTTGGGAAAGTTGAAAATGGACTGGATTATTAGGTGATGTAAGAGAATTACTATTTTTTTTTTTTAGGATGGATGACGGTTTTGTGGTTTTTATAGGAGAACATCTTTATTTTTAGAAAATGCATGATGAAGTATTTAGGTGTGAAGTATCATGATACGTGTGCAATTTATTTTCAAAGATCCAGCATCCCCCGTTTCAAAAATTCCACATGTACCCATTTGCACACACATAAACAAATATGGCAAAATGTTAATGATGGTTGGATTTAGGAGAAACATGTTCACTGTATTACTTCAATTTTTCTTACTGAAAATTTTTAGAATAAAAATTTGGGGGAAAAAGCTAATACATTTATAGTAGTTGAATAGATTTGACAAGAGGTTTTGGAGACTTTGACTAATGTTAATTTCCACATTTGTGAATACTGAAATCCTTGTACTAGGACACTGTTTATTCCTTCCTAACACCCCATTGACTGTTTCCTGATGAGCATTGTACTGTTACTATTTATTATAAAGGATAAGCTGAATTATTCCAAAATTTGAGGCCATGTATGAAAGCATTTTTATCCAAGAGTGGTGAAGCTAGTGATCTTTTTGATGATAATTTTTCTCATATAACTCATGTAGTTAGTATAGATGTGAAAAGTGGATTTCACAATATCCAAGTAGTTCTTTGTTTCTATGTTTTCATCTTAATTTCTCCAAGGAACAATTGCCTGTTTACTAGATTCAGTGGATGTGCAGTTAGATGTATTGTCTCTTTTAAGATCACTTGTAAGTGTAATCATAAGATTTGGAATTTCAGTCCTTTTGGCCTGGAAAGTATATTGTAATTTAGTCTTCTTGCTAGTATGGAGAAAGATAATTTTATATTTTGGTTAAGAAATAATACCAGGTGTGTGTGACTCATTCTATTTGTTCATTCTTTTTATTCATCCTACAGGTATTAGTCTATCTTTGTTTTAGACATTGTGCCGAGTGCTGGGGCTACAAAGATGAATATACAGTTAGTTTCTGCCATTGAAGGACTCATAGCCTAGAAAGGAGAACAGATAAGCTAAAATGGTGTATTCTGAGTGCTGTATAATAACTGGGTGGGTGTCCACAGTGTGGTGAGAGCCCAAAGGACTGAGGTCCAAAGGCAGGTTTTTCAAAGAAGATGCTATTTGAATTGTAAATTGATGAAAGAAGGGCATTCTAGGCAGAGGGAACCACAGCAAAAAGAACTATGGAAAACATGACTTAGTCTCTAAGTTCAGAATGTGTGGGTATGGAGAGATGTAAGTGGGTGCTAGAAGTATCCAGACGGCAGGGCCTTGTATATAAACCAGGGAATTTGATTTTAAACTGTATGCAGAAGGGAGCCTACCAAGGATTTTAAAGTGGAAAACAATCAGCTTTGTATTTCAAGAAGAGATTATTTTGTTGGCAGTGTACAGATAAGTTTGACTGGAGAGTAGGGAGACTGTTGTCAGGGAAACTTTTTTTGTGGTAGTTCAGGTGAGTGAGGTTGGTCCCTTGAAGAAAGAGAAGACAGGTGAGAAAGCTGAAGGAGATACGAAAGAGGTTAGTGATCTCTTAGATATCAGGGATAAAGGAAATGTTAAAATATTTAGTTTTAGAGACTTTGAGGATGGAATTTCATAAAAGGAAGTCAAGATTCTAAGAGGTGCAGTGTAGTGTAGATTTTGGACATTTCAAATTGGAGTGTAGCTCTGATGACTGTTTTTCTTCATGATTTTTCATTTGCTAACCATTAAAAACTCCTATGTCTCAACAACAACAACAAAAGAAACAACCCAATTAAAAAAATGTGTGAAAGGACTTAAATAGACATTTCTTTTTTTTTTTTTGACCATGAGAAATTGGTTTGAAAAATAGACATTTCTTTAAAGAAGATATACGAGTGGCCAATAAACACATGAAAAGATATGCTCAACTTCACTAATTAGGCAAATGCAAATTACAACCACAATGAGTTACCACTTCATTAGGTTGGCTGTTACCAAAAAAATAAAAATAACAGCTGTTGGTGAGAATGTCTAGAAATTGGAACCCTTGTGTATTGCTGGTGGGAATATAAAAATGATGTAGAAAACAGTTTGGCAGATCCTCAAAAAGTTATACATAGCCAGCCTGAGCAAGAAAAGACCCCATCTCTACTAAAAATAGAAAGAAATTAGCTGGACAACTAAAAATATATAGAAAAAATTAGCCGGGCATGGTGGCATGTGCCTGTAGTCCCAGCTACTTGGGAGGCTGAGGCAGAAGGATTGCTTGAGCCAGGGAGTTTGAGGTTGCTGTGAGCTAGGCTGATGCCACGGCACTCTAGCCCAGGCAACAGAGTGAGATGCTACCTCAAAAAAAAAAAAAAAAAAAAAAAAGTTATACGTAGAACTACCATATGATCCAGCAATTCCACTTTTAGTTGTATACACTAAAGAATTGAAAGAACTGAAAGGAGGGACTCATAGATACTGCAGTGTTTGTAGCAGCACTGTTCATAACAGCCAAAAAGTGGAAACAACCCCATACATCCATTGACAGATGGATAAACAAAATGTAGCATATGCAAACAGTGCCATACTATTCAGCTTTCAAAAGGAATGAAATTCTGATACATGCTACAACCTTGAAATTATTATGTTAAGTGAAATAAACCAGACACAAAAGGATACATATTGTACGATTTTAGTTATTACTATATGAGGTACCTAGCATAGGCAGATTTTTAGGGAAAATGGAATAGAGGTTACTAGGGCTAGGGGAAGAGGGAAATGGGGAGTTATCGTTTAATGGGCTCAGAGGAAAAGTCCTGGACAGTGGTGAGGTTGTATAACATTGTGCAACCTCACAAATTATACAAACCTCGTAAATTTAATGTTAATGCTACTAAATTGTACACTTGAAAATAACTAAAATGGCAAATTTTATGTTGTGTATATTTTACCACAATTAACAAAACACATAAAAATGCTGCTAAATAATTTGAATAAGTGATTGTGAAGCATGCCAGTTAAAGTTTAATAATTTTTCCTTATTTGTAATTTGCAAGATTGGCCTTTAAGAAAAGGAGATGTTAGTTTTTCCAAATATTTTTCTAAAGTGAGTCTAGGGAGATTCTAAGAATAATGAGATCAATTGATAAATCTGGAGACTATAAAATAGCTTAGCAATTTGAAACTCTTTTGATAATCTTTAGCTTTGTGTGTAGGATACAGGATTTAATACAGGTTGAGCCATTATTTGAATTTTTGTTGTAAGACTTCTATCTAGGAGGTTTTTAAATTTTGTCTTTTCTTTTTTCATAAAATCTATTTATTTTTAAATATTTTATTTTTATGGATCTTTTGATAAAATTTAATTGCAAACATAGTTTATCTTTCCTTATAAAATTTCTCATTAATTAGTCTAATTTTATTTTTTCATATTCTATTTTGTTCCCATGGTGTATGTGTTGAGCTGAGAAGGAGGGAAAGTTATTATGTAGATGCCATTATTATTATTTAGATGCCATTAGTTAATAGATTATTATTTAGAAACAATTCTCTTAGGTAAGCATTTTGTTTTGATTTTAGGCATTGTGGTGTGACTTCATTATATCACAGGATAAGTCTGAAAAGGCCCACTACAGTAAGTTTCTTTTTGAAATTTTATTTCTCTTATGATGATTCTAAATGTTTGTCTCATTGTTTTTTTTCATTCAAAATAAGTAGCCACTAATAGTGGTTTAGCCTAAGTATCTTTTTTATTGTGCATTAAAGAATTTGTATTGTTAGGATCGAACTCTTTAGGGGAAAAACTCAGTAAATCTTGTTGTACACTTTCTTTTCAGGTAGCTATGAAGTAGAAAAATGCATATGTATATTGCAAAGCTCATGTATTAACATTCATAGCATAGAAGGAAAGGATTACATAGCTTCCTTACCATTTCAGGTAAACTTTAATGTTTCAATTTTTTGTGTGTATTTTGTTGGAGAACATTTTGAATTAATTGATTTCAGAGGTATGTCCTATGTCTCTTATGTCTTGTAGTAATCAAGAATGTTATTTTTACTCAAATAAAATAACTACATTTTGGCGGCTTTAGTGGTTTGCCATTTTTCTATTCTACCCATAAAAAATAAGTTATTTAATGAAGTGAATTATGAAGTCTTTTCTGAGAGGCTTTTTATCAGTTTAAATGGCATATAAGAAACTTCGGTTATATTAGATAAGGCATGGGAACAATACTGGTCTTTTTCCTGTTGTGCTTTGTCTTTTTAATGTCTAGTGCTATTGTTAACATTTTATCACATTGTCATTTTTTTACTATACTAGCCACTGGCAGGAATTTCACATTGAAAAACTCCTCTTCCTTAGATTTGATTTTATTTTAGAGTTGCTTATCAAAATTACTTTTTAAAAATATTATACTTAATGATCATTTTACTTTGTAAAGATCTTATGAAATTGGAAGAAAACCTAATGTTTTGTAATGTTTCCTAAAAACATTTTATAAAGGGTAGATACTCTTACTTCTGTCTTTTCCCACTCTTTTACCTGGTAGGTTGCAAATGTTTGGCCCACTAAGTATGGATTGTTGTTCGAACGAAGCAGTTCTTCACATGAGGTACCTCCAGGTCCACCCAGGTATTCATTTTATTCAGTTCAGAATGTTACTAACTTGGGCTTTTTTTGTGTTGGTTCTGAGGTAAAATTGTTTACCTAAAAATTTGGGATGATGATAATTTTTGTGCTAATAGCATAGATATACTGCCATTTTCTCTCATCTTAGTACAGGTTGAGTATCCCTAATCTGAAAATCCCAAATGCTCTAAAATCTGAAACTTTTTGAATGCCACCATGGTGCTCTAAGGAAGTGCTCGTTGAAACATTTTGGGTTTCAGATTTTCAGACTAGGAATGCTCAACTGGTAAATGCAGATATTTCAAAATCTGAAAAAATATGAAATCCAAAATACTTCTGGTCGCAAGCATTTTGGATAAGGGATAGTCAACCTGTATTGTATAATTATGAGCTTTACTGTCTTGGCACTTAATTATCTACAATTTTTTTCCCCACCAACTAGTAAAATTGAATAAGCAAATAGCTTGAAAATAACAAGATTCAATTTTTAGCTGTCATGTTTTCATTGTACTACTTCGGGAAGATCATGAGAGCTTTCTTAGCTTTAGTTTCCTTATATGTTACAGGAATGTGATCATTTACCTCATTTACCTCTTAGGATTTATGCAAAGATCAAATGAGCTAAATGTATATAAGCTTTGACATAGGGCCTGGTGTGCATTAGGTGTGCAATAAATGGTGGAGTCTTATTGGTAGTGTGTTTACGTTGTCTCCCTATGAATTGGGAGTGCATTGAAGCGCAGGAGCATATAGCACCTATCTTTGTGTGGTGAAGAGGTAGACACTTGCTGAGTTTAAAAATACTGCTTGTAGATTTTAATCTCTTTCTGTTTCAATAGAGAGCCTGTTATATCCCTCCTTTTAAAAAAAGTACTTCAAAAATGTAGGCTTTTAATTTACTTGAAGTAGTTTTCCTTCTTTTTTTTAAGTATACTCCCTTGTAAGCAGGTATAGGAGACAAAATTTCTTTCTTAGCTTCCATAGACATACTACTACTAAGAGAGGTAAATAAAAAAGACTGCCTTATGCCCATTACTCCATTGAATCTGTAATGTGAGGACTACTGTTTGCACATATTCCCTGGGTTATATTGATTTCCCTCTGTATGTATATGTAAAATTACTCTAAGGAGAGATTCCAGGATTGAAATAGAAGACACTGTGAAAAGCAATATGTAAAAAGTTTAGAAGATTGCATTTTGAGATGATGGGTTTTTTGTTGCTCTTGTAATCTGGAGAAGACATTTCTATGTAAGGAAAGTGCAAAATTTGACAAATGTAGTCATCTTACATTGGCAATTGATTATTTATTTCTTTATTGCTAGAGAACCTTTACCCACTATGTTCAGCATGTTGCACCCACTAGATGAAATAACCCCACTTGTTTGTAAATCTGGAAGTAAGTGTATTTTTATATCCTTTTATATAAGCTTTTTTGTTTTTTGTTTTGACTTGGGATAAGAAGGGAGCTTATTTGAAAACTGACTTGTAAAAATAATATAATTTAAGCATTTTACAAAATTGACTTTTTATTATGGAAGTAGTTCATATTAAAGCAAGAACTTCTTCCTATTACCATGGTATTAACTGTTCTACGTTTATTTTAGCAAAACAGGGAAAGTGAAATATTAAAATTTACACAGTACAGGCCCTGCATTTTTTCTTTAAACAAAAAAATTTTAGTTCATCCAAATATCTATCATTTATTTATTCATAAGGAATGGAGTCATCTACACGTAGTTTAGTAGATATGTCAGTATTCGTGATTGATTTATATATCTTACTTTTACTAGAATAACTTTTAATATTTCCTACAAGTAGTTCTAGCTGCTTATCTTTAAATTTTTAAGTTTGGACAAACATAGGATAAATAATAAGGACCTAAAGGCTGAAAAAATGTTTATATTCTTTGACATTTTTATATTTTTAGGACTTTATCCCAAGTACATATTCTGATATACCACTGAGGCTTTAATCTGCTATATCACGCGTTGGCAAACTGCACTACATAGGCCAAATCCAGCCTGCAGCATGTTTTTGTAAAGCTTATGAGCTAAGAATGGTTTTCACCTTTTTAAAGAGTTGTAGAAAACAACAAAGGTTATGTGACAGAGTTAGTATGTGGATTGTAAGCCTAAACTATTCACCCTTTGGTATTTTACAGAACTTTGTTGACAATTTTATATTATATTGGTAGCAGTTAGAGACAACCTAAATAAACATGTTAGAGCCTATGATTAAGTGGTATGCAGCCATCATTGATCATGTCTTTGAACAGTATTTAATGACCTCAGGAATTGCTTATTCATAATGTTAAGTAGAATACAAAATTATAAACACAATATGATTCCGATTTTGTAAAAACCTATAAAGTGTGTGTATATGTATAGAAAAAAATTGGAAGAAAAACTCCCTAACATATTAATAGTGGATATTTTGAGATGGTGGCATTTTGAGTGATTTTTATTTATTTTTTTATAAAGTACATATTTCTTAATTTTTATAAAATCTTTTAAAATTTTTTAATATTTTAACTGAGAAGGAAGCATTTAGGAAGTGTCAAAAAAGGATATCGAAACCAGTCCATGGTACTTAGGAAGTAAAAGCTAAGACTTGCTAGGAAAAAATTTATTTTGCATGTGTAACCAGTTACGCAGAAGCAGTAACATACTGTTCAGCACTGTTTGAATAGTTATTATAGAGGACAGATTTCATACGGAAGAAAAGAATCAGTAAGGAAGTTCAACTTGAAAGAGTAGTCAATGCAATTGACTCAATCAATTGATTATCAATTGATAAGTAATCAACTTATCAATTGATAAGTAATCAACTTATCAATTGATAAGTTGATTCCTGAAAGAGTCATAGACTTTTTACCTAGGACTGCTGAATTTAATGGTGAGTCAGCACAAATCTTTAATATTAATTGCATGTATGTGAAATAGAAACTTGTAATGCTTTCATTTTTTTTTTTTTTTTTTTTTTTTGAGACAGAGTCTCACTGTGTTGCCCGGGCTAGAGTGCCGTGGCGTCATCCTTCCTAGCTCACAGCAACCTCAAACTCCTGGGCTCAAGCGATCCTCCTGCCTCAGCCTCCCAAGTAGCTGGGACTACAGGCATGTGCCACCATGCCTGGCTAATTTTTTCTATTTATTTTTAGTTGTCCAGCTAATTTCTTTCTATTTTTAGTAGAGATGGGGTCTTGCTCTTGCTCAGGCTGGTCTCGAACTCCTGAGCTCCAATGATCCAGCCACCTCGGCCTCCCAGAGTGCTAGGATTACAGGCATGAGCCACCACGCCTGGCTGTTTTTAATGTATTTTAGGGAAGTTGATGGTCAAAGTAAATTTATTAAAAGTTCAGAGTTAATGATGTAATATATTGATGGATTTTGTGCTCTGATTGGCTTGTTTTCTCTTTAGGAATTTTAAGAACTTGGTTCATAAAACCCATTGTTCTATACCTGATTGTTTCTGTTTTATTTTTCAGGTCTTTTTGGTTCATCACGGGTGCAGTATGTTGTAGATCCTGCAATGAAAATTGTTTTCCTCAACATTGACCCCTCCATTGTAATGACCTATGATGCTGTTCAAAATGTGCATTCTGTGTGGACTCTCCGGAGAGTCAAATCAGAGGTAAGGATAAAGCCAAGTCACTTCTCCTTAATATGAAAGGGTAGTTAATACTGAACACCTTCCTATGTTTTTGGAAGAATCATTTGTGAAATAGATTGAGCTTCTTGAAGAAAAAGAAATATCGTATCTTTAATAACTGATAACCTGCTCTGCATTCTCATAAGGAAATTGTCCTTTATTCTAATTACCATCTCCCCTCCCCCCCCTTCTTCATTTCAACTTAAGGAAGAGAATGCTGTTTTAAAGTTCTCTGATCAGGGGGGAACCCCACAGAATGCAGCCACTAGCAGCTCCCTCACGGCACATCTCAGAAGCCTCTCCAAGGGAGATTCCCCTGTGACTTCACCTTTCCAGAATTATTCCTCCATTCACAGCCAGAGTCGCTCAGCCTCATCACCCAGTCTGCACTCTCGCTCTCCTTCCATTTCGAACATGGCAGCTCTAAGGTGCGAGGGTTTCCTTGTTTTTAATGAGATACCCCAAACAAAAAATACCTTGTTTACAAGCTTTCTCTTATGTGTTGAAGGATTTAGAATTTATTTTGATAGCTTTGGGTATTTTTTAGGGAAACTAGCCATTATCCCAGTTGTGCTACTTTTACTAAGACTTCCAAGTCTACTATGTCACTTTCTTCGCATTTAGAAGCTGCTTATGCTTATTGTAAGATTGGTTGCCTCATTCCTGCCACTATGTGGCAGCAGTTTGATGAATATTAATTCCCAAAATACTTTGGTACTGTTTTCTTTTGCCCTAACTTATATTAGTTTTTCTTTTTTCTTGTTAGTTGATATCCCTATATGTCTACATACATAGGTAAATATGTTTATATCACCAGCTATAGATACATACATATATCTGTTTTTGTTGATTCGTGTATATATCTATATCTGGTGCTATAAGGACATAGTTTGGTTGGTGTATATAGGTCTGACTGTACAGGAACATTAGACCTTTCAGAGATGATGTCTTGCTACATTACCCAGGCTGGTCTTGCGCTCCTGGGCTCAGGAGATCCTCCTGCCTCAGCCTTCCGAGCTGGGACTACAGGAATGGGCCACCATGTTGGTTTAGATCATTTTGAGTAATATAAACAATGCATTTTCTGAGGAGGCAAATGAACAAATTTTTAGTTTTAAAAGAATGAATTCTAACAAGAATTCTAAATCTTTAGAATATAGTAAAGCATATTGACATGAACCATTTAAATAGCTACTCTTTTTTGAAAATTTTTTATTTCTGAGTAGGATTATGCCATGAATGCTCTTCTGTTGTAGAATTTTGGCAAGTGTCATGGTAGCATGTGCCATATAAGCCTGCATTGCTAATTGTTTTGCACTCTCTCCTCTGTTTATTTTACAGTCGTGCTCATTCTCCTGCCTTAGGAGTGCACTCTTTTTCTGGGGTACAAAGGTTCAACCTTTCAAGCCATAATCAGTCTCCAAGGAGACACAGTATTTCTCATTCTCCAAATAGTAATTCTAATGGCTCCTTTCTTGCACCAGAAACAGAGCCAATTGTTCCGGAACTGTGTATTGACCATTTATGGACAGAAACGATTACTAATACAAGGTTTGGAGTATATATTTTTATATTCAAAGAAAAATGTTGCTAAAAGTCTTGGAAAATATTTGATATTTTGCTTGAGGTTTCCATTTAATATAATCAGTTATTAATATGTGTAAAAATAGAGATATGTGTTAAGGCCACCTCAGTTTCAGTAGAGGATATTAGTGATATTAAAGTGATCACAAAAATATTTTGTCATTTGATATTTCTTCCTTATTAGTAATAGTGTCTCAGATTTGAGATATTTGATGTTTCAGGGGAGAAACAACTAATTTCTGTAGATTAGAAAATTTGGAGTTTTACAACATTTTTCGTAAGTTTTATCTTCATGTTAGTTGAGTGTCAGCTTTACTTTTTGGGAAACACAGTTCAGACTTCTCTTCTGTGTGATCTTCCTCCTTTTATGTTCTCTTTAATAATTCATTGATTAATTCAGCCGTATGTCAGTATGTATGTTAATTAATGGTGTAATATAATAAGTCCCTCTCCTCAGAAGAGAGACATAGTTGAAGGATAGTCTCACAGGAGGGACTACTTCTTGTGCTGGTAGGGCTTTGGAAAGATGAGTAGGTATTTGGTGGGCAGGTAAGTGGGGAAGGCCCCAGTAGCAGGTTGGATCAAAACAGAAGTTCTGGTGAGTGTGTGGTATATTCAGGGAATTACAGGTACTCCCATTTTGGTTTGTGCAGTGGGGAGGGAAGGGCTGAGAAAGGAGGCTTGAGTATAGGATTGCCAGTTGCCCTTTAGGACTGTTTTATTTGATGACAGTGCTAAGAAGGCGCTTTGTATGTAGCAGAGCAATAAATGTGGGAGTTGTCAGCTTATAAGTGGTGATTGAGGTGAGAGGGGTGGATTAGAATTTAAGGAGTGTGTAGAGGTGAGATTCATGGGGTTCCTGGAGGGCCTGTGGATGAGCTTGCAGTTGCAGGGCTTCTGTTAACTCTGAAATTGTATTCAGTAATCATGTGTATGTACAGTAGATAGGCTTTTTCCTAAGGAGAGGGTTTTAACGTTCATTAATACATTAACTGCCATGTGAATTGTATTTAACTCATGCTAGTTTTGAGCCCAGGGCCTCATGAAGCATATGTAACTCACAAGTCTCTTCACCTTGGGAGCTGCGAGAACAGTTTTTCAAGTTGCATATAATTCATGCATGGAACACCATAAAAAATAACAAATTTTTTATTAAATTAGGATTGTTTTCGAAGTTTTTATTCTATTTTCGTGATAAAACACTGGCCCCAAGGAAAAATTTTTTTTCCTAGTGTGGCAGTCCATGTGTTAAATTCTCAAAGGGGTCTATAACCTCCAAATAGTTAAAACCCAGTGGTGTAGAATTAGAAGGTGGCTAGGGACTGAAGTCCTTGGAAACTTAAGATTTTGGGGGTAAAAAGAGACAAAGCTGCTGCAGAGAGACAAAGCAAAAGAGGTCAGATGGGAGCAGCAGGAGGGAATATCACAGAACACAAAAAAAGAGAGCATTTCAAGAATACAGAGGTACCAGTACCGCTAGGTACTGGTGGAGTGTGGCCCTGACAGTTGAGCCCAGAGAAGAGGTACTTGGGTGGCAGTGGGTTCACTGGTGTCCTTGGCCAGAGCATTTTAGGCTTGGAGGGTGGCAGAGGGTAGGGGGAAGTGGGGTGGAAAAAGTAAATGGGGACTGAGGAGGTCAGCATAGGCATACGGACTATTTTAAGGAGTTTGCCTTTGAGTGGGAATGAGGATACAAAACTAGAGGGAATTTCAGGGTCAAGGAGAGTTTTGTTTTTGCTGAAGTATGTTAAGGAAAATTAGTTTTCATGACATCTTGCCCCTAAATACCACAGTGTGTATCTCTAAGAAGTTTTCTTACCTAACTACAGCACCATTTTTACATCCAACCAAATTAACAATAAGTTATATATATATATATATATATATATCTCTAACATTTAGTCTATCTTCATATTTTAAGACTTTTAATATGAGATAGTAGGCTATAAGGACTATACTCAAAGCAGGGAAAGCATTGAAAATGTAGGAGAGAGGAAATGGTTGATGGAAGGAGGAACCAGAAATGAGCACAGGTGGAGAGGTTAGCCTTGGGGAGAAAAAAGTGATGATTGATCAGATACATAGGGCAGGAGGTTGAGCTCTAAAGCCTTACAGCCTGATTTTCTCTGTGGAATGGAAGGCAAATGCATGTTCTTAGAGGGTGGGGTGAGAGTAGGTAGGCAGAGGAAAGTAAAGATGTAGACACAGTGTGAAAGAGGATTCTCTCTGTTCTTCATATATAAAATAATTTTTTACATTCAAAAATCATTTTTCTTTATCCTATTTGTAAGTGCAATACATTGTAGATCCTTATTTTTCAGACTAAATGTCTTCTCTAGCACCTTAGAAAGAAAGATTTGGGAATTAGAGGTATAGTTTTTAAAAAAGAGATGTGAAGTGGGGCCTAATCTGAGGAGAGGATAGATAGGAGAAGTGATGTTATCTGACCCTTTAAGGGGTAGGAATTGAAGTTTGCGTTACTTTACAAGTAGGTGGCTTGCGTAGTATATAATTAAAAAGTCCATTGATAATGATTAAATTTATTGTAAATTTCCCCAACAAAGCTGTGTAATGGGTTCACAATCAAAGAGCTGAAAGGAATCTTAGAGATCACAAAGTCTAATTCTTAGAAGTGTTTTTGTGTCTTCAAGGTTATTACTTGATCTAAGTAGTTTTTAGATTTCTTGCAGAATATTTTCAAAGACCTTTAATATTTACTGTAACAGATGTTTGGACTAATACTGACAGTTACTTTATTAATGTATTGTAGAGAGAAAAATTCACAGGCCTCAAAAGTGTTTATTACATCTGACCTATGTGGGCAGAAGTTCTTGTGCTTTTTAGTAGAGTCCCAGCTCCAGTTACGGTAAGTGTATGTGTTTCCCGTGTGTATGTAATTTAGGGCTGCTTTGTCTTTTTTTTTTTTCCTGGCTTACGTAGCTTTATTGAGAAATAATTTACATATCATAAAATTGACATGTTTTAACTGTACAATTAAATGAGTTTTAGTAAATTTACAGAGTTACACAGTCATCACCACAACCAAGTTTTAAAACATTTCTATCACTATAAAAAGATTCCCTTATGCCTGTTTGTAGTTAGTCTCATTTCCATTCCCCGCCTCAGAACAACCACTTTAGGCTTTCTGCCTCCATTGTTTAGCCTTTCCTGGACATTTTATATATATGTACATAAAATCATAAAATATGTAATTTTCTTATGTTCAGCTACTTTCATTTAGCGTGATGCTTTTTAGGATTCAGCATTTTGTGACATGACGGCTTCATACCTATTGTTGTGTAGTAGTCTATTGTATACATCTACCACATTTTGTTTATTCTTCATTTCATGACATTTGGTTTGTTTCTACCTTTTGACCATTGAGGATTATGGCACTATGAACATTTGAGCAGAAGTCTTTGTGTGGACATATAGGATTTCATTTCTCTTGGGTACATACCTAGGAGTGGAATTGTTGGGTTGAACGGCAAATTCATGTTTAACTTTTTAAGAAACTGCCAAACTATTTTCCAAATAACCTGCACCATTTTATATTCCCACCAGCAATGTATGAAGGCTAATGTCTCTTTATCCTTGACAACATTGGATATTGTCAGTCTCTTTGATTGTAGCCATTCCAGTGGTTGTGAAGTGGTTTTAGTTTGAATTTCCCTAATGTTATTCTGACATTGATCATCTTTTCCTGTGGTTATAAGCCATTCATTTATGTTCTTAGGTGAAATATCTATTCAAATCTTTTGCCAATGTATTTACTTTTTATTTTGAAATAATTATAGATCACAGGAAGTTGCAAAATAGTAAAGAGATCCTTGTAGCTTACACTCTTTTTCTCCCAAGAGTTAACATCTTACATAACTATAGTACATTATCAAAACCCAGAAATTGATGTCAGTACTATCCATGTACTTTATTTCAAATTTCAGCAGTTTGAGATGTACTCATTTGTGTGTGTGTGTGTGTATGGTTTCATGCAGTTTTCTGACATGTATAGATTTGTATAAATACCACCATGATCAAGATACAAAATATCTTTATCATCTTAAAGATCTCTCTTACGCTACCACTTTGTAGTTGCATACACCTTATCCTCC